>NC_091123.1:179947224-180284724 GCF_040183065.1 Periplaneta americana
GAGGTATTGATTTGTGTTTTTACTCTAGATTAAAACTGCAAGTTTCTTGTTTGTGTTAATTAGTTAGGATATAATTAATTACGATACCTAATCACTCATCTAAAGTTTGTGTGACTGCAACCTGTGTTTATTTTTGTGTGACTACTTTGTTTATAGTGTGATTCTTTTTAATTTCTGTTATTATATTTATATATCTGTTGGTGTGGGAGAAAAAGACTGATGGCCTTAACTATACCAGAATAAATAAATAAATAAATAAACAAATAAATAAATAAATGAGTAAATAAATAAGTAAATAAATAAATAAGTAAATAAATAAGTAAATAAATAAATAAATTAATTAATTAATTAACTGAACATTATTCTTAGTAATATATTTACCTCAATAGCCTACACTAAAAACGTATAATGGAAATTGTCCATATTTTCCCATTATTAGCGTACTCATATGACATAAAAGAATTAGCCCAAAGGCATTTGTGTCAACATTTAGAAGTTTCCTTAGAGTCTATAGCATTCCGAAGAAAATGCAGTGAATCTGGTGGAACGAAGTTGTAGCTGAAGAAAATCGATGTAATTCCCTTAAAATTAATTACCAGATTTTAGAAAGAGAAGAAGGTAGTTACGCTCTCACTTGCGCACAGTATAGACATGGCTAAGGGATGAGGGGGACGAATCCCAGAAAAGTATGTATTTCATATGCTAGGAAGATGAGCTGACAACAAGGTGGAAATTTTCTTGGAAATCATAAAACTTAATATGGGTTTCGCATTGTGTTTCAACTTTGAATAGAGGTAGACTAAATCACTGCCCTCATATCTCCATCTTTTCTGAAGTGTTTTCCCTACGCTACCTGGTTTATAAGTCCCGCGCCGTGGCGTCGCGGTCTAAGGCATTCTGCCTAGGACTCGCGTTACGGAATGTGCGCTGGTTCGAGTCCTCATGGGGGAAGAAATTTACTCATTAAATTTCGGCCAGTGTATGGGACCGGTGCCCACCCAGCATCGTGATGCACTTGGGGAGCTACGATAGGTAGCGAAATCCGGTTGCGAATGCCAGCTATAACGTCTGGGTGGATCATCGTGCTAACCACACGATACCTCCATTCTGGTTGGATGATCGTCCACCTCTGCTTCGACATGTGGGCGTGAAGCCAGCAGCCGGCTGGTCGGTCTAGGCCCTTCACGGGCTGTGATTATTTATATTATGTGGTTTATACAGTGAGAAAATAACAGTACCACAGTATTGCACTTTTAAGTACCTAAGCAATTTCCGAGAGAGAAATATTGTCGGAATTTTTAGTATGAGTCTGTATTAAGAAAATAATGATTAATATCAGCTACAACCGATTGATTTCAATCAACTGGATTAGTCGATTAAATATTTTAATCGATTAATCTCACGACAGAACTTGAGCTATTTCCACACTCGTATTTAGCAATCTATTAGGCTATAGGTATTCACACGTGGAAATGCAATCGAATTCCTTGGTCGTGTGGCCATCATGGCGCAAGGTCTCTGCGTAATAACTGAGAATAAGATCTGAAGAAGAAGCCTATACTGGGATAAATTCTTGCCTGCGGCTACTTTGAACACCACAAACTTTGCAGGAATCGTTGGTGATTTTTTTATTTTGGTGCATGCGGAGTAAGATCGAAAGGAACTCCAATATGTAATACCTACATCAGAATGCCATGATCGAACTGTGGACTTGAAGAATTACATCGCGAGGCTTTCGCAACGTCTCAATTTGCATATATCGATCGGCACTAAGCAAACCCGGTCTTTCAGTGTAACTTATTCATCGGCAGTTGCCCGCCGAATGCAATTGTGTGAAATATGGATTGGAGTCCGATACAGCTCCACGAATCGAACTTGAGCATTAATCAACTTAAAAATTTCACGAGATGGATTGCGGCAGAGCTGTAAAAGCGGAAGGAAACTCTGTGTACAGAAACTGCATCACAAATCAATATTTCAACACGATTACAAGGATTACCTTCCAGAAAACATATGTAACGCCATCAATTCCTTAACTCTGTTCGTGAAAGGAAGCTAAAATGCATGTAATGCGGTTCAGCTGTCTCTCTCTCTCTTTCTCTTTCTCTTTCTCTTTCTCTTTCTCTTTCTCTTTCTCTTTCTCTTTCTCTTTCTCTTTCTCTTTCTCTTTCGGTGTTGGAATGGCTGCATTGAATAAGAAATGCTTCTACTCAGCATACCTAATTCCAGATTCCAAGCATCTCTGCAGCTCAGTTTCAAGCATAACGTGGAGAAATGGAAATTTATAATATTTGAACAGCATGATCACATTCCATTGCGATAAATTATGATTTCATATTAAAAGAAAATACAGGGACATCATTTTATTTTTACTTCAATTTTTATTGTACCTGAGTTTTTGAATGTACTTCACTCCCACCCCCTCTACTAGTAAACTTGCAACCGTTCTCCACACAGAACCAAGCGTATACAGTCAAAGTCGCCTTACGGTCTTAGTAAACACAAACAGTACTGAGTTAGTGAGTATAGTACGTTCCAGAAATATGTTCGCTTTCAATATTGAATCATATTCTCGCACAGGTACTGTCGTCCGCTTGCCTATGTCGCATCCCGGTTTCTCCCACCCACTTCTGCCCGTCCCTTTGTGGCAGGGCTGTCTTAGCTCTTTTCTGAAAACATTAATTTCTGTTAGGAATTGGACGTCTACGTAATATTATACAACTGTTTAAAATAACTTAAATAAAAAGGCCTCGTAAAGTAATTAACTGTCACGTGATTTCCCTCCTTTCTACGACTCTCGACAAAACCACTTGAACGGATAATAAATAGCATGTCTGAATAATTTTATCTTTTCGGATCGGACAGAAGTGAAGATTGAATATACAGTATGCAAGGTACTCTTTCATAGAGTAGGTACAGAATTAATTCAACATGAGTTAGTAGTACGAAAGACGAAACTGGGAATTGTAATTAGGTACAATAGTACTGTATATAGTGCGATAATATGCAAAAAAGAATTGAAACCTGTATAGAAATGAACGGCCATCATTTTCAAAAATGTGTTTAAATATCCATATTATGGTTATTTTTCAATTTAACTTCATTCTCTATATTGTACGCTAATGTGCTGTAGACAGTATAATATACACTGCATAATGAATACGTCCACATGGACAGCTCAGTTCGTGAGTAAAAACACTTGTTGTTAATATTTTACTGTATTTTGATTAAAGAAAAACCTAATGAAAAAAATTATCAAAGTCAAAATTGCGATATTTCCTAGTTTACGTAAATGGATGAACTACTTTTCATCCCTCCTATACCTAGTAAAGTGATTTGTTTATATCTTACGCCAGTATCATTGAACTCCAGTGGAAGGGGTGTTTCCGGTTCACAACCTTTAAGCCAAAGGTATAGCCAGGTTAATATTAGAAATGTTAGTAAAAATAAAATGATGTCCCTGTACAAGCTGACTACAGTAAATAATATGTCGAACTTTTCGAATCTAAATAAATGCAATACAATTTCTCTTACAATTGTATGAACAATTAAATAACATCACACAGGTACACACGTCTGAAAGCAGTGAACGAGTCTCGTTACGTGTACCTGAAACATTTTCCCTCAGGAAGAGATTAATTGCATCGTTTTCTTAATTATTGAAGAAATATTACGATAACATAATGTTAGAGAACAAAATTGAAGGAGAGATTAAAAGAAAAAAAAAAAGGGATCGAAGGGAGAGGAGAAATGAGAGGAAAGCGAAGAAGGGAAGAGAGGAGAGACGATAGGGCAGAAAAGACAGAAGGGAAATAGGAGAGAAGAGAGAAGAGGATACGAGAAGAGAGAGAAGGGAGGATATGAAAGGAGAGAGAGGGTGTGAGAGAAGAAAGAAGGCATAAGAGAAGAGAGGATATCAGAGAAGGGAGAGAGTATCAGGAAAGATGGAGAGTATCAAAGAAGAATAATAATAATAGTAATAATAACAATAACAATAATAATAACAATAATAATAATAATAAACACTCTCATGTCGAAAGCAATACGATCTATGTGCAGTGTACTCATCAATTAAGCAACCACTTCCCAGAAAAAAAATGTAATTACATTTTAGCATCTATTTACCCTATAACCGCAAGAGAAAGCATGCCCAGTGTGGTAAGAGAACTGTACCACTAGTTGTGGGGGTTGGCCAGAATAACCAATAACGCAATGACTACTGCCTCGGGACTGCATAACGCTGTTCCAATCATTCACTCTCCTGGGATCTCAAAACCAGACCTTCCCGCCGGCAGACTTGACTCTTCTGCTATGAATTCGTATCGTGGTCTACTAACTTCGCTCAAATGTAGTGACCAAACTGTGAGCACAGCGTAGCCTTTGGGTTGCCAGGGCTGGAGACTTCAGATTTCCATACATTACTACCAGTACAGCCGTAGTTGATACGACAGCTTCTGCTCATAAGAGGAACAGAGATTAGGTTGACCTGATGTATTAAATATTTTTGAGGATAAAGAGATCATAGGAAAAATTTTCTCATACAATAGGTAATCAATAAGTTTCCGGACTCCCCTGAATGTAGGCAAAACACAGTACACACGAAACGGAAAAGCTATCTAGAACCTGGGAAACGCCTGGACTGTAGTCTAAATGCATCGCTTTAAAGACAGAGAAGAAGACTAGCCATAAGGCGTATATGGAGAGATTCCAGGAAAAATCGCAATAGATCCTTGACATGTTTGTACAAAATCACATATAGAAACTCAGTTCTTAAAGACAATCTGACGCTGTTTGATAGACTGACTCAACAGACATGGAAGTAAAGATATTCAGTGACACGCGCATGTATCTTTAACGGTACAATACATACAACTGCAGTTCGGAAATTCATTGATCGCGTCTTGTAAGCAGCTTTCCAGCATATTCATCTCAACATACCTTGCTTGCTTGCTTGCTTGCTTGCTTGCTTGCTTGCTTGCTTACTTGCTTACTTGCTTACTTGCTTACTTGCTTACTTGCTTACTTGCTTACTTGCTTACTTGCTTACTTGCTTACTTGCTTACTTGCTTACTTGCTTGCTTGCTTGCTTGCTTGCTTACTTGCTTACTTGCTTACTTGCTTACTCGCTTGCTCGCTTGCTTGCTTGCTTACTTACTTGCTTGCTTGCTTGCTTGCTTACTTGCTTGCTTGCTTGCTTACTTGCTTGCTTGCTTGCTTGCTTGCTTGCTTGCTTACTTGCTTGCTTGCTTGCTTACTTGCTTACTTGCTTGCTTGCTTGCTTGCTTACTTACTTGCTTGCTTACTTGCTTGCTTGCTTGCTTGCTTGCTTGCTTGCTTGCTTGCTTGCTTGCTTACTTGCTTGCTTGCTTGCTTGCTTGCTTGCTTGCTTGCTTACTTGCTTGCTTGCTTGCTTACTTGCTTGCTTGCTTGCTTGCTTGCTTACTTGCTTGCTTGCTTGCTTGCTTGCTTGCTTGCTTGCTTGCTTGCTTGCTTGCTTGCTTGCTTGCTTGCTTGCTTGCTTGCTTACTTGCTTACTTGCTTACTTGCTTACTTGCTTACTTGCTTGCTTACTTGCTTGCTTGCTTGCTTGCTTGCTTACTTGCTTGCTTGCTTGCTTGCTTGCTTACTTGCTTACTTACTTACTTTTAAGAAACCAGGAGGTTTATTGTCGCCCTCACGTAAGCCCGCCATTGGTCCCTATCCTGAGCAACATACCTTCGTCATCAAAATATCAATAGCATTCAAATGGATATGTGGAATATTAATACAGCCTAGAAAGTTTAAGACTTGACTTATTATATAATTATAATCCTGATGAACTTTTTCCCCTGTATATGTCCAATACTCTAAAAGCCGATTATTATTTTAATCTTCTTAGTAGGAATTTTCAGATTAAATAATTCTCTGTTAGTAAAATTATATACATCATAAAATACTTCATCTAGATATTTTCTGAGTAGATAAACGTACAGATCTACTACTAATTTCTAACCCAACTGGGAATATAATACATTCGCTTCAAATTAATTTGAAAGATGACTGGGCGACACAGAGGTTCACATTGCTAAAAAAATATAGGAACTGCGAATAGACAAGGAGTCTTTCTCCCAGTTTGTACGTCGAATGTAGGCCGTTCTACAGGGACATCACTTTATTTTTACCAACCATTTTAACATTGACTTTATCGTTTCTTGAATATAATTTTTTAGTACGATATTATTAATATAGGTTCTTTCTTCTATAGAAAACGCAATCATATTTCTGAAACACACTATACACTGCAGTGTTTACTTCACTGCTTGAAGACTTCGAATGCAACAGCGGCCGTAAATTTGTGTGTCTGACGGGAGCAAGGACATTAGTGAAAGGGTGGGATTGAAGTACATTCAGAAATGCAGATACAATAAAAATGCAAGTAAAAATAAAATGATGTCCCTGTATTTCAATATGAAAGACCACCACTTCATAAGGCATCACTGTACATTGACAGACGGCATAACTGAAACCATGGCTTCGAAGGTAGGCCTACTGAAAAAAAGGTAGTTTTATAGCATAACAATAGTTTGTCTTCGTACTCTGAAAAACGAGAAAGTAAGATTAGAAAGTAATTAGATAAAAAATGATCTTTTTTTACTATTTTATGTTAATTCTGTATTTAAAGATATAGATATTCTACAAGAGAAGATATTGAGAGATTATGAAATGACACACTTTACAGGTAAAATGGAATTGATAACAACATAAATCGACGTACTCCCACAAAACTAATGCAGTCAATTATTATTTTCATCAGAAATATAAAAAAAAACTGTGTTAGGGATCGAATCCGAATCATTTCTTAAGAAATCATCAATTGGTACTGAACTCTACGTTCGGGCTTCTAATTTCCCCCCGTTATTTTGCACTCTCTGCATGTAATGAAAAAAGAGAAGCCAATTTCAATATGCGAAAAAATGTCCCAAGGTGATTTCGTCTTCAATATTCTAACACCACAGTACTCTGAAATAGGTAAGCATAAGGTAAAAAGAAAAGAACGAAATTGAGGCAAGTTTAAACAGTGTTATCTAACGGAGAGTATAGTTCGGGTCAGCTTACTTCGTACCCTAAGTGTGAAACCTAACCTTTTTTCCCCCATTACTACATATGCTAGTGCATTATGGTGACTTTCTAGTTTGCAGGTTGAATTTTCTTTTGCCAACTTCGTTTCGAATTTCGATACTGACAAATACTACAAATGGTAGTGATTTTGAAACTGGTATGTTGGCAGCTGAGACAAATATAGACAATATTTGTCGGTACTGGAGTTCCACGAAAATAAAATTGTACTAGATTTCTGAGCAGGTTACTGGAAACTAGTGAAATTTGAACATACTAACAATTAATTAATATCAGTATTAATATTAATACATAATAGTTATTTTATATGTTGAGTTGTGGTTATAATTCAAAACTATAATCAGGTAAGTTTTCGGAGTTAGTACTAATAATTTTATGTGGTCAAACAAAATACGTTTTTAGGTTAGGTCCCGTGAGTCAATTGTTTAGTCAAACCAATGAATTTCGTATTGCCAGACAAAATACTTGACATGTTGATCCCTTTCCCGTATAGTTTGCCTACGAAAATATGTTACAAATTATTGAATTATTTAGAATAACCTTTCATCGTAAAATAAGTCATTTAGTACGTAAGATCATGTGATATCTGGTAACAGTTTGCAACACTGACAAGACGACAATATTTGCTCTTTAGGAACTGTTCTTATGCGATCCTCACTATAGATCAGAAAAACAGTATCGCATGCTACCAGCGTTAGCGCTCTAATTTGACTCGTTCGTAGACGACATCAAGCTTTCACATTTCCTACATGTTCCATTAGTAGCTTCACTTTGTGCTCTTATCCACTAGAGACATATGTTTAAACTTTCATGTATGTCCTTTTCCCTTCCAAAAACATTTTTATTAACATTTCTAAGAATTCCTTGTAGTGCATATGTAATTTTCTGGGCTGCAAAGAACTTGAAAGGATAACAAAATGAATACCAGCAATGTAGACAAAATTCTGGAGGCTGTTTCATATTGGCACATTGAAAATGATAAGCAAAGCTCGGAACTTGGGGACTTGTGTCTTTGAACGTGACTAAGCGACCGGACTTCAATGTCAACATACTCCCGCTTCCAGCACGGAGGTACTGTCAGGTCTGCTACAAAAGTGGTTTCTGGCTGCAACAACATATTGATAATATTATGGTAGGTTGAAACACGTAATTTCATAGCATATATATATATAATAAAAATAAACATGAGAAATATATCAAATTGTCCACACCTGTGGAGTAACGGTCAGCGCGTCTGGCTGCGAAACCAGGTGGCCCGGGTTCGAATCCCGGTCGGGGCAAGTTACCTGGTTGAGGTTTTTTCCGGGGTTTTCCCTCAACCCAATACGAGTAAATGCTGGGTAAATTTCGGTGTTGGACCCCGGACTCATTTCACCGGCATTATCACCTTCATATCATTCAGACGCTAAATAACCTAGATGTTGATACAGCGTCGTAAAATAACCCAATAAAATAAAATAAAAAATATATCAAATTTCCTGTTCTGCTGTGTACATTTTATTACAGTGTATACTATCTACATTCGAAGATTTTTCGGTAGCAGACTTAAAATACTGAATGTTTTCACTGTCACTGTTTCCTGTTCGATTTTCAGCAGTTGCTAGTTGATCTCGTATCTGAGAAAGATAAGTATATCCTAAATTTTTCTCGAAAATAGTTTTCAATTAGTGTGTCACTACTAAGGCAAGCCCCTCTACGTTTCGATCCATGGCTATGGACAGACTTTTCTACAATTTGAGGGACTGCAATGCCTTTCAATGAATTCCGTTTCCAGCCTCTAGTTTGTGTGTGGCACAACTTACAAAATATAAACTCTCCATTCGAAAAAAATAATGTATCTCCTCCGAATTCTCCACGAAATTCTGTATCTTAAATTTAAAACAAAATGTATTTTCAAACTTCTATAATACCCATTCGAAATAACACGTATTTTCTATTTCCTCAAACAGACCGTTTACCTTTAATTCTCTGAATGTCATTGGCTTCGACATAACAGTTTCTTCGTCCGTCTTCCTGTCATTAGTTGTGGCCACTTTCTTAGTACACACGACTGTCCCTGAGCACTTGCAGCGTGAGCTTTGTGTACGTTGTACCTGTAACCTTACTCATGCACACGACACAAGTCCCCAAGTTCCGAGCTTTGCTGATAAGGAACAAAATATGGTAAGAAACTGCCTCTGTAAGACGGAGATGAAATCGTCAGGTATGTAGGATCTTCAAAGAGATGAGTTACAAAACGACAAGATAAAAAATGGAAAGAGTTCTGGAGCCTATTTGATATTAACAGACTCGAGGAAGATAATAAAATATGCTGAAAGGATTGTCAACGTAATATGGAGACACTTATTTAGAATATACAGGGTGATTCAAGAATGACTTGCACAACATGAGGTAGCGATCTCTTAAGTTACTATGGTACTAGTAGTTATTGTAAACATGCTTCCAATTTTCGACGGTTGGAGAGTCATAAAAAGGATCTCTTCTATTTAATAACACTCCACTTCTAGATACACTTGGTGATGTGAAGTTTTTTTCACAATCAGACAGCAGATTTTCAGTTAGGTGTACGTCAGGGAGGTCATTGCACTTATTGCTACGCTCCCTTCGTACAAGAGACGTGACGTCACATCTATGTAGGGACAAAAAATCCGCTACCTGCTCATGTTATGAACACATTTTGTAATAGAGAGTATGGGATTAAGATTGAATGGCTTGACTGAATGAATGATTGGATGGACTGATTGATTGCTTAATGTATTGATTGGGCGGGATTGATTTATTGAATGTGCTTTATTTATTAGATGGCCTTTATTAATTGAATAGTATTTATTAACTGGATAGCATTTATTGATTGGATAGCATTCATTGATTGGATAATATTCATTGATTAGATAGTATTTATCGACTGCATAGTATTAATTGATTGAATAGTATTTATGGATTGGATAGTATTTATTAATTGGAATAATATTTCTTCATTGGATAGTATTTATTGATTGGATAGTATTTATGGATTGGATAGTATTTATTAATTGGAATAATATTTCTTCATTGGATAGTATTTATTGATTGGATAGTATTTATGGATTGGATAGTATTTATTAATTAGATAGTATTTATTAATTGGATAGTATTTATGGATTGGATAGTATTTATTAATTGGAATAATATTTCTTCATTGGATAGTATTTATTGATTGGATAGTATTTATGGATTGGATAGTAGTTATTAATTAGATAGTATTTATTAATTGGATAGTATTTATGGATTGGATAGTATTTATTAATTGGAATAATATTTCTTCATTGGATAGTATTTATTGATTGGATAGTATTTATGGATTGGATAGCATTTATTAATTAGATAGTATTTATTAATTGGATAGTATTTATGGATTGGATAGTATTTATTAATTGGAATAATATTTCTTCATTGGATAATATTTATGGATTGGATAGTATTTATGGATTGGATAGTAGTTATTAATTAGATAGTATTTATTAATTGGATAGTATTTATGGATTGGATAGTATTTGTTAATTGGAATAATATTTCTTCATTGGATAATATTTATGGATTGGATAGTATTTATGGATTGGATAGTATTTATTAATTAGATAGTATTTATTAATTGGATAGTATTTATGGATTGGATAGTATTTGTTAATTGGAATAATATTTCTTCATTGGATAGTATTTATTGATTGGATAGTATTTATGGATTGGATAGTATTTATTAATTAGATAGTATTTATTAATTGGATATTATTTATGGATTGGATAGTATTTATTGATTGGATAGTATTTATGGATCGGATAGTATTTATTAATTAGATAGTATTTATTAATTGGGTAGTATTTATGGATTGGATAGTATTTATTAATTGGAATAATATTTCTTCATTGGATAGTATTTATTGATTGGATAGTATTTATGGATTGGGTAGTATTTATTAATTATATAGTATTTATTAATTGGATAGTATTTATTAGTGGATAGTATTTATTGATTGGGTAGTATTTATTGATTGGGTAGTATATATTAATTGAATAGTATTTATTAATTGGATAGTATTCATTGATTGGATAGTGTTTATTGATTGGATAGTATTTATTAATTGAATAGCACTTATTAATTGGATGGCATTTATTGATTGGATGGTATTTATTGATTGAATAGTAATTTATTAATTGTATAGTATATATTGATGGGATAGTATTTATTAATTCGATAGCATTTATTAATTGGATATTATTTTCATTGATTGAAAATTATTTATTGATTAAGGTAGTATTTATTAATTGGATAGTACTTATTAATTGGATAGTACTTATTAATTGGATAGTATTTATTAATTGGCTAGTATTTACTAATTTAATATTATTTAGATACTATTTATTAATTAGATAGCATTTTTAATTGGATAGTATTTATTAATTGGAATAGTATTTCTTCATTGGATAGTATTTATTGATTGGATAGTATTTATGGATTGGATAGTATTTATAATTAGATAGTATTTATTAATTGGATAGTATTCATTAATTGAATAGTATTTATTGACTGGGTAGTATATATTAATTGAATAGTATTTATTATTTGGATAGTATTCATTGATCGGATAGTGTTTATTGATTGGATAGTATTTATTAATTGGATAGCACTTATTAATTGGATGGCATTTATTGATTGGATGGTATTTATTGATTGAATAGTAATTTATTAATTGTATAGTATATATTGATTGGATAGTATTTATTAATTTGACAGCATTTATTAATTGGATAGTATTTATTGATTTAATAGTATTTATTGATTAAGATAATATTTATTAATTGGATAGTACTTATTAATTGGATAGTATTTATTAATTGGATAGTATTTATTAATTGGCTAGTATTTACTAATTTAATATTATTTAGATACAATTTATTAATTGGATAGAATTTATTAATTAGATAGTATTTTTAATTGGATAGTATTTATTAATTGGTTAGTATTTGTTGATTAAGTTATTATTTATTAATTGAATAGTACTTATTAATTGGATAGTATTTATGAATTGGATAATATTTATTGAATGGATAGTATTTATTGATTGGATAGTATTTATGGATTGGACAGTGTTTATTAACTGCATAGTATTTATTAATTGGATAGTATTTATTAATTGGATAGTATTTATTGATTGGATAGTATTTATGGATTGGACAGTGTTTATTAATTTGATAGTATTTATTAATTGGATAGTATTTATTATTTGGATAGTATTTTTAATTGGATAGTATTTATTTATTACATAGTATTTATGGATTGGATAGTATATTTTATTGATTGATGAGTTGCTTCATGGTGATGAAATTTTCGTCTGTTTTGTTCAAAAGCTTAGTTCTTTTAAAGACGGTCACTTTAACACAAATTCTCCCCCTTCTATAGGATTTCCTTGGAAAGTTCAAAGTTCACTTTCGAAGATTCGCAACTTAGCAACGCATTCCTGTAAGCCGCATATCTCAGACCACGGAACACACGATAATACTACCAAGACAGGACAACTGAACACCGCACACTTATGTTTGCTGTTGTAAGATATAAGGAAAAGATATCCCGAGTAGAGGGAGTTTTCGAATTTCCAGCGAACTGCCAAACCATATTGAGTCTTATTTTTATATATCCCAGGGGATTTCGTCAGCTCTGAGGGGTCTACCTTGGCCTATTCTTGATTCCTTCCGCCGTGCTTCTTTCTTCGTAACTGCAATCAGTTGATCCGATATGTCAGGGATTTTTTTTTTCACAAGACTTTCACGACCTAGGCCCACCTATCTGCACGATTATAGAATAACACTCATTTCCTAGTTCTGCTGTAATTCTGTTATTCATATGACTTAGCTGCACCCACGCACAGTCGCCTAGGATGTTTCATAAGGCTGTAAGTGGGGGATTGTGTTAAAAAGATCGTAATGGAAATTCATGACGACGCACGTCCTTCGTACTCGAGGCTTAAGAAAAGGTAGATTGATGACGTGAAGAGGCTGCGAGTAGAGAGTGCTGGATTATGACTGATGACAGCGACGAACTGGTCCGGAGACAGGACCGTACAGTGCAGAAACATTCAGAGTACAACACAGCATTGCAATTGAGAATACAGCAGAATTATCTGCTATAGGAGTAGCAGAGTTGGAAGCAAAGCAGCAGACGCAGCAGTCTCAGTGGGGAATTAATAGTAGTAACAGTTATTTCATGATAGTAGCAGTAATAGGAGACCTACAAGTAACAGAAGAGAAGAAGTTGTGGAAGTGTATCAGGAACAGCAATATTAGGACAGCAAGTATTACTACCAGTCACAGCAGTAGTTGTATTAACAGTAGTATTAGAAGTAGTGGTAGCAAGAATAGCTTAGTAGAAGTGAGGGTACTACGACATACATAGTAGTACTACGTCTTGTAGTAGTAGTAGTAGTAGTAGTAGTAGTAGTAATAGTAGTAGTAGTGGTAGTAATAGTAGTAGTAGTAGTAGTAATAGCATTAGTAGTGGTAGTAATACCAGTAGTAATAGTAGTAGTAGTAATAGCATTAGTAGTGTTAGTAATACCAGTAGTAATAGTAGTAGTAGTAGTAGTGGTAGTAATAGTAGTAGTAGTGGTCGTAATAGTAGTAGTAGTAATAGCAGTAGCAGTAGTAATAGTAGTGGTAGTAATACCAGTAGTAATAGCATTAGTAGTGGTAGTAATACCAGTAGTAATAGTAGTAGTAGTAATAGCATTAGTAGTGGTAGTAATACCAGTAGTAATAGTAGTAGTAGTAGTAGTAGTGGTAGTAATAGTAGTAGTAGTGGTAGTAATAGTAGTAGTAGTGGTCGTAATAGTAGTAGTAGTAATAGCAGTAGTAGTAGTAGTAATAGTAGTGGTAGTAATACCAGTAGTAATAGCATTAGTAGTGGTAGTAATACCAGTAGTAATAGTAGTAGTAGTAATAGCATTAGTAGTGGTAGTAATACCAGTAGTAATAGTAGTAGTAGTAATAGCATTAGTAGTGGTAGTAATACCAGTAGTAATAGTAGTAGTAGTAGTGGTAGTAATAGTAGTAGTAGTAGTAATAGCATTAGTAGTGGTAGTAATACCAGTAGTAATAGTAGTAGTAGTAATAGCATTAGTAGTGTTAGTAATACCAGTAGTAATAGTAGTAGTAGTAGTAGTGGTAGTAATAGTAGTAGTAGTGGTCGTAATAGTAGTAGTAGTAATAGCAGTAGTAGTAGTAGTAATAGTAGTGGTAGTAATACCAGTAGTAATAGCATTAGTAGTGGTAGTAATACCAGTAGTAATAGTAGTAGTAGTGGTAGTAATAGTAGTAGTAGTGGTAGTAATAGTAGTAGTAGTGGTCGTAATAGTAGTAGTAGTAATAGCAGTAGTAGTAGTAGTAGTAATAGTAGTGGTAGTAATACCAGTAGTAATAGCATTAGTAGTGGTAGTAATACCAGTAGTAATAGTAGTAGTAGTGGTAGTAATACCAGTAGTAATAGTAGTAGTGGTGGTGGTAGTAGTAGTAGTAGTAGTAGTAGTAGTAATAATAATAGTAGTATTAGCAGTAGTAGTAATGGTAGTAGTAGTAGTAGCGGTAGTAGTAGTGGTGGTGGTAGTGGTGGTGGTGGCGGTAGTAGTGATAGTAGTAGTAGCAGTAATAGTGGTGGTAGTAGTGGAAGTAGTAGTAGTAGTGGTAGTAGTAGTGGTGGTAGTAGCAGCAATAGTGGTAGCGGCAGTAGTAGTGGTGGTGGTAGTAGTAATAGTAGTAGTAGTTATATTAGTAGTAATGATGATGGTGGTAGTGGCAGTAGTAGTAGTAATAGTGGTAGTAGTAGTATGGCAGTAGCAGTAGTATGGCAGTAGCAGTAGTATGACAGTAGTAGTAATAGTGGTAGTAACAGTGTTGGTAGTGGTGGTAGTAGTAGTAGTGCTAGTAGGAATAAGGGTAGTTTCAGTGAGAGTGACGCTGTTAGAAGTAGAAGTAATAATACTCCATTATTGTTAATAGTACAATATTATTTGGACTAGGAGGTACTTAACGAAAGTGGTAATTATAAAAATGTTGTTTTAGTAACAGTAGGGATACAAAGAGTAGAAATATTAGAGTATTATTATATTAATATTATAATTTTGATTAGTATTACAGTTGTACATCTCTTTTTTTCGGATTTTCAACACTCTGCAGGAATATATTTAGTCTATTACTGAACTCCAAATTCAACAGCGTTGTATTTGAGATTTAGATCAATGTTAACCGAGTTTGATGTTGATATTAGAATACTGTTGACTGACTTCACTGGCAAGCGAACCACCAGCGTTAAATGTACATCGTCTTCACCTGCAGGCAATCACCCGGCATGCATATGATGCCGGCATATCTCAGCTCAAATCTGCAGGCGTACACTCGCTGCAATTTCTATTCGTGTAACTCAGATAAGATTTGTAAGAATATCACCCTCTACTCACAGTGCTAAATTTATTGCTCTTAAATGAACAAGCACGAGTGCTAATTTCACCACACAAATGCCAGAGCTGTCATTCCATGATTTAACAGCAGTTAACACAGAATCTAGGATATAAAGATTACAGACTGTAGAGAAAATTAGAATATGAAAAAGAAACTGTAAGTAAACAACACAAAAGAAATACATATATATATATATAATTTGAATTAGTAATGGAAATTACGGGAAAACGGCTGAACGGATTTTAATAAATGACCCCTCATTTTGAAGCTTGGAATCCAAAGTTTTTCAGAAAAGTAGCAATTTACAGTGAAATATCAATTTTCCTACATCATTTTCCTATTTTCTAAAATCCATCTGTCGTCAGTTTTGAGAAATATGGCTTTTCAGAATAAAACAAAACACAAACACACTACAATAAACAATAGGATATTACACGAAAGCCATGACCTGCAGGATTGCTGACATATTTAGAGCTCAAATTCAATTGGTTATTAAAATCTTCAAGACATACTAAAATAATTCACAGGTCTGGTTCTGCGATGTGTAATTTTCTGAGTACAGCTGTGTATTGGACAAAATATACACAATTCGACGTGGTTTGATGAAATTATTACCATTAGAAATGAAATATTATTATAGTTAGGGGAGAGTCGGGTAGTATCGGACATCGGGTTTCTTTCATCCACCACCATATGGTAGTACCTGAATGACATGGTTACGTTTCTCTATGCGACATCACATAAACGTAACCATGCCAATCAGGTACTATCATCGTGTGGTAGATGAAAGAAACTCACTGTCCGATATTACCCGATGTCCGATACTACCCGACTCTCCCCTAATGCCATTAGGCCTATATCACTAATTTTCATTAATTATCATATTAATGCTATATTGATGATATGAAAGTGAAACGTTTTGGGGTTATGTAAGTAGATGTAGAAAATATCTTAAATTAGATTTTCATTTCTATAATTTACTGAGTGGCGGTTGTATAATATATATATATAACTACAAAAGTTACGTAAGATAATAATATTGTTATTAAAAATCAAATATTTTTATAGTTACTAATCAAGTGGGGTTGGGTCTTTTTCATATACTTAATGGCGGTGTGGTGTAGATATTTATATGCATAGTTTCTTCAGTATTGGCTCGAGAGAGCGCAAAAATTACAGTTCCTAAGGAAAGATCAAACGGTGTTACTTACTGATAAAATAAGAGGCCTACAAAATTTTGTAGTCTGCCGATCATTTCAGCAAGATCTTGTAGGAGGATAAAATGATTTTACCCTCTACATTTCAAGCTCTACATGCAGCAGCTATAGCAGGATGCTATGTCTATTGTTCGAAAGCCTAGCAAACCTGACATATTTTTAACGATCGACAATGACCTGAAATAGCTATTGCTTTACTCCCACATGAAAAACCCACTGATGGTCCTGACATTGTTACTTGCGTTTTCGCGTTAAAACTCAAAAACTGAAGGTGGGTAGGTTCAAGAAAAAGTATTTGGCATAAAAAAAAACATTCAGAGGGAGTATGTTTCATTATTACAGAAGCAAATAACTTTCAAAATATCTGGTATTCTTCATTCAAAATTCTGTAAATCTGAAAAATTTTTATTTGAACGTGTAATGAACTTAGTTTGCAGTATTTTCTGCATAAGCCACTAGTACATATGGAAAGTTAAGAAATTTGAGGGCGGTGTCAGAGACAATAACAAAAGGAAAGTAAATTTATAGATTAAAATTAGGAATACAATTAAATATCTGATAACAAACACTCAGATAAGATATTTCACTGAAGTAAATACCACAGTAACAAAGAGGCACGTGATGGACAAGGGAATGAAAGCGAAAGGAAATAACAATGAATTAGGATTGGATGAAAGTGGGAAAGGAAATAACATGTCAATCATTTCTTCCGAAACATGTACCTTGATAGTCGAGATGGAAGTTCTGCAGTAGCTTTATTTATAGCACGAAATTGATTTTACTTCCATTAACCTCAGGCGTTAGACTTCGAAACCCACCGTGTGCGTACTCAACTATTTTACTAGCGCTACCTCTTTCTGTAAGCCATTTAATATTCTAGTCATGAAAATATCTGTCAGATTTTCGTACACGTTATAACTTAAGCTAATATCAATCTTGCATTCATATGTACGTAGTAGTAGTAGTAGTAGTAGTAGTAGTAGTAGTAGTAGTAGTAGTAGTAGTAGTAGTAGTAGTAGTAGTAGTAGTAGTAGTAGTAGTAGTAGTATTAGTAGTAGTATTAGTAGTAGTAGTATTAGTAGTAGTAGTATTAGTAGTAGTAGTAGTAGTAGTATTAGTAGTAGTAGTATTAGTAGTAGTAGTATTAGTATTAGTAGTAGTAGTAGTATCAGTAGTAGTAGTAGTAGTAGTAGTAGTAGTAATAGTAGTAGTAGCTTTTAACTGCGGATATTATTCCTCATCGAAATTCAATATGAACGAGAAATGGCTGAACATTTGTATTTAGAGCTCTCCACCAGGGATCAAGTTTTATTACGTGTCATAAAACCAAGACATGGAAACAACTATTACTAGTTTTAGTGCAAACTTGTTTTCCTCCTGGAGGAACACATGCTAGATATATTATCGTCTTTTAAAACTATGGCCCTCGACTGAATTTAAAACCAAGAATATTGACTTGAATGATTAACATACTCATCACTAGAGCCCGGATGTTTAGGCATTTATTTTAGTCAAAATAAGCAGGCATATAGGCACTAAAAATAGTACAAATAGGCAGTGAAGTAGGCATTTATTATTCATGAAAACAGACAAAAAATAGACAAATACTTAATAAACTATCCCATGAGACACTCACTTTCCTTGGCTACATGTCACAACAAGATACTTTTTAAGTTGTCAACTGTCATAGTGAGCCGTCTGTCAGAGAGAACGTTTTTCATGATGGAAAAAGATCTTTCTACTTCTACTGAAGTGTTTGGAGCAAACTTAAAACAACTTATTTCAGAAGGACTGTCTCTTTCTTTCAGAGATCGGGAAAAACCGACTGCGTATTGTCTCAAAAAGAGGGGCGTGAGAAGGGATTAGAGACTTCAAAGTACGCGTGACTTGTGCGTGCAAGCGACAACAGTAACGGGACCTGGAGACTTGCTTTTAATACTTCCCTCATCCCCTTTCTTTCGCTGGTAAACCCCGAAGTGACCTGAGCACTGAGGGTTATACTGTTCAAACATCTTTGTTAAGGGAACGCAGAGGTGAAATTGCCAAAGTACTAAATCTTACAGTTTTCATGGTTCCACACGTCGAAAATTAAAGAAAATCACGTTGAAAAAAATTCCTGCCCTTTATTGCATCTTAATAAGCAAACGTGTCACATAATTTTATTTTGGTGTCCTTGGTGTTTGAGAAAAAAAATGAAAACTGTAAGATTTAGTAATTTCACTGTGCGTTCCCTTAAGTGACATAAAAGATGGAATCGGTAGGGGAGAAAAGTTTACGACTTCTCGGAAACATATGTATTACTGGAGGATAAGATTCTCAGCAAATATTTGTATTTAGTATTAGTATTTAGTATTTATTTAACCTGGTAGAGATAAGGCCGTCAGGCCTTCTCTGCCCCTCTACCAGGAGATTCCAACTACAATATGAACAATAAATTTGTGTGAGGTGAATACATTTATTTAATTTGTACAACCGTTATTTTTTTTTTTGTTTTTTGATATAATTTACGTGCGGCTTATTTTAAATGCATTAAAAATATAGAAAAATGTACAATAACGACGTAAAAAGGCTGAAAAAGGTATTTAACCTTAAAATAGGCAACGGGAGCTAAAATAGGCAAAAAAGGCAAAATAAAAATTGGGCCTATCGTCCCCAAATCAAGAGTCCACTGCAAGAATGATGGATGTCATTTGGAATACATTTTGCAGGAGAAGCAATTGAAAGTTTGAAATGCTTATCGCTCAAAGCTTAACTGTGATTTTCCGATCATTACTGGACAATGACTATCAGTGTTAATGCCATATAACTCTCTATGTACATTCTATATGTCTTAAGCTATGCATTGACTGTCTTGGTTCATTTTCGACAAGAAAGTGACATCCATCATTCTTGCAGTGGACTCTTCAAATGTGTGGGTGGAAACGTGTTTATCTCTAATAGGTCTTTCATACATACACTCAGATTAAAAAAGGCATTTTGCCTAACATCCAGGCTCTAGTCATCACTAATCTACTAAGAAGAGTACAAGTTAATTATAAGCAAGGATTTAGTTTCGATGTATGTACACTTTTGTGTGTCAAAAATTAAATTTTTTAACTTATTGTTCACTTTACCCTGTATACCGCAAATAATATTGTAATTCGGTTAAAATAATCTTAAAATGGGCTGCAAAATACTACCAATAACATCTGAACACATCGTACATTATTCACTCATTAAAGCGACTGAAGCACTTTCTTCCTGATAAATTAAAATTAATCCTTGTACAAACACTTGTGATGCCACACTTTGACTACTGCGATATTATATTAAGTAACCTAAATGCAAATTTGAGCAACAGGCTACAACGTGTGCATAATGCGTGCGTCCGTTATATTTGCAATATTCGTAAGTACGATTATGTTTCCCCGTCTTTCCAAACTCTGTCTTGGCTAAGGCTAAGCGATCGACGAGCCCTGCATTCTCTTGTTCTCTTATTTCAAATTCTGCGCACCGCTACCCCAATCTATTTGGCTTCTCGTTTTCAAAATTTATCCGCATATCATCAGCTAAGTACAAGCTCTCATCATAACAATTTACTCATTATACCCTACCACAAGACATCTTTATATTCTTCATCCTATACAGTTTCAGTTGCTAGAAATTGGAACTCGCTTCCGAGTGATATAAGGGGTTGTTGGAAAATAACTTCATTTAGGCCAAAATTACATAAATTCTTACTTAACAGATTAATTGCTGATTAATATTTATTACTTATAATGAAACTAACATCTGTCCATTATTATTATCATTAATTTCTCTAAATAGAGATTTACAAAACCTCTAATGGCAATTACATTAATATTCTCATTATAGAAATAGAAATATATATATTCTCCCTGTAACATAGTCCTAGTAAGCTTATATTAAATTAATTTTCATCATTTTACTAGCTATCTCAAATATTAAATTAATTATAATTCATTGAATTAAATTAGCTCATAAATTAAGTTACTACTTTACCTTATAGATTTATCTAAATTTAAATAAATGTGTAGTGAAGAATATTGCTGGAGAACCTTTTAAGTGTAGTGTAAATATTTGTAATTTAAATTTATGTATTGTATTGATTAAGGCTGGTTGAGTGGAAGAGAAGGCCTTATGGCCTTAACTCTGGCAGCGAAAATAAAACATTATTATTATTATTATTATTATTATTATTATTATTATTATTATTATTATTATTATTATTATTACGTTGCACAACACATCAAAGAAAAATGGAAAAAAAGACTTTAATGACGACACAGTAATATTCACTTGTGCTGTACGCCAAAGGGATACCACAAACGTTTCCTAGTAACATAAACAGCTAATACTGGGAACAAACATTTCATTAAGTCTAATGAAAGCGTTTGTTTGACGTGAAGAGGTTTTAATTCTAACATACAGTGGTTACATAAATTTGTGATGTTTCATTCATGATATAATTGGAGGCTACCAGCTTCCTGGGAAGCTCTTCTCCGCAACTGCAGAGATGCCACTTGGTGTGTGATCCTGTTGTTGTGGTCTTTGTCTCGGCGTGAGGCTCTAACGTTCTCTCTCGTTCATATTTCGTGCGTCTGGACCGTCAGGGGATCTACTGCCACATTAACATCCATTGTAACAGAATCCTACGCTCATGTTGGTGTAAATTGTGTGTTCGTACTTGAGGGCCACTGTATTCAGAGTAGGGGATTTGCTGCTAAGAACTACAAACTGTGCTACCCACAACCGGACCCCTTGTAATGAGATTGTATAACAATGTCCCTTCCGTAACCCTCAGAGCCCTGCAGAAGTCGTCGGCATATCTGAAATTATCTCTAATTTACTAATTTCTTAGGGGAGATGGACAATTTGCATTACTGACTGTCCAAGTGCAGAAAATTTGAATTTCTGTGTCGATAGTCCTCATTTCCTGTCTTCACCCTCTGTTGCTCAGGGGTGTAGTGGTAAACAAAATAGTACCAGGACAGTTTGCGAAAAGCTTATAATAATAATAATAATAATAATAATAATAATAATAATAATAATAATAATAATAATCATCGTCATCATCATCACCATCATAATCATAATGTGATAAATGAATCTGTAAAGATGCTGGGTATGTATTTGGACCCTAAACTAAGGTGGAATAGCCATATCAGTTATGTAAAAGGTAAAGGTATCCCCGTAACATGCCATGAAGGCATTTGGGGGGCATGGAGGTAGAGCCCCATGCTTTCCATGACCTCGGCACTAGAATGAGGTGGTGTGGTCGGCACCACGCTCTGACCACCTTTTACCCCCGGGAAAGACCCGGTACTGAATTTTATAGAAGGCTGAGTGAACCTCGGGGCCGTTCTGAAAGTTTGGCACCACCTGGGATCGAACCCCGGACCTTCCAGTCATGTCAGTTATGTATGTAAAAGAATTTCTAGAGTAATTTATCTCTTGAGAAGTATCATGTACAAGATTCCCAAACATTATTTAAAACAAGTATACAATGCACTATTTGAAAGTGTTATTAGATATGGATTACTTTTATATGGAAATAGTTCTGACCTTCCAAACATTCTGTTACTGCAGAAAAAGGCAGTTCGTATTTTAACAATGCCACCACCCAGACTATCATGTAGATCTCTTTTCAAAAATGAAAAGATTATGACAGTCTACAATCTATATATTTTTGAACTTTTAATGTATGTAAACAAGAATATTACTAATTATACAAGTATAGCTGATCTGCATCGCTATGAAACCAGAAATAATGATCAATTAAATGTACCACATGTCAGGTTGCAAAAAACACAATCAAGCTATGTAATTACTAAAATAAAAGTATATAACAAGATACCAACAAATATAAAAGCACTTAATGAAGCACAATTTAAACTTCAGATTAAGAGATGGCTACAAAATAATCCCTTGTATAATATGAATGAATTTTTTGAAAATGATGTAGTATTTTAGTTAAATTTTATTGTTTTTTAATCTTTTAATATTTTAAATATTGACACATTGTTTTTTATCTATATATATAATTTGAACTGGTAATGGAAATTACGGGAAAACGGCTGAACGGATTTTAATAAATGGCCCCTCATTTTGAAGCTTGGAACCCAAAGTTTTTCGGAAAAGTAGTAGTTTTCAGTGAAATGTCAATTTTCCTACATAATTTTCCTATTTTCCAAAATCCATCTGTTGTCAGTTTTGAGAACTAATTTTATTCAATCACGGCCGACTTGATTGAATTTCAGAACAAAACACACACTACAATAAACAATAGGCTATTACACGAAGGCCATGACCTGCAGGATTGCCGACATATTTAGAGCTCAGTTCAATCTTTTATTAAAAACTGATTCTGCAGTTTAGGCCTATAATTTTCTGAGTACAGCTGTGTGTTGGATATTCAAATCTACGAAACTTGAGGTGGTTTGATGACATTATTACCATTAGAAATTAAATATTATTATAGTTAATATCATGATGCATCTATTTTTCATTAATTGTACATAATATTGATGCTATATTGATGACATGAAAGTGAAACTTTTGAGGTTATGTAAGTTAATGTAGAGAATATCTTAATTTAGATCTTCATTTCTATAATTTACCGAGTGACTGCTATATATAACTACAAAACTTAAGTGAGATAATAATATTGTTATTAAAAATCAACTATTTTTATACTTATTAACCCAGTGGGGTTGGGTTTTTCATATACTTAATGGGGGTGTAGTGTAGATATTGATATGCATCATTGTCTTCAGTATTGGCTGGAGAGAGCGCAAAAATTAAAGTTCCTAAGGAAAGATAAAAAGGTATTACTTACTGATAAAATAAGAGGCCTAGAAAATTTTGTGGTCTCCAGATCATTTCAGCAAGATCTCTTAGTAGGATAAAATGATTTTACGCTGTACATTTCAAGTTCTACATGCAGCAGCTATACGAAAATTTCATTATTCGAAAGCTTAGCAAACCTGACATTTTTTTTAACTTTTGCCTACAATCCACATTGACCTGAAGTAGCTACTGCTATCGTCCTGACATTGATACTTGCGTTTTCGCGTTGAAACTAAAAAACTGAAGTTGAATAGGTTCAAGAAAAAGTATTTGGCCTAAAAAAATCCATTCAGAGGGAGTATGTTTCATTATTATGGAAACAAATAACTATGAAAAAGACAAGTATTCTTCATTGAAAATAAGTCTGAAACATTTTTATTTGAACGTCTAACGTAGGTTAGTTTGCAGCTGCATTTGCTGCACAAGCCACTAGTATAATTATATTGACGAGGCCTCTTGTATTCTTGTAACTTCAGGCAAATAAAGAATATGAATATGAATATGAATCGTCCTTGCAGGTATTAGGCCTAGTGGCCTGTTACGGTCTCCGTCCATCTTTCCAGGGGGCGTCCCAAAGATCGTCTTCTATGTGGTATATAGCGGAGAATTTATCTTGGGAGTCTGGAACGGTCCATCCTATTGACATGGTTAAGCCATTTTTGTCTATAGTGGTTGAGATGTTCATAAATAGGTGTAATTTTCAATTCTTTTGTAATTAGTTCATTCCTTTTGTGGTCAAGCAAGCTGTAGCCGGCAGTCCTCCTTAGAAATCTCATTTCCGCAGTTGTTAGGCGTTGAACATCTGAGTTTCGGACAGTCCAGGCCTCACTACCATACATGAGGACAGGTCTTGCTAGAACTTTATATGCTTTTAACCTGGTATGTTTTTGGGTTTTCGTGGTTGTGAATACCTGGTTGATGGTTCTTAAGGCTCCATTAAAATGTTGAATATTTTCAGATATATCAGTAACAGAAACGATAAAAAAAATCTGTTCCTCCAATCACTGTTTGAGTCGCTTGAGAAACTTCTTGCCCCAGCAACTAAAACTTACCCTAGTACAAACCCTAGTAATGCCGCACTTCGATTATTGTGACGTTCTGTTAAGTGACCTAAGTTCTGAACTGTCAGTCAAGTTACAGCGAGCTCAGAATATGTGTCAGATACGTGTGCAACATCCGACGATATGACCACATATCACCGTCCCTCGCAAGTCTTTCGTGGCTCCGACTTAAAGAACGCATAACTTTACACTCTTTGTCTTTACTCTTTCGAATTCTGCACACCTTAACACCAAATTACCTTTCGTCTCGTTTCTCTTATCTATACTCTAACCACGACGTAAATACCAGATCACTTATCTGTGGCACGCTAAATATACCTCTTCATAGAACATCTTGTTATTCATCATCTTTTACAGTATCCACCTCGCGACAATGGAATTCCCTGTCACAAAGTATTAGTGGCTGCAAGACAATAAACACTTTTAAAAACAGCTTAAAAGATAACCTTCTTAGCATTTCACTCCAATCATACTGATTTAAAATATCACTGACTACATTGTTAATTTTTTCTTTAGACATCATCCTGATTGTGCTGTATTTTAATTGTCTCATAATAATCTCTTTCTATTATCTAATATTATTTGAAATATATTAATATTCTATGTATTTTAATTTAATTCTGCTACAGTTTATTTCAGTGTTTAATTAATAGTTCATAGTATTTTGTTGTTTAATTCGTAAATAACTCTTGTATACATGTAACTCTCACTTGATCAAATTGTTGAATTCTTTGTAAGTTCATGCATATGTATATACTCTTTTTTTGCTGGTTGAGTGGAAGAGAAGGCCTTACGGCCTTAACTCTGCCAGATAAAATAAATCATTATTATTATTATTATTATTATTATTATTATTAACATTATTAACAGGTAAATATGTCAAATTATAACCTAAATATTTAAATGAGTTTATCTGTTCTAACGTATGGGTTCCAATGCAAATTTTACTCCTAACTGGCTGTTTAATTTTGAACGCCATAATCATAATAATAATAATAATAATAATAATAATAATAATAATAATAATAATAATAATAAGTGTGAGTATCAAATTACGACAAGGCATTGCTGAAAGCACTTCCCCGTTCTCTAAACCTCCCGGCTTCCGCGCTCCATATCGCTTCGAGCTGGTGACCTCTGGACTACAGAATTGAATCGAAACTATGGAAAGAATATACCCCCACTAATTTACTGATATACACAATACGTAGTAAAACAAAAACTATGATAATGATTTAAATTTGTCTGCATAAACCACTTGATTATCCGACACAATTTATTTATTCTGAATTCCAAGTACTAAAAATTGAGCAAATATACATACTAGGTTCAAAAAGTTCCCGGAATTTGCTAGTATCATAGAAACAACGTACCTTAAACACTATTCTACAGCATTCCCTTCAAAATAGTTGCCTTCCGCAACAACACACTTTTGCCAACGCGTGTAGAGTTCCTGGAAGCAGGCCTGGAAGCCATTTTGTAAAACCCGTCTTAGTGCTCTCGTCGCGTTTGCGATAACCTCTTCAGCATTGAATCTCCGTCCTTTCAGATGACTTTTCAGACGGGGAAACAGAAAGTAATCAGGTGGTGAGAGATCAGGAGAGTATGGTGGGTGATCCAAAGCAGTTATGTTGTGCCTGGCAAGAAAATTCTTTACAATAATTGCGCGATGAGCAGGTGCATTGTCATGCATAAGGAACCAGTTGTTTTCTACCCACTTTTCTGGACGTTTCCTTCTCACTGCGTCCCGGAGGCGACGGAGGATTTCTACGTACATTCTTTCGTTACAGTACGACCTTGTGGAATGAACTCATGGTGGATGAGACCCTGAGAGTCGAAGAAAACTTCCAACATAACTTTGCCTTTGGAAGTGTCCCTAGGAAATTTTTGCTTCCGAGGAGATGTTTTCGATTTCCACTCAGATGACTGTCGTTTAGGGACTGGGTCGTACAAGTAGCACCAAGTTTCATCACCAGCAATAATTTTGTTTAAGAAATCACCATCTTCATCAGCCATACTGATCATGTCCCTAGCAAGAGTCATTCTTGTTTCTTTCTGTTCTGCCGACAACATTTTCGGAACTAACTTCTGAGACACGTAATGCCTGTTGTGATGCTTGTGAAGAACATTGTGTACACTTCCGACTGATATTCCGACCTCTGCTGCTATCTCTTTTATGGTTTTACGTCGGTCGTCCCTCACAACATTATGCACACGCTGAGCGATTGCTTCATTTGTTGCAGTTGTTGGTCGGCCGCTGCGTACGTCATCTTTGATGCTATCGCGGCCACCAGAAAAGCGTTTATGCCAGGCATGCACTTGAGTTTTTTTCATTGCTACTTCGTCATATGCTTCTTCCAACAATCTTAATGTCTCTGCAGGAGTTTTGTGTAACAAAACACAGAACTTGATGTTTGTACGTTGCTCTGTGGACATAATTACAAAATGCGACGAACAAACAAAACACTATGATAAACAATTGCCTACAACTCAAAACCAACAATCGCCATTAACAACAAACTTTAAGGAAATGACATCATGAATGTTACCAACAAAACAAATGTACAATATCCCTTGTTATATATCAATACGAAAAATGGTAGTAAAATTCCGGGAACTTTTTGAACCCAGTAGTATAAACATACATTACTAACTTATTTTCACAAAAATCGAATGAATTTTATAACTGAAAAATATATACATAACACCAGAAGAAATGTCCCAACTCTTTTGGCAGAACCTAAATGCCACACTACAGCTGGATTAAGACACAGTAGGAATTATGGACCAAGACTATACAATTCAGCATTGAAAAATAATCCAGATCTAAGCAATTTACACATTCTTAAGTTTAAAAATAAAGTGAAAATGCTTGTATGATGTTTGAAACATTTTATTATAATTTTTTTAAGTGTTACTAGCATTATATGGTACTAATTTTTATTGTATTTATCTGATGCATGTACGCTATAAGATAAAACATTGTAATAAATATAAATAGATCATTTTCTTAATTAATAACAGTGTATATCTCCAATAAATGATTTCCTTAGCATCGCCACAGATACACTTGATTGTACTTGTCACTATATCTTGTCACTAGAAAGTTTTTGAAATTTATATTTTCCCCGCCATTCATAAAATATTTTGATATGATACTTCTTGCACAAAAGGAGAGATCTAGAACTGAAACTCGATTAATACATTTCAGTATTATTTGTATTTATCCTGGTAATAATGAACAGTTTGACTCGTAGACATTTTGTTTTTCAGCATTAACTTCCCATGATTTTACGAGAAGATTAGAAGAGAACGGCAGGTACGTAGACTTTCAGCTCCCCCCTACTACCATTAATGCACAACACAATGTCAATACGGCGGTTGCTGTCGTCTGCGATACAACGAACTTTTCTGTTGATTTTCGAGTTTGGCATTTTTTCCGGTTATTATATGCTTATTTAAGTTGTGTTAAGTCTCGCTAGTGGTTTTATATTTTATTTTATCCGTCTTAGTATTTATTTTATTATTGTAAATATTTTTGTTTTATCACTATTATTGTTATTATTATTATTATTATTATTATTATTATTATTATTGTTACTATTATTTATATCACCAGCATTATTATTTGAACCCTGTAAAATTTATGTAGACTACTGGACTGTACCCGAGCACGATCATATGCTCATTTCGGGTATCTATTCATATGTATTCAATTCAAATGTAAATTGTAAATAAATGTGAAATTTGAATTATTTAAATTTGATTATATTCGGAAAACAAAGGCGAAGAACTTACTTTCTCAATACAACCACGCCATAAATATAATTACTATTCTAATCGAACTGCTGTACAAACGGAAAACGTTAAGGGGACTGGGTATTCTGAGCATATGGCTGTTGTGTACGAGTGAAGAGATTTTGCTATTAGTCTTCAAGTTTTTAATCTATTAATTTACAATTTTTACAACATTACACATATTATTTGTAGGTATATTTTGATTTTTAGATTATCTTCCTATGTCTTTTACTTGAGTTCATAAAAAAATTTTAAACCTGAAAAATATGAATTAAATTTAAGTTAAAAACATAGATATTTCATGAACATTTTTTCCCAGAAAATATTTGCATTACAGGTTCCTAAAAATGCAAGCATATTTCCAATGCAGTTGACTATATTTTCACCCATTTTAATCACATTATATATATTCGTTCAATTAAAAAAAATGTTTTCCATACTGAAAAAAAAAATATATATTTAAAAATTTTCATATTCTTTAATACTTTTCTGTTTGTGAAATCCATAATAATTTTGATAACCATATGAATGTGGCCATGATCCTTCACTACCATATGAATTAGGACTATACCAAATTTCGACCTGCTGAACCCAGTAGTTTTTGAGAAAAATGTTCCTAAATTATCTATGTTTTTAACTTAAATTTAATTAATATTTTTCGGGTTTAAAATTGTTTATAAAATCATGTATACGAGATAGAAAGATAATCTAAAAACTGAAATATACCTGTAATTATTGTGTGTATACTGTGAAAATTGTAAATTGATAGATTCAAAAGTTAAAGAATAACAGAAAAATTTCTTCAATTATTTCACTTACACACAACAGTCATAAGCTCGCACTACCTAGTTCCCTTAAAAGCATTTGTGGACTACAGAGCATTAGAGACCATCAGAGAAACTTACAAATGGTACGATCGAACTGGCTGACATTAGAGCTGAAGAAAAATTACAGCACATCGGTAGAAAAAATATAAGTGCGAAAGGGATGTAAAATAATGACGGGAGTGGGAACGAAAACAAGCACAAAGCAGGGAGAAAGAGACAAAGAAGCATTTTAGAGTAATTATCATGTGTAATCAGTCATAAATGTCACGCCTTCATGTGCTTAACCCTACAGTCATTAATAAAACAGCCCAGTGTGATGAAACATCCGAGCATTTTCTGCTCCGAAAATACCATGTTCCGTTTGTCCTTCTGTGTTTATCAGTTTGTTGTCAGTTAATTTTATTGTATCAAAGTCAAATGTCGATATAACGAACACCAGGAATTTTTCAGTTCAGAGAAAAAAAATCGCAATCCCCATCAATGTCTCCTAATGAGCAATCTTAAGTAAATCAATTTAGTTTTTAGTTTGGAAAGTTTTCTTTTCTCAATCGTACTATCAGGGACTGGAATGCTTTACCTGCAGACTTACTAAAGGCTTCCCTAATAACCAAAAATGTATTTAAAAATAGACTTAAGGACTTTACTAATAGACGGTAGTATATTATGCACATTATTTAAAGGGTGTAAGTGATGTTTTATTATTTGAAGTGTTATATCAGTGAGGAAGTGTGTTTCTGTCAGTGACGTTTTATAGTTTGTAGTGGTAGTGCAAACTATTTGAACAGTGAAATGGTTTTGAAGTGTTAGTGAAATCAGAATAGTATCAGTGAAATGTGTCGTAGTTCCAGTGCAGTGAGTGAGTTGACAGCGAAATGAGTGTAGTGTTGAAAGGTACTTGTGCATGTATGAACATATACTCCTGGGTTTTAGTTCGAACTTAGGCCTTAATTAAGGATGACCACGAGGATCCGGAAATTAATAGCAAATAAAAATATAATTAATTAAATATGAGTATTGTTATAAAAATGAAATGTAATAATTAAGCACCACTGATTATCAATTATAAAATAAAATCTTAGAAGATGATTTTAAAATTATACTTATAAATAAAAGGTTTTATTTAAAATTAGCATATCCTTAATTAAGGCCTTCTGAGTGGTATACATGAAATTGTATAATCTGCAGAGAATCTTTAAGAATTTGCGAGATGATTTTTTGAATTTCAAAGGATGATATTGATAACTTTTTAAAAAGTGATATGTAAATTTTGGTAAAGAACTCCGAGCACCAAAAAATAAACCTGTCACTGACCAATTGAAGAGAGGGATGTTATACTTGGCACTAAGGTAGGGAATACAAGGTTCATAAATGGCCCTCTTTTCCTGATCAACCTGATGAGCTTGGTTTAGATCTCTCTCCATGCGTATAGTTGGATCTATGATAATAGCCTTTTGTTGTTGTCTATTTATTGCTATTATATTAGATTTACGTTAAATGTTATTTTAAGTGATCGTGCTTCATTTAATTTAAGATGAACCGTGTTAATTTTATTACTATTATTATTATTATTATTATTGTTAATTATTATTATTTTTATTATTATTAATATTATTATTATTATTTAGTATTAATTTCTATCAATATTATTATTAATTTATTATTAATTGTCATTATTGAGTGTAATTAGTTACCACTGCCACCGGGTATTTACCCATTTGCAGTGTGAATAAATACATACACATACACATCGTATTACGAAAATTCCTTAAGAACGGAGAGAAACCAAAATGTTCCTCTATAAAAATGTGAACGATTAAAATTATTTATTTTGTACTTCGATCTGTAAATGCATACCCTAGTCTCAGTGACTTCATTTCAATTTATTATGTCATTATATATACAGGTAATAGGCTTCGTGATATGTGATACGTTTAAAAATGACATATATTAAGGGGAGAGTATGGTATTCTTTGGTGAAAAATTAGTACATTTAATAAAAATTGTTTAAAACACTCTGTGATATGTATGGAATACATAGCATAGCATTGTGTGGGTATTTGTGCACTTGTCGGGTGTTGAGACGCCATTTTTAAACTTCCTGCGTTATGCATTTTTAAATCACTCGCCACCTTTTATTGTTGTTTCCGGTAAACTAAATTTTCAAAAAAAAAAAAAAAGTTTAATCTTTAAAATATTCTTTGATATGTGTGGAATGCATTGCATAACATTTTGTGGGTATTTGTGCCCCTACCAGATGTTGAAACGCCATTTTTAAACTTCCTGCGCTATGAATTTTTAAATCACACACCCTCTGATCGGTTTCCTGTAACTTCATTTGTTTGCTGCATTGCCAAACAAAAACGGGTATAATTTCTGAACTATTAAAGATACATGCATGAAATTTAGAACACACATTATTTAGACTATTAGGAAACTTTCCTCTGTAACAGAATTTTGTTACTTTTAAAAATACGTCCGTTTGTTTGCAAAAAGGAAGTCAAAAAAGTGTTACAAAATTTTAATTGTTTATTTTACAAACGTAGGGACTAATATCAAAATTCTGTTACAGACAGTTTGTAGAACATGCTTTTGCAAATACATTGCAAGAAACTGTTTGAATCTATCTTTAAAAATGGTTTAGATATATCGGTTTTAGTAAAATCCTGCATTGGGTATATTTTTTTTTTCAAATCTGGGCCCCAAATATTTTTTTTTTTTCAAAATATTTGTATTCGGTTGAGTTGCTACGGCTAAGAGCTCTCTACATACAAAAAAAATTAATATTTTAAATCAAATAGAAAAGAAGCTTTAAAAAATACCATCCCCTGTCCTTAAAAACTATAAAATTAATTAAAACAATTCACACATAATATACTCATATTAATACTAACATTTCTCTACACAATATAAAATGTAATTTTAACAGTTTTGTCTATACCAAGGATTCTGAACACGTGCATTGCGGAAAAAATCTAGAAACACGCTGCTTTCGAATAACAAAAGAATAGAAAGTGAAATATAAGATATAAATTAGAAAGTAGAAGTGCAAACAGATCTGTACTGCTACTCAAATTGCACGACCATGCCATTTACTACAGAGTTGAAATCACACTCCGATTCGCAGTACAGACAGCACGAGGGGGAAGAGAGAAAAAAAAGACACGAATGATGGAGCTAGCTGACGATCAACATAGCATTGCCCGCATACCACTGAAACGCTCATCTCTGTCAACCAGCATACGATCTTATCTCCGTTATAACGTCACCGAACGACGAAGATTCAGTTTCATGATATCACGAAAACGTACCCTTCACTATCTTTACACCGCCTGCTTGCCATAAAACCAAACTACACACAGATCCATAGTTCAGATTACGCAGTAACAGTTCCAGAAGCGTGCTATTAATTAAAAGCTAGAGTATTAGAAGTAATGTAGGCCTATATAGTTACCAAGAACCGATTTAACTGGAAATTGCTTCGCGTGAAGTAGGAAACAATATTCTGAATTCGACACCTCCTACTTAATTTGACATAACGTTGTGACATATTTATTATGAAATACCGCTGCTCGTTATAATCGTAGGCTAATAAGTTAAGAACACTTGGCAGAAATTATCATCTGATCTGTATATTTTACCTTATCTAAAAACAAACTCAATTTTCTCCAGAATTACAGTATAGCAAATAGACAAACAAAATTTGTAACGACCATAAAGTAACGGTAATAATATTTCTACATATACTTACTTACAAATGGCTTTTAAGGAACCCGAAGGTTCATTGCCGCCCTCACATAAGCCCACCATCGTCCCCTATCCTGTGCAAGATTAATCCAGTCTTTATCATCATATCCCACCTTCCTCAAATCCATTTTAATATTATCTTCCCATCTACGTCTCGGCCTCCCTAAAGGTCTTTTTCCCTCCGGTCTCCCATCTAACACTCTATACGCATTTCTGGATTCGCCCATACGTGCTACATGCCCTGTCCATCTCAAACGTCTGGATTTAATGTTCCTAATTATGTCAGGTGAAGAATACAATGCGTGCAGTTCTGTGTTGTGTAACTTTCTCCATTCTCCTGTAACTTCATCCCTCTTAGCCCCAAATATTTTCCTAAGCACCTTATTCTCAAACACCCTTAACCTATGTTCCTCTCTCAGAGTGAGAGTACAAGTTTCACAACCATACAGAAGAACCGGTAATATAACTGTTTTATAAATTATAACTTTCAGATTTTTGGACAGCAGACTGGATGATAAAAGCTTCTCAACCGAATAATAACACGCATTTCCCATATTTATTCTGCGTTTAATTTCCTCCCGAGTGTCATTTATATTTGTTACAGTATAGCAAATAGACAAACAAAAATTTTAATGGCCATAAAATAACGGCAATAATATATTTATACATATAAAAATGAAAAATGTGCATCAATAAAATTAAGAAAAAAATATTACTTATTATGATTAGGGAAAACACGGGAATTTTACTGGAAGCAAGTAAAGAGATAGGTTTGGAAGTAAAATCCGAAAAGACAAAGTATATGATTATGTCTCGTAACCAGAATATTGTACGAAATGGAAATACAAAACTTGGAAATTTATCTTTTGAAGAGGTGGAGAAGTTTAAATATCTTGGAGCAACAGTAACAAATATAAATGAAACTCGGGAGGAAATTAAACACAGAATAAATATGGGAAATGCCTGTTATTGAGAAGCTTTTATCATCCAGTCTGCTGTTAAAAAATCTGAAAGTTAGAATTTATAAAACAGTTATATTACCGGTTGTTCTTTATGGTTGTGAAACTTGGACTCTCACTTTGAGAGAGGAACATAGGTTAAGGGTGTTTGAGAATAAGATGCTTAGGAAAATATTTGGGGCTAAGAGGGATGGAGTTACAGGAGAATGGAGAAAGTTACACAACACAAAACTGCACGCATTGTATTCTTCACCTGACATAATTAGGAACATTAAATCCAGACGTTTGAGATGGGCAGGGCATGTAGCACGTATGGGCGAATCCAGAAATGCATATAGAGTGTTAGTTGGGAGGCCGGAGGGAAAAAGACCTTTAGGGAGGCCGAGACGTAGATGGGAAGATAATATTAAAATGGATTTGAGGTAGGTGGGATATGATGATAGAGAATGGATTAATCCTGCTCAGGATAGGGACCAATGGCGGGCTTATGTGAGGGCGGCAATGAACCTCCGGGTTCCTTAAAAGCCAGTAAGTATAAGTATAGTAGTATTACAATACAGCAAATAGATAAACAAAATTTTTAACAACAATAAAATAACGGTAATAATATTTCTACATATAAAAATGAAAAATGTTCATCAATAAAATTAAGAAAAAAAATTACTTTTTATACCAACTTCTACCCCTAGGATTCTTTTGATTGTCCTTTGACCTTGCACTGCGTAATTTTCAGTTATATGATTGGGGATGTGTACGATTTCCTCGGTAATGCCCATACCAAGTGGAAACTGTAACATTGGCAACTCAATCGTCGTTGTATTGTATTGTATTGTATTGTATTGTATTGTATTGTATTGTATTGTATTGTATTGTATTGCATTGTATTGTATTACATTGTATTTATTAACATTCCATGGTATTCATACATTGCTTTGCAGCTAGAATATGGAACAAGCCGAAAAATTTAATACTACTATAAAGTCTTAATTTATACTCACAGTCTAGATGAAATATATACAGACGAGATTTACAATATAGTCTACTAGTACAACACAAAGTTTTAGTATCAATTTCATGAAGTGTTATTGAATGTCATGAATTCACCTACAGAATAGAAGGCGTGAGAAATTAAGTACTTCTTTAATTTGGCCCTAAATAATTTTATGTTTTGAGTTTAAATTTTTATATCCTAGGGAGGCTATTAAACATTTTTACTGCCATATAACGCACTTCTTTTTTAAACTACGCTAGACTTGCCGATGGAGTATGAAAGTCATTTTTTACGTGTATTTATGCTACGAACTGTTGAATTAGTTACAAAGTTTTCACGATTACATACGAGGAAGATTATTAATGAAAAGATATATTGACAAGCCATAGGCATTATTGGTAGTTTTCTGAAAATAGTCCTACACGATTCCCTAGATTTGGCACCTACCATTATTCTAATTACTCTTTTTTGTAATAGAAATATAGGCTACTGTTACTATCTGTGAAATTTCCCCGGAATATTATTCCAAAATTCATTACCGAGTGGAAGTATGCAAAGTATATTGTTTTTAAGGTATTGATATTTACTATCTTTTGCATAGATCTAATAGCAAAACAAGCTGAATTTAGTTTGGGGGTAATTTCTTTGATATGATTTTTTCAATTTAACACATTATCGATTTTTAAGCCAAGAAATTTGGTTGTTGTTGTTTCTAATAGGGATCTATTGTTAATTATTGCCCTATAAATTTGCGAGTTTGAATGTTGACATGATTTAAATTGAATTATGTTAGTTTTTTTTACAATTTAATACCAATTTATTGACTGAGAACCAGTCACATATTTTGAAGAGAATTTTCTCTCGTGAAGATTGGAATGTGTTGGAGTTATTGGCTGTAATTACTATACTTGTGTCACCTGCAAATAATATGGGATGACCTATATCTTTTATTAGGGGGGGGCAAGCCATTTATAAACACTAGAAAAAGTCACAGCAACAGGCCTAAAAAAACAGGCATAAGTGCAAAATGAATATTTCCGAAAGGAACTTAATAATATTTCATACAAATACTAATTAAATCTTATTTATCAACATTTAATTGACCTCTGTGTGAAGTTTCAGACCAATCTGACAACTGTTGTGCAAGGAGCTTTATTTTAATTCAAGAAATTGCTTAAAATTTTAAAGTCGAGAAAAAAGCATTAGGAAAAAAAATTTCTCAACGCACTCGTGCAACGTATGTGTTGCCACATTTTATTATACGAGATGATACCTTAGAGCGGTGAAGGTTTTGAATGAGAACGGGGTATGTCTGTATAGCGACAGAAAACATTTTGTCAATTTTTTGCAATTTCTTTTTTCTCTGTTACAATACATAAACTTCACGTGGCACAGTTTGAAGGGCTCTTAAATAGGAAATGAAATCATATTACGAAACTAGAAAGTTCAAATATAATTACGAACATAAAAACAAAAAAGTGAATTTTGTTCATTTTTCACCATAGTTTCCCCTAAAGATTTAATACAGTCTCTATGTTTGGAACCAGAACGCATAAAAAGGACCTTGAAGAAAAGAATTCCATGCCACACCTATGCACTGTTGAGAGTTGTGCTTGCGTGTCCGATCTTGCAACAAGATTCATAACCATTCAGAGCTAGCAAATATCCTCGTCAAAACACACACACACACTGTCAACAGAGTCTGATCGATAGCAGAGTGTGCTGGCTGCACTGTGTACGCCGAGGTCTACCTCTCTTCAGCTAGTAGACAGCTATCTCGAATCAAGCGCAGCAAATTACCGAAATATCAAATTACTTGTAAATTTTCTCGAATCTTTCTATTGTTTATATCAATAAATCACACTAAGTGAATACACTGAAGAATTAGCAACACCTTAAATCAGTTCATCGATATACGAAATATCAGGACCTTAAATCAGTTCCTACATATAATTACCAACATCTAAAAAATCAGTTCCTCATATAAGAATTAGTAAACATCTTAAATCAGTTCTTACATATAATTACCAACATCTTAAATCAGTTCCTCATATAAGAATTAGCAACACCTTAAATCAGTTCGTCGATATACGAAATATCAGCACCTTAAATCAGTTCCTACATATAATTACCAACATCTTAAATCAGTTCCTCATATAAGAATTAACAACACCTTAAATCAGTTTCTCATAGAAGAATTAGCAACACAATAAAAATATGCCTTAATAAACCTCTTGATTATCCTTCAGAGCTGCTGTATTCAGAATTTAAAGTATCTGACTTCCATCAAATTTATAACAATGTATTACTGAATTTCGTACATAAAAACAGAAACATATTTAATTTATATTCACATAAATATAAAACCAAAAGATCAATCACAGTAGCAACTTCGGTCCAAGAATTTACAACATGATAATAGATAAATTTCCAAACATACAATTTGCTAATGCTCCTTATTTAAAAAAATCTATTAGAAATGCTGTTAACAGAGAAAATTTAAAGTTCAGTTATTGTGATATGTGTTTCTTCTTCTTCTTCTTCTTCTTCTTGTTTTCCTTTTATTACTTTTTACTCTGTTTTTCAATTAAATGTCTTAACATTAACTTACATATGTGGAATGCTCCCTGAGCACGAGTATGTAACTTACTCTTTTTGGGGGTACTAGAGAGTTCTTATATAAAAAAATCAATATGTGTCTTTGTTCTGGCAATAAAGTTTTATTATTAATTTTAAAAAATCAGTTCCTCCATATAATAATTAGCAACACCTTAAATCAGTTCCTCATGTAAGAATTAACAACATCTTAAATCAGTTCTTCCATATAATAATTAGCAATACCTTAAATCACTTCCTCCATATAAGAATTACCGATACCATAATCAGTTCCACCTTAAATCAGTTCCTACATATAAGAATTACAAAGATCTTAAATCAGTTTCTCATATAAGAATTAGCAACACCTTAAATCAGTTCCTCTTATAAGAATTAGCTACACCTTAAATCAGTTCCTCCATATAAGAATTACCATACTTTAAATCAGTTCCTCATATAAAAATTAGCCACACCTTAAATCAATTCCTCATATAAGAATTAGGAACACCTTAAATCACTTCCCCCATATAAGAATTACATTGAAAAATTCCTTTTCAGAACGAAAAGTTACATCTGTTCGCATCAAATTTATGCACATTTGAAGACAAAACTAAAATTGTTCAATCATTCATTATCATAATACACTGCTCTCTTAAATTGACTGAGTATATTAGGAATTCAATCAATGCCTTTCCCAAAACACTCTATGAAACGTTTCATATAAAATAATTTTTGATAAGAAACATTAAAAATTATATATTACAGTTATATTACAATAATATAACTGTAATATATAATCTTTAATGTTTCTTATCAAATCTATGAACCCTGTACCCCTATAATTGGCCTACCATGTGTGTTTTATCTTTAAATATAAAATAATTTTTATCTCTAAAAGAAACCAAAACGAGCAAAATTGTATTAGCTTTTATTGTTCTAAATATCTGAAAGAATAACCCACTGAAATTAGCGACAGTACAAGCGGCTCATCCTGTATAGGTGTACATGTTTTTTTTTTTTTCTATTTACGAAGAACACAAAAGTATAACTGTGAGATGTTGGGTAACGCTGCGAGAAATCCAAGATACAGCGCAGAAGCAAGAGGTTTGTTCGGAAACTTGGTTCGCGAACTTGCCTACTAAACCAATTACACATTTATGTGAGATAATCATGTGGCCATTAATTTCATCAGCAGTTACCACCATCGAACGAACTTGCTCCCAGAAGACAGCCTGACATTCACAGAGGCTTCTCTGTCTAGACAAACGTTACTGAACACGACGTTCAAGACAATCGCTACTCTAGAGAGTTTAATAAATGAATACAAAAAGGCCGCCGTACACAGATTTAAGATTCACACTAGAAAATTAGTTATTTTTTAGCATTTCAAGCTAGACACAGTATCTGAAGAGAACATACTAGCATTTCTAGTTCCAGACAACACAAAACAAACTGAAGACAAACCAAATTTTTTTTTTACAATTTTGTTCCTTTGCATCGAACCAAGAAACCTTTGATAGATACTTGTGTAGCAACATGAATTTAACTTTTCTATAAGTATTAGAAGAATCCGTAAGAAATTACAGATTTTATTAACGTTGGAAATTTTTAACATTAGAGAAAGCTGGACTTTTAATGTTTTTATTCTTTTACACAGAACCCTGGAAATTTTAATAGAAAACTGTGCATATACATTAATTACTTTAACACTTTATGAAAGAATTATCAGAATCGGTTGGAATTTATAAATTGTATTAACGTTTGAATGTTTAGAGTCACTCGAAGAGAGTACAATTATTATTTATCTTCCTTTTCGTCGAAACCTGGAACTTTTGATAGAAAACTGCATAGATGCATCAATTTAACACTTTCTGAAGGAATTATAAGGATAGGTTGGAGTCTACAGATTTTATTAACGTTTTCACAATAAGAGAGAAATCATGTTTTCACCAGTTGAATCGCACGATTTTGCAATTTCATATATATAAGTGATCTGAAATTCTGATTTCCTATTGGGCCACAATTTATGTAATGTCATGTCGCGTGTAAACGATGCATAAGATTCATTTTGCATTTGGTAAGTATTTTGTGCCGCAATACACAAAAGAAATTCTTACTCACTTTTGGGAATCATAAAATGGTCTTTTGTCGTCAATACTGTAAACTGAAGTTTTACAATTTTATGTTGTTTCACAATAAATTATTCAATATATAATACTAATTGAGTAATCGTTCAATGAAATGCTCTACAAACAGGTATATGATTGCAACACTGTAAGGAATAAAATTTCGAAACTCCTACAACGAAGCATTACAAAGTAATTTCATTTCATAACTCTGATACTTATGCAAAACTTTAATGCATTAAACTTACTGCGTTCTCGGTTTACAGAAATCAATATTCACTTAGCCTCCGTTCCCTTTGTATTGCAGGATATATCGCCGACACAAAAACCTGACGCCTCGGGCCATAATCCAATAGATTAACACGTAATAATGGCGTTATTTGTGCAGATCAGACTTTTTAGCGTAAAACTGAGCCTACGACATGAAATATCGACACCTCCTACGCTTTGACACGCTGTTTCACCCAGCGACTGCTATTTTGTTACACAAAATGTAGGCGGAAAAGCAGCAAGGCACTGCCTTGTTATCACGACTGCCTTCGTGCTAGCCCACTGTCTTTCTTACGTAACGTTCCCAAAGCATTTAACACAAAAGCGGAAGCATAAAAGGAGAAAACCTTCTGCAAGTTCCTTGTAAAAGATTCTACAGGGACATCATTTTATTTTTACTAACATTTCTAATATTAACCTGGCTATACATTTGGATTAACGCTTGAGAACCGGAAACACTGTTTGCTACCCCCTTTCACGAATGGAGTTCGATGATACTGGCATAAAATACAAACAAATCAATTTACTAAGTATAGGAGGGAAGGAAAGTAGTTCATCCATTTACGTAAATAGGAAATATCGCGATTCTGAATTTGATAATTTTCATTAGGTTTTTATTTACAGTCTTACTAATAAACCGTGTATAGTTTTTATATGAGACTTATGCAGAGTTGAGACAGAAAACGTTACTAATAAACCGTGAATAAGCTATGGACGTATAAATAGGCTGTAACTATACAATGGGAATTGCTTTGCAGTAGTTATATACGCGAAACCCCTTGTTTAAGCGTTGTATATAGGGAAAAAATGGCCGCCCCTCTAACAGCTGTTCGTATCGACTGTCATTTTATGATGATGGTTATCTTGTAACCACAGAAGAACAAACCAAAGATCACAGAATTATTAGAATAATATTGCTGTAGCTTGTACTCTTTGACCAAAATGTAGTGTGGTTATCGATTAGAGCCAGTTGTACTATCGATATTTAACACGCCACACGAGAGCGCTCTACCGGATGCAGTAGAGAACCTTAGATATTCTATTACCTTTCGTAACGAAGTTATGACGAAACTATGACGTAGTTGTGTAACAGTTATACTGTTATACACGACGTATGTAGTGATTATTAGTAAGGAATTTACACACGACTTATAAACGAGCTACTCATTGTATAAGTATAAGACAGTTAAACGTCTGTATATAGAGTTTTTATTAGTAAGACCGTTAATGTATACAGTACTATATTTTGATTATACTGTCTACAGCACATTAGCGTACAATTTAGAAAATGAAGTTAAATTGAAAAATAATCATAATATTGATATTTAAACACAATTTTGAAAATGGTGACCGTTCATTTCGATACAGGCTTCAGTTCTTTTTTTGTGCATATTATCGCACTATAGACTATTGTACCTAATTCCAATTACCAGTTTCGTCCTTCGTACTAGTAACTCATGTTGAAATAATTCTGTACCTACTCTATAAAAGAGTACCTTACGTACTGTAAATTCAATCTTCACTTCTGCCTGATCCGAAAAGATACATTTACTCAGACATGCTATCTACTGTCCTTCCAAGTGGTTCTGTCGCAGGGTGGTAGAAAGGAAGGAAATCACGTGACAGTTAATTAATTAACAAGGCCCTTTTATTTCAGTTATTTTAAACAGTTGTATAATATTACGTATACGTCCAATTCCTAACAGAAATTAATGTTTTCAGATAAGAGCTAAGACAGCCCAGCCACTATCCTTTACAGAGGGGCGAGCAGAAGCGGGTGGGGGAAACCGGGATGCCACGTAGGCAAACTGACGACAGTACCTGTGGAAGAATATGATTCAATATTGAAAGCTTTTTCGTAAATGGAAAAAGCGAACATATTTCCGGAACATACTATACTCACTAACTCAATACTGTTTACTATGACCGTAAGGCGACTTTGACTGCATACGCAGCTTTGGTTCTGTGTGGAGGTCGGTTGGACGTTTACTATTAGAGGGGGTGAGAGTGAAGTACATTCAAAAACTCAGGTACAATAAAAATTGAAGTAAAAATAAAATTATGTCCCTGTACTAATTATGCCTAGAGATATAGTAGGGTATTGTCTAACTTATTTTAAAACAATTTATGTATAGTGAATATGAATTAAATATTAAAAGGACAATTTATCAAATTATAATGACAAAAACATGATATGAAAATATGTTATGTGAAGAGAAAAGTGTTACATTATAACACAGAATATTCGATAATGTTATAAAAGCATGAGAACGAGACCACCTGTGAATTTACGAACTACTGAACGTGCTGTTCTTTTGTTTTCGAGCTGTTCTTTTGTTTTCACAAATCCTGGATTGGTATGAAATATTTAATTCAACTCTTCCATTTTTACACATTGAGAAAATTGTGGACGATTGACGGCTATACAAGAATTTATGAAACAAACAACGTGATTCATTTCGATGGTTGTTTTTTTTTCTATTATCAAAATGTACTCTCATATCTTTAAAGAAATTCCGAACAAAGACACGGATATTCTGGTTGGAGTTTTATACTAAACTAATTTAAGGGATTTTTCAAGTACATAGCAGACACACGGTTAAATTCCATTATCGTCTTTATGACGTGATTCATAGCCTTAGCTGGAGGTATATAACACAATACGTAACAAAGTTAAAGGACAAGTAACCCCACTCCAGGCAGGTTTCAAAATTACGATTTTTTTAATTCTTGTAGCGTCCAAACAGTTTCTTAATTCTATAAACTTACGGCACAGAGAAAGAATAGTAAATTTATTACTGCGAAGAATCGGCTAGAAATATCTAGAGAAAAATAAAGAAGTGTATGCATTATTTGTGGATCTAAGAAAGGCTTTTAACAAAGTGGATTGGAATAATCTTTAGGGAATCCTGAAGAAAATTGGTGTGAATTGGAAAAAGAGAAGGCTGTTCAGTAACCTTTATATGAAACGAGTCAAAGTCAGAATAGGAGAAGGGACGTCAAAGGGAAGTTGAATGAGAAGAGGAGTCCGACAAGGATGCCCTTTATCACCTACTCTGTACAACATCTACTTGGAGGATTTAGTGAAGAACTGTTTTCAGAACAGGAGGAGTAATACTAGGAGGAAGAAGAATAAAATGCTTAAGATTAGCAGATGATATGGCGTTGTTAGCAAAAGAGATGATACTAAAAGATATGTTACTGGAGCTAAACGACTGCTGTAAGCAGTGTGGGATGAAGATAAATGCAACTAAGACGAAGAGCATGGTAATAGGGAGAAAAATACAGAAGATAAACTTGGGAATTCTAAATGAGGCAGCAGAGCAAGTGGATAGCTTCAAATAGACTTCACCGTAAGTGAATGGACACGATTATTGATTTTCATCACTTGTCTTCCAATGCACTCGTTTAAATTTTAAGGAATAAATGAACACGTAAAAAAATGTTAAAATGGTTATTCTGAAGAAGTAATCTTATTATTAACGAGATGTTTGTACATACGTAACTATTGTGTTGAATAAACAATTCTCATATTAATTTTAAACGAATACTTAATATACCATATCGAATGACAATATTTCTACCATAGGTCTGCATCGGTCGTTTTCGCTCGAGCGCCAAGTAGTTCATAGCATAATCCGATAGGTAGCGCACATGCATGATTGGTAAAATCGTCACGAGCGATAAATCCTCGAACGGTACAAGCCAAGCGTTAGACATTCGTTCTTGTTACAGTGATGAACTGTGTAGTAACATCATAGATGTTTATCATTTCAAAACTTTGCAGTTTTTAACTAACCTCTCCATAGTACAACTACAAAACTTGCTTTAAAATGTAATATAAATGTTGTAGGTAAATGTGTTCCTCCCCCCCCCCCCCCTACACAGGAGTGATTTTGTTCTTGCCACATCTGATAGACGTTAATGGATGGTAAATGTAATTATTATAAACGGAGAACACAATCACGATAATGCAAGAATTGTATCAAGTTTTCTAGTAATAATAATAATAATAATAATAATAATAATAATAATCTTTAATAATAAGTGTATCAATCTTTGCGTCTGTAACAGTTGTGCAGCATGATTATTCGTTTTATTATACTTTCTGTGACGTTATCTCTGTACTAATATTGTTATTAATCTACTGCTATATCAATGATATTTTGTAAAACGTTTCTACATTGTCGCAGAATATAGGCGGAACACTATGTATGGACCTATCATATTATATATGTGGTAAATCAAATATTGCATAATTATTAATTAGCTAAAATAACTGTATATCGAAGTTTTTCATACTATTTTATTTATAACTTCATGTTCCTGTTTTGGTACGTTCCATTGACTGTTCCATTAAACGTTTGTCATAAACGCAGAAAATAAAGCCTTATTTTTACCGTGTGAGCAAAACATATGTGTATCTTATCTGTCGCCTTCCATACAAGATAAGACATGTTGGTGAGATGGCCTTGTACTATGCTTCTATTTATTACGAGCGTATCACGACCGATCGTATCTCACTCGAGGGTGCGACACTCGACCGAGTTGAAGCGAGCGATTTAACTCCAATGCAGCAACTCTGATTTCTACTCTCTTTCAAGTCTGTGTGCACGTTTTAATTAGCACTGCCGTTAGTGCATTTGAATATAACAGCACAGCATGCAGAGGTGTAACGATTTGTTGTCTGTCTCCCAAGGACTCGAAACCACAGGCCTGCACTGGAGAGGAGGCGAACATTGTTTAAATTCTGTTGGGGACGCCGTAGTGCAGACTATGCGGGGCATTCTGCGGGACATGCAGGAGGGATAGTGCAACAACCTACTGCACAAGACGGCATTTCCCAGCTCAACACCTGCTTGCATCGCCTCTGCATTTGCAGCAGCAAGTTGTAATATACATTTATATTGCACAGCTGAGAAAAATGCAATACACAAATTGCAAAAGGCAATAGGAGATGCAAACACAAATACTTTTGTGCGAGATCGTGCGTATTTGCTTGGTTTCCGCACAAAACCAATTCGCGGAAAGTCTAAAATTCCACATCCAGTATTCCCAACCTAACACACATAACAATTTCCCTCTTCTTACCGCTTAAACATAATATTATTTTTAGAGACGTTCAATATAGTAATAATTATAAATTGGAAACTTACCACTGCAATTTCACCTAAATTGCACTGTTAATAATTCTTTTTAAATATTTGCAAAAATTAAGTAAACTCTACAACTCCACTAAAGTTACTGCATTCGTGATGCAAGTAACATTAAGGAAGCCGTGAAAAAATCAACAAGATTCCAGACTCATCATGGCGGCTACTTTGAACGAAAGAGATGTGGATCTTGAAGTTGAAGAGGCTTGGGAACAAGGCTGTGCTTCTCTGGTTCCCGACAAATCCAGGGCAAGGTATGAAAGAGCCTATAATATATTCACAAATTGGTTGGAAGGGAAAAAAAGAGAAATTAATGAAAAAACAATGCTTGCTTATTTCGTGAAAAGGACACAACTTTGAAATCTGCTAATAGTCTGTGGTCAGAATATTCAGTGTTAAAAACTATGATAAATTTGAAGTATGGTATCAATATTGGACAATTTTCTAGTTTCATGAATTTTTTAAAGAAAAAAAAAACGTTGGACAAATAAATCATTACATAACCTTACCCTTTTGTTTTAAGTTCGCATTTATAGACTGGGGAAAAAAAAGACAGACGTATATCACGGCCTGCTGGAGTATAGTAAACACAGAAAACATTTTAAAGCAACAATGTTGAAGATAGATAATTTTGTTTTGCAAATTTGCCGTCACTGAACATAAACCAAGATGGAGATTTCATTGCAACTAATTAGAAATTCCTCTTTCAGGTATGTAATAAACGATGTTCGCACAAAATAATGTACGATACACGAGCGGTATGTTTTCTTTCAATTCTCGGAAATTAAAAAAGCTCAACTACGTTTCGCTTTTTCAAACTTTTCCTCGAACATGAAAACTTCAACACACCGCTCTTGTAACGCATATTACTATTAAGGCATCATAGAATGAAATGCGTCCTTGAAGTTCTATACTTCTTTAAGCCGGCAAGAAGGAACAGGTCAACATTCTCAGATAATTCTAAAGGACACTTGCTACAGATTGTCAGCTGTTCCTTTTGCTTTACCTCGTTATCGAAAGAAACTCAGTTTTCTCCATAACTTTATAACAGTGTTCATCAACTCGTGTATGAGCGGGCGCGGGCAGTGCTTGGCCGATGCGTGCTGAGTGTAGCGGGCAGAGTAACAGTTTAGTGAACAGAGGCGGCTATTACGATCCCCTCAGACGAGAGATGTCAGGCGCAGAAAACACTTCAAAACGTATGCCACTGACTCCTTTTTTCATTCACTTTGTGGGAAGAACTATTTTCGTTTACAGATCATGGAGAGCGACGATCTGCTGTATTATAGTCAAATGCGATGACCAAGTCGTCACAAGTTATTGGGTAGATTCTTTGTATATACTGTGAGAGGGAATATAATTAATTAAGGAAAAATGGAAGCCTGTATCAGAACTGAAAAATTGATTTGCAACCTTACCTTCTTAGTGAATTTAACTGGTCATATAAATGCTTTAAATTATTTCCTACAAGGCAAGAACAAGATTGTTACACAGTTATATTGACAGTGTGAAGGCGTTTAAGATAAAATTATCTCTATGAGACGTCAACTTAACAACATGGATACAGCATATTTTTCAAAATAAAAACGATTTACCAGTCTCTTAAGGCGTTGGATTTTGAAGACTATGTTCACATCTGCGCCAGGAATTTGATACGAGATTTCAAGACTTGGAGAATCTTGAATTTGATTTTCAGTTATTTATGACGCCTTATTCAACTGATCTAACATATAGTTTCTTCTTATCTGCAATTGGAAATTATTGATTTTCTATGCGATAGTGAATTCAAGGACAAATATCAAAACAAGAGAAGTTTGCATGACTTTTATATGAACTTTCCACGTGTTAGATTTCCCCGATTGAGTAGACATTCGGCCCGGATATTATGCATGTTCGGATCCACCTACATGTGTGCACAGTACTTTTGTATGATGAAATAAAAAGATAAAAGCTGTACGATAATGTTTTAGATTCATGATGGTTGAACCTAAATTATACACGACGATAGATCTAATATATATTGCTTTTAAGTAATTTCATTGTACATAATGACGTATCAAATTGTTCAAGTTCATGATGGTTGAACCTAAATTATACACGACGATAGATCTAATATATGTTGCTTTTAAGTAATTTCATTGTACATAATGACGTATCAAATTGTTCAAGTTCATGATGGTTCAACCTAAATTATACACGACGATAGATCTAATATATGTTGCTTTTAAGTAATTTCATTGTACATAATGACGTATGAAATTGTTCAAGTTCATGATGGTTGAACCTAAATTATACACGACGATAGATCTAATATATGTTGCTTTTAAGTAATTTCATTGTACATAATGACGTATGAAATTGTTCAAGTTCATGATGGTTGAACCTAAATTATACACGACGATAGATCTAATATATGTTGCTTTTAAGTAATTTTATTGTACATAATTAAGTATCAAATTCTCCAAGTTCATGATGGTTGAACCTAAATTACACACAACGATAGACCTAATACATATTGTTTTAAAGTAATTTCATTGTACACAATTAAGCATCAAATAGTTCAAGTTCATGATAAATTGAGAAATCTTTAAGAGAGAGAAGTTACATAAACTTATATTGTAAATTCATTATTGTGTTTCCATTATAAAGATGTTATCCGTTATAATAATCTGAGTTCGAGATGGTTAATTGAGCTCAGACTAAAATGATACATTATGTAGGTATACCATAATATTGTACGTTCATGAAATGTTATGCTTCGATTAAAACGATCATTACTGTACAATATTCCTAAGTTCATAATGCTTAAACCTAAACTATTAAGAACAGTGTATCAAATTAATGTTGCTTTAATGTGAAATCCGAAATATACAATTATTCATTAGCAATGACAAAGTTCCTTATATGTTAAGCCAATTTCAAAAGAAATGAGTTATGTATAATGATTGTGTAATTTAAAGTGTGTGTGAACTTCAATTAAATGATAACTTTTGCTTAAAGATTGTTCAAAAATTATTATGTGCACAACTGAGGATTAAATTGTGTAAGAAGGCATTTTAATTTTAGGAAACTTTCTTGTTGTTTCGAGAGACAAACCGTGCATAATAAATGGTCTAAGATTGTACTGCATTCAGATGAAGTAAATCATGCAAAATTATTATCCTAATGTCATTATGGTGTATGTATCCATTAAGAAATATAGAGTATGCACAATGATAAGTATGTTTGTAATTGTTATGCTTAATTTAAAAATACGTTGTGTACAACGATGGCCTCAAGTCACTATTGCTTAAACAAATAAAAAATAAAAAATTTTTCAATAATCTTCCGAGTGAATTAAGACCATAAATGAGGAGCTCGTTTCCAAAAAGGTCTCTTGTGCACCAGATAACGAAAATGAGCTTTCTGTGACTATGCATAAAACTGTTGATATACCTTCAGAACGCCCTCTAAACCACAAAAATCTTGCGTTTAAAGTGAATCAAACTGAAACTTGTCCGCAGCAAAATTGCGACAAAATATTAGTTCCAGCTTTCGAATCAAAGAGTGTCATAGTCCCATTTGATTCTAAATACACCCAACCACTTCGATTTCATAATGTCTCTTGCCTAGCTAATAAGGAATTTTAGACCTAAACACGTTTTTCGTGATTTCTCACAAAGTTATGGGAATGAATAAGGGTCGTTTTGAAAATAAGATCCTCAAATGAGACAATATACTTTGTACATTGCTGAAACAGGTCTATGATGTTTTCAGATAATTAATCATATAGAACAATTCATGTCGGTCACGACTAAATTAAGAATTATGAAAATGTATTAAGTTCGTAATTGTTTTAAAGGTGATAAATATCAAAATCAATGATTTTAATGAAAGAACGTGGCTGAACATCAATTTAGATTTCTTTTTCGAATACACTTTTTCATTTTATATATTACTTTCAAGTTTTTCAATACAACTTATGGTTTGATTCAAAGGCTGCAATGTAAATATTTTAGTGCCTAATTTTAATTATTAATGATATACAGTATTCAATATCAGGTATTAGGTTATACAATAGGCCAATACGATATATTAACAAATACACGTTCAAGTTTCGTTTTTTAATTTTAGAAGAAATATTAAGAATGACCCCATTGCTACGGTACCTCAAATATTAACAAAGACTTAATTTTTAACGATTAATTACCAAAATCTAGTTTCTTTAATTCTCTATATACTAGAATACATTATATTTTTTCGTGACTTTTTCCACACTGCGGAATAAACAGAGTACGAAGATAAAATCATTATTATTTAGTTTAAAAAACCATGAAGTACATTTAAAAATATTTGTCTGATGCATGTGAACATTATCACCTTTTTAGTAACACACAATTGAAATACTGTAAACATTTTGTACCATAAAGGCTAACGCTAGCTAATTAATCCAGGATGAACGTGCTGTAGTTGTGTCATGAAAGATAGAAAATAAAAATCAGTGGCACTTACCGTCATGAACTCAACTTCCGAGTGAAAAAAATTCAATAATTTCCACAAATATGCATTATAATTTCTATACGTATCTGGTATTAAATAAATAACATACTAGCATTTGTTTTTGTAGCTAAAAGTTCTAATTATAGTCACAACTTAAAACAGATGAACTGTCAATTTCAGGCTACATTAAACAATAAAAGAAGATTAAATGATTAATCTGATTTGCATTTTCCATTTTAATTTCATGCTTTAGACCTAAAGCACAAAATGTATACATTGTGATCCAAAAGTGTTTTCTGTTTCAGATAAAAAGTTCCCAACATCTTAAGAAAGAAAAATGACAGTCTCTTCAAGAGGGGAAATACTAAATCATTCTGAATAAATTATACAATATTTCGCAAATGATAACGATAAAAAGGAAACTAAAACTCGGAAAATTAATAGTTCCTCTAAATTCTGTATTTCTGAACTTCCAACATCCCCAGTAAATATTAACTTACCCTTGCGTAGGTACTTTACAGGTTTAAATCAACTTTGAAGTTTTAATAAATGTACAAGATCAATCTGTGACAAATTCTTTCATTTGCAATTATCTTTATGTTTCATTTTTAAATGTTATACATTTCTATTCTTCTTTTATTTGTGTTACAATAGTATTTACGAGGCAAACCTGTTCAAATTCACAGAACATAATATATAGAATGAACAGTAAGTAACGTCATTAATTTCAGGTGGCTATTCTTTGAGATGTTTCAAGCAAAAACGTTCAATACAATTCTGCTCCTTTTTGCTTTCTTTTCGAGATAAAAACTATTTCGTATGAAACATTTCATAGCGTGTTGTGGGAAAGCCATTGTTTAAATTTTCAATATGTTCAATTAATTTAAGAGAGCAGTGTATTATGACAAATGACTGAAAGACTTTTAGTTTTGTCCTTTAAATGTGCATAAATTTTATCCGAACAAATGTAACATTGTAAAATTCCTTTGCACAACGAAAAGTTACATTTGTTTGGATCAAATTTCTGCATATTTAAAGGAAAAAACTAAAATTATTTCAATCATTTATTATCATAGTACGCCTACATTGCTCTCTTAAATTTACTGAGAATATTGGGAATTCAATCAATGTCTTTCAGGAAACACACCATGAAATGTTTAATATAAAACGATTTTTATATCTAAAAGGAAGCAAAAAGAGCAAAATTGTTTTATAGTTTTTTTACAGACACGCGAAAACACACTCCAACGAAATTCTCAACACACAACTCAATATCTGAACACACAAACTCTTTGACTCTACATTACACCACACGAACACACCCTCACAGGAAACGATACAAGAGGCGCCAACACCAACAACGACCAGTTCTGAGAATGGCCCATAAAAGGTCGAAACATGTAAACAAGGTACGTTAGAATTTAACACAAGAAAGTCTTATCATATATATTCCGAAGTGATACAGTGTTAAAAGTTGTGTAATCAAGAAGTATATACTTTTTTCCTTGAAATATCTCAAAGAATAGTCCCTTGAAGTTAATGGTATTTCTTACGGTTCACCTTGTATACCAGCACCATTTGCTTGTTCTTTTCGTAAATCAATGTTACTTTATAAAATACACATTTCCCTTTATACCTATTCTGCTATTCTCTAAAATCAATATTTACAATATCACCAGTAGATAGGAATTTCATTCTACCTCACATGCTCACTTTAACTTCATTAGTAGCTCCCCCTTTTATGATGATGGCTTTCAACCACATTAAAATCATTCACAAATCGAATTTTTTTATATGCTGTTAGGATAATGTGGATATAAATGTTTTACAGATGAAATATCATTTAAATATAAATGTACTGGACTGCAAACCTTTCCAATCGCGTTTTCAACTTGTATTGCGCTGTAAATTACGAAACAAGGTTGTTAAATATATTATATCCTGCACCCGCGAGAAAACTTTCCTTAATAACGAAGGTTGTACCGCTAGTGTAAAGGCGTTTCCACTCACGACACAAGTCGGACAAGTATAAAGAAAGTCAAGAATAGATATTCTAAATTTCACTAACCTAAACTATATTCTTAACTGATCAGAATCTACCTCAAAACACAATTTTTTCAGTTCCCGTATATTTCACAATATTTCACAAGAACCTATTCATTCGTTCATTTATGTATTTATTTATGTATTTATTTATTTATTTATTTATGTATTTATGTATTAATTAATTATTTTATTTTTTATTTACGTATTTCTTTATTTATTTATGTATTTATTTATTTATGTATTTATTTATTTATGTATTTATGTATGTATTTTATTTATTTACTTATTTATTTATTTATTTATTTATTTATTTATTTATGTATTTATTTATTCATTTATGTATTTATTTATTTATTTATTCATTTATGTATTTATTTATTTATTTATTCATTTATGTATTTATTTATTTATTCTGGTGTAGTTAAGGCCACCAGGCCTTCTCTTCCACAACACCAGGAATACAAATACAATAATAGAAATAAACAGAAAGAAAATACACTTACAAAGTAAAGCTACACAAGGAATAAAGAGAGAAAGAAAAGAAAAACACTATAAACTAAGTAAAGCCACACAAAAATATACACAGGTTGCACTCACACAAACTACATCTGTATACAGAATGTATACAGAATGAACTGTAAGTAATAACATTAATTTCAGAGGGTTACTCTTTGAGATATGTAAAACAAAAAAAGTTATACAATTTTGCTCGTTTTTGCTTCCTTTTCGAGGTAAAAATTATTTTGTACCAAACATTCCATGACCTGTTTTAGGAGAGCTATTGATTTAATATTCAATATGATCAATCAATTTAAGAGAGCCATATATTATGATAATAAATAATTGAAAGAATTTTAGTTTTGTCCTTTAAGTACAGAAATTACATCTAAAATGAGACACTCGGGTATAAAACATGGTAACTGACATTTTAGTCAAAAATGATGCATGTAGGGTATAATACGGTATCTTACATTCTGCGTCTAATGCAGTAGTTACTTCTCCAACATCTCAACAGATGGCAGAAGTATACAGGTTTTACTTTCCTGGTAACTATACAAACTGTTGCATGTATAAATGTTTACCTACCAAATAACTTCAAAAGACTAAAACGTCACTTACCATGTTTTACTCCCGAATTTCTCAAATATAAATGGTGATTGAGAAATTGAACTGAATCTTTTAATACTTTAATGTCAATTTTATTGATGACTGCAAAATGTAAACTAGGATCTTCAAGAAATTGTATGTGCATTTCGGCAGAGATCACCTTGCATAATAATAATAATAATAATAATAATAATAATAATAATAATAATAATAATAATAATAATAATAATAATAATAACAACAACAACAACAATAATAATAATGAGACTTACTTCCTGACTTTTAAGGAACCCGGAGGTTCATTGCCGCCCTCACATTAGCCCGCCATCGGTCCCTATCCTGAGCAAGATTAATTCAGTCTCTATCATCATATCCCACCTCCCTCAAATCCATTTTAATATTATCTTCCCATCTACGTCTCGGCCTCCCTAAAGGTCTTTTTCCCTCCGGTCTCCCAACTAACACTCTATATGCATTTCTGGATATGCCCATATGTGCTACATTCCCTGCCCATTTCAAACGTCTGGATTTAATGTTCCTAATTATGTCAAGTGAAGAATACAATGCGAGCAGTTCTGTGTTGTGTAACTTTCTCCATTCTCCTGTAACTTCATCCCTCTCAGTCACAAATATTTTCCGAAGCACCTTATTCTCAAACGCTCTTAATCTCTGTTCCTCTTTCAAAGTGAGAGTCCAATTTTGACAACCATACAGAACAACCGGTAATATAACTGTTTTATAAATTCTAACTTTCAGATTTTTTGACAGCAGACTACATGATAAAAGCTTCTCAACCAAATAATAAGAGGCATTTCCCATATTTATTCTGTGTTTAATTTCTTCCCGAGTGTCATTTATATTTGTTAATGTTGCTCCAAGATGTTTGAATTTTTCCACCTCTTCGAAGGATAAATGTCAAATTTCTGTATTTCCATTTCGTACAATATTCGGTCACGAGACATAATCATATACTTTGCCTTTTCCAGATTTACTTCCAAACTTGTTTCAAGTGAAATTTTCGTGTTTTCCATAATCGTTTGTGGATTTTCTTCTAACATATTCACTCATCCGCATAGATAAGCAGCTGATGTAACCCGTTCAATTCCAAACCCTCTCTGTTATCCTGAATTTTCCTAATGGCATATTCTAGAGCGAAGTTAAAAAGGAAAGGTGTTACTGCATCTCCTAGCTTTAGCCCTCAGTGAATTGGAAAAGCATCAGATAAAAACTGGCCTATATGGACTCTGCTGTAAGTTTCACTAAGACACATTTTAATTAATCGAACTAGTTTCTTGGGAATACCAAATTCAATAAGAATAGTATATAAAACTTCTCTCTTAACCGAGTCATATGCCTTTTTGAAATCTATGAACAATAATAATAATAATAATAATAATAATAATAATAATAATAATAATAATAATAATAATAATAATAATAATATGGATATCTAAATAAAAAGTTATGTATTACGCATTTAGTTTACGTAGCTACTCGGATACAAAATCTTTATCATATACGAGACGTAGCAATTAAAATATTGTTAAGTTTTCAAATTCATAATAAAATACTTCGTATATTTTCCCGTAACACTTTCCAAACAATTCTATCGAGATTATGTTTTGTAGATCTGATAACGTAACTTTCTTTCCACGGTTTTATTGAACGCAAATTGAGACAAATAATTCCCTGTGTACGTACATCACAAACACCCTGACATCCCTTCCCATATGTTCTAACCCTCACAATCCATCAATGTTAACACCTAAAGCTGTACGTTCAATCACATTCATCAGATCACATCTGATCAACACCGAGATCTCCGGGGCACGGGTTCAAATCATGCTCGCAATATGACTGAATTATCCTACATTTGACAACCTTGACTCTCTCTGGAAGGGTGACCACTATCAAAATGCACGACGATGTAATCCTAGTGATTGGTCGATGGATCACCAGCACAGTCCGCTAATCCATGTGATTGGTCTCGAATTGAATACATCAAATTATGTAATAATGGATGGTTCCAAGGAGAGTATTGACACATCATTAATATGATGACTGATATATCTGTTTTCAGCGTCAAAAATCTATACTAATTATAAATCTGTAGCCAAAATTTTTCTGGTAATTTTCGATTTTCCAAAAATAATTGGTGTTAACATGTATAATTAACCATCCTGGAACCGAAAATCACTTTCTTGAAATTTTTGTTTGTATGTCTGTCTTTCTGTCTGTCTGGATGTTTGTTACCTTTTCACGCGATAATAACTGAACCGATTTATATGAAAATTGGAATATAAACTAAGTTCGTTGTAACTTAGAATTTAGGCTATATGGCATTCAAAATATTTTATTTAAAAGGGGGGTTATAAGGGGGTTTGAATTAAATAAATCGAAATATCTCGCTTATTATTAATTTTCATGAAAAATATTACATAACAAAAGTTTCTTTAAAAATAATTTCAGATAAGTTTTATTCCAAGCAAAATTTTGATAGGACTGATAGTTAATGAGAGAAATGAGTTTCAAAATTACAATAACAGCGCCATCTAAGGCGGTGTAATGAAATAAAAAACAAATGACTTCGTCTATAAGGGGCATAGAACAACAACAATCGAAAGCTATGAAACAAACGGTAGCCTACAGAGAATGTTTCTGTGTTTTTATGAAGTAATATCGGAAGCTAAGTTAACCGATTTGTATAATTAATTATTATTTCACCATTGGAAAGTGTAGTTTCTCTAGATGGACATAATGCTATAATGTTATTGCAGTAACTTCTGAGTGAATCGAGCACAGGTAAGATTAAAATTGCTTCTTATGCACAGAAAACTTGATAGGCTGTTTGGTATATTCATTTACAAATGATCGCATTTTAATTGTTTAAATACAATTTAAATTAAGTGACATATTAAACGATTTATCCTTCTATCAAACACGAATGTTCCCTGGACCAGATGTCCTATTTTAATTATGTAATTACATTACATTTATTTCTTACAAGTGCAGCGGAGCGCACGGGTACGGCTAGTAAGAAATAAAAACGTTTGAAACGAGTCATTGTTGGTGCAATTTAGCTTGGAATGTAACGACAATGTACGAGTAGCACAATAGCGTTCAAATTATTTTCCCTTTCTTGCTACGGCATTGGATAATTCAATATAAGCGCAAAATAAACCGAAATATTATTATTTATTATTATTATTATTATATTAATATTATTATATTAATATTATTATTATTATTATTATTATTATTATTATTATTATTATTATTATTATTATTATTATTATATACTCTGCAATAATGTTAAAATATTTAAAATTATGTAGTATGTTGTTAAATATGTAATATTGTACTAAATATGTGAAAAAAATATAAAATACAATTTATGACAACATTCCCACATATGTATCTCATCAACATTTATATTTTATTCGAGCATAAATATATAGTATTAAAATATGTAATTACATAAATTGCTATAGTAATAAGGAATTTCAGCGTTCCTGAATGGTATTCGGAATCGCCTAGCTCCAAAATGTTAAATTTCACCAAGTCCATGATCCATTTTCTCAGAAACCTTCATACGTAGAAAGATGAAACTTTTACCTCATATTACAGGAAGCCTATTGATGATTTAAACACATGTACGTTTAGTTATTATAAAAAATTTAAGAATTAAAAAAAATTATTATGAAACTGAATTTTGAAAAGAAAAAAGGAGAGAATTTATTTATTTATTTTTTTATTTTTAAACTATCCAACATGGAAACATTTCCCTGTGTTAAAAGTAAAAAATACTTATGGAGAACATGTAGTAAAAATTTGACCTTTGTATTCTAGACAGAAGCTGAGATAATGGGTCATATGTTTTAAAAAAATGTAATTTTTGGGAACTTCATTGGAAGTTGACAATAAATATCAATTTACAGGTGCATCATAAATAAAAAAGACTTTACAGTTTTCAAAACAATAATGGCCGGTTTTTCCAAGTATTGTTAGAAAAATTTAACGACTGTTAAACTCTAAACAGTTTGTTAATTAATAAAATTGTATGTTTTCAACACCAGTTTGGTTTAACAGATTGTTAACAGTTTGTTAATTTTAAATGTAGGATTTCGAGCAGTTAACTCGTTTAACAATTAGTTAAATATGGCCGATGTCTCCACAGCTGTTCGAACAGAAGTTGCGAAATTAATATTTTGTGTCTCTCTGTAGGGAACGTTTAGCATATGACTGCTAATATAACATTTAAAAAATACTTCTGACTGTTTAAATACATCAGTGTTATTTTATTTCTTTCGTATTTCGTATCCATAATAGCAATGAGGAAATATAACCTTACTTTGTAATTATTATTCAGCACGTCACCTACAACTTTCATTTGTCAACTGTTTGTTTATGGAGCGTGGCCTACTATAACAGGTTGTCATTTTATGCAAGTTTCATGACTCACTCTATAATATGGAATTTAAAGATTAATTTTAGCCAATAAAAATTGTCTTACAGTTGTAGAATCATTACCAACTGCTGTTGAGTAGTTAAAATAGTGCTAACAGACGTTATGGTTAAGTGTTGGTTATCTTAAACAAAATTATGTTGAACAAATGGAAAATACATTAACAAAGCGTTAAAAATAAACAGACTGTTAATTTAACATTCGTTAAGCAAAATTAAACATTACTTGGACAAACTGGCCATAAGTTTCATACCATTGTAATCCCGTCTGTAGAATACAATGAGAAAATTAAATAAAATTACAAAATTTAGTCGTTTTTAAGGGTTTGAACGCCCTTAAATAGTAATGTGAAATATTAATTTATCTTGGTTCTAAAGTTCTTCGCTCACAATTCTGGTGTTATAGCCTATACCGGTGATATTGACACACGATTTGAGTGCTGAAATAGTTATAAAGTTAACAACTGGAATTTTTATGTTAGAAGATGTCTGTGCTGAATCAAACAGGTTATATATGCTATATTGTTTTCAACTTCCCTTGTCTGATTTGCATCATTCCTATACCAACACAATTCTTTTTCATATCGCCAGATGTCGTAAAGGAACACGAAAAACATAGTAAGAATGACAATCAAAGTGATAAAATGTAATTCTTATGCAAGAAACTGGACTCATTTCCCTGGGACGAAAATTCCATATGGTGCAACTGTGTTTCGAACTCAGGATCAATGGGGAATCCAAGCCAGTTTTACATTATTAAGTAGAGAAATTACTTTAATAATAAAAAAACATAACACTGTGAAAATTGTTTGATCGACGTAATAAGTAATATTGGGTACAACACTAAACGCATTCTTATTGCATTTTCACGGTTCAAATGATAAACCTTCCAATAATACAATAAAGAAAACTTTCATTCTTTGTATAACATTATTATTTTGTAAATGATAATATTTTTGTTAGTGTGTTTGGCTAATATACCAAATAAATTGTATAAACTTTTGGATCACAATGTAACAAAACACATCTGTATTTTATTAATTCATATTCCTATAACACACCCGCATTAATTGTTACTTGTGAAGAATCCCCTGTATGTTTGCTTGTTAGAGTATATATATATATATATATATATATATATATATATATATATGAAGAGTTCGCGGTAAAAACGATGATGTCACAGTTTTGTTGAGGTTGATGTCATTATCTAATTCAATGGATCACTTACTTACTTACTTACAAATGGCTTTTAAGGAACCCGAAAGTTCATTGGCGCCCTCACATAAGCCCGCCAGCGGTCCCTATCCTGTGCAAGATTAATCCAGTCTCTATCATCATACCCAACCTCCCTCAAATCCATTTTAATATTATCCTCCCATCTACGTCTCGGCCTCCCTAAAGGTCTTTCTCCCTCCGGTCTCCCACTTAACACTCTATATGCATATCTGGATTCGCCCATACGTGCTACATGCCCTGCCCATCTCAAACGTCTGGATTTAATGTTCCTAATTATGTCAGGTGAACAATACAATGCGTGCAGTTCTGTGTTGTGTAACTATCTCCATTCTCCTGTAACTTCATCCCACATAGCCCCAATTATTTTCCTAAGCACCTTATTTTCAAACACCCTTAACATATGTTCCTCTCTCAGAGTGAGAGTCCAAGTTTCACAACCATACAGAAGAACCGGTAATATAACTGTTTTACAAATTCTAACTTTCAGATTTTTGGACAGCAGACTGGATGATAAGAGCTTCTCAACCGAATAATAACACGCATTTCCCATATTTATTGTGCGTTTAATTTCCTCCCGAGTGTCATTTATGTTTGTTACTGTTGCTCCAAGATATTTGAATTTTTCCACCTCTTCGAAGGATAAATCTCCAATTTTTATATTTCCATTTCGTACAATTCGCTACGAAATTTAATGTTGTTCTTATGAAAAATAGTAAAAAGGAGAATTATCACCACGAATACAGTAATTCTTTCCTTTAATTTTTATAGAAACAGCACTACATCTTGCAGGTATAGACTCAATTAGATCATTATCTAATCCTTAACAGAAATGTGACATTCATTGTTTTTCCCGCGAACTCTTCATATATATATATATATATATATATATATATATATATATATATATATATAATGTGTTTCTGGGTTAGAGTACTTTATATATTATACTGAGGCAATAAGAATTGAAGGTGTTATTCAATATTTTATAAATAATAATAATAATAATAATAATAATAATAATAATAATAATAATAATAATAATAATAATAATAATAAAATTTCACGAAATACATATTCATATTTCAGTTACTATTTCTTAATTTATGTATATATATTGTCAACAAAAATTTATTTTTCAGATGAATAAATAAATAAATAAATAAATAAATAAATAAATAATACTTAATTCTGAGTATAGATTACCAGTTAATGCAAGTCTCTGTTAAGCAAAACGTTTTTCGTCTTAAAAGCCATAATGCATTTCAAACCATACACAAACAGCTGTCTTGTTTATGTTATAGGCGTGATAATAAAATATGAGGGTTAATGTGGTCATGTAAGGCAATTTGGTGTAACATCTTGATTCTTTGTTGCCCCAGTACATAGTGTTTAATAACAGTAAACAAGGACATCGTGTGTAAAACATAGGCGTCCCCCACGAACATGTAGCAAATGTTGTTGATACACACCATCAACTGTTTTCCTTGAGAGCGAAGCTGTAATTACGTCACTGTCACAAAGAGAGACCTCTCTACTCCGACCCGCGCACTACACTGGCCGCGTCGCTACAGGTGTATCGGCCACCACTCCCTGCTGCCCGCACAGCTGCGTGCGTTGCTTGCACTCGGCGCCTGCGTGCGTCAGCCGGCAAGTCCCAAATTTATTCGACGAGATATTCCAGTTTGATTGATTGCTTTTGTTTAACAACGCACCGCTACTTCGCGGCGAATCTCGACACTATCTGCGCTGTGAGATACCGTAGGAGAGGGCAAAGTGGATCAAAATTTTGCTATTTTTTAATGATATTCAGGTTACTAGCCGTACCCGTGCGCTCCGCTGCACCCGTTAGAAATAAATATAAAGTAATTACATAATTAAAATAGGACGTTTGATCCAGGGAACATTCGTGTTTGATATAAGGATAAATCGTTTATTATGTTACTTAATTTAAATTGTATTTGCATAATTAAAATGCAATCATTTTGATCCAGAGACCACTCATTTGGTCATAAGAATTGTTTTAGGAAAAACAGGAAACGAATGTACAGAATAGCCTATCAAGTTTTCTGTGCATAAAAAGCTATTTTAATCTTACCTGTCCTCGATTCACTCAGAAGTTACTGTAATAACATTATAGCATTACACTTTCCAATGGTGAATTAATAATTAATTATACAAATCGGTTAATTTAGTTTCAATTATTATTTCATATAAACACAGAAACATTATCTGTAGGCTATCAATCATAGCTTTCGATTGTTGTGTCCAAGGTCCCTTATAGACGAAGTCATTTGTTTTTTAATTCATTACACGGCCTCAGATGGCAGTTATTTTAATTTTAAAACTCATTTATCTCATTAAATATGAGTCCTATCAAAATTTTTCAAGGAATAAAACTTATCGGAAATTATTTTTAAAGAAATTTTTGTTATGTAACATTTTTCACAAAAATCAATAATAAGCGAGATATTTCGATTTATTTAATTCAGGCCCCCTTATAACCCCCTTTTAAATAATGTATTTTGAATGCCAATAGCCTAAAATCTAAGTTACAACGAACTTAATTTATATTCTAATTTTCATCGAAATCCGTTCAGCCATTATCGCGTGAAAAGGTAACAAACATACAGACAGACAGAGAGACAAACAAAAATTGCAAAAAAGCGACTTTCGGTTTCAGGGTGATTAATTATATATGTTAGGACCAATTATTTTTGGAAAATCGAAAATTACCAGAAAAATTTCGGCTACAGATTTATTATTAGTATAGATGCAATGGATCGAAGATCCTCATGAAGACATGTTACAAGAACTGAATTACAATCTATAAAAAACTGTTTTTTCATTTGACTTGTGATCGAAGTTACCTGCTTAAATAGGGTAAAGTCGATCACCATTGAATTTTTAGTTTAAGATCGATTTTAAAATATTGCGGAGTAAAGTCGATCACTGTTTATGTTAAAAAAAAAAAAACAAATTAAGTGTATTACATATATTTCATTTGTTACAAGGGGTGTAAAAACAATAATAATCATCAATATATGCCTATAGCATTATGTAGTGTCTCTTTTGTTACTGTGAACATACTATTCGATACAACGCCTGCGTGCGTCAGCCGGCAAGTCCCAAATTTATTCGACGAGATATTCCAGTTTGATTCATTGCTTTTGTTTAACAACGCACCGCTACTTCGCGGCGAATCTCGACACTATCTGCGCTGTGAGATACCGTAGAAGAGGATAAAGTCGATCAAAATTTTGCAATTAACGATATTGAGGTTATGTAATGGAGCGAAGTTCCTCAGAAAATAGTATTTTGTCGTCATATTCTTCACTTATGAAGACACGTTACAAGAATTGAATTACAATCTATAAAAAAAACTGTTTTCGACTTGTGATCGAAGTTACCGGCTTAAATAGGGTAAAGTCGATCACCATTGAATTTTTAGTTTAAGATCGATTTTAAAATATTGCGGAGTAAAGTCGATCACTGTTTATGTTTTCAAAAAACAAATTAAGTGTATTGCATATATTTTACTTGTTACAATGGGTATAAAAACAATAATAATCTTCGATATATGCCTATAGCATTATGTAGTGTATATTTTGTTACTGTGATCATACTATTCGATACAATTAGGCCTACAGGTCTCCACTGTACAATCGTGACTATGATTGCCAACATATAAAACATAAAAACACATTTTAATACTTCACATACCAACAAACAAACATTTAAGAATTCAAAATTTACATTGAAATACCACCCTTCAATTATAATCTAAAATGCAATTCAACATTGCTTAGGTTTATATCAGATGTTATTTGAAATCTTCCCCTCCTCATGTCGCTTTAGAAACTACGTTGTTCCCATAGTCAGGGACAGAGGGTTGTACAAAATATGTTCCTTTGGCAGTGCTTCTCTTACGCAAGAAATTCATCATAATTTAGTCTTCCTCTTTCCCCACTATCCCATCAATATAAGCTATACTATGACACTTTTCTGTTTATAAGTGTTAGTTGGAGGTATTTCGGTGAACAATTTATTTTTCCTGCTGGTCCTATCTGTTTCGAGTAGGTCGATGGCATGATCGACTTAACCCTACAAAGGTACAAGTTTTCTTAAAATAATAAGTTTCAATACTAACATTTACGAACTGCAAAACTATTATTTCAGGATACAATCTCAACGAAAAGTACTTACGTATACTTCCTGTCTCCTTTCACTGCTGACTATAATTTAGAGCTTGTACGACTTTGTTTTCATTTAAGAGAAAAAGTTGAGAATAACAATTTTCACTTCAACGATAATTACACAGTGTTCCCATTGTTGGCATTCGCAGGCTTTTTGTTGTCCCTCTCGCTTACATTTGCAATGTCAGGCAATGAAGTCAGCATAACAAAATTTTAACAACTGAGAAAATATATAATTTTCAATAAAAATCGCAAATGATCGATTTTACACCCACTGATTGACTTTACCCACTTCTACGGTACTGATTTTGAGACATATTCCAAATCATATTCCAATTTTAAACTTCTCCAACGGCTATTGTGATTCTGATTACTTGAAAATTGGTTCAAAATGTCTCGCATATTGAACTTTGTAAGTGTTCCATTAACTGTAGCATGAAAAACAGAACTATTGTAATGTTGCCAAAAATCAAATTCGACATTTTCGCGGAAACTCATGTCTTTAATATTCCTGATACCAGAGCATAACATTAAAAGGAGACATGGGACTGTCTATCTTAACAACGCTAATTTATGTCTTACATCAGGAACTCTTTCTCGAAAGCCGTTGAAGCTAGACAGCTGATTCCTTTACAGTTCATGAACACATGACTTGAAATAACTTTTCCATATTCGTATATTTTTCTCAAAGATTTTCAGTCTGAAACAGTAGCTTTTATTTTATTTATTTTCTTACTTACTTATGGCTTTGAGATAACCAGGAGGTACATTGCCGCCCTCACAAAAACCTGCCATCTGTCCCTATCCTGAGCAACATTAATCCAGTCTCTACAATTATATCCCATCTCCCTCTAATCCATTTTACATTATTCTCCCATCTACCTCTCGGCCTCCCTAAAGGTCTTTTTCCTCCGGCCTCCCTACTAACACTCTATATAAATTTCTGGATTCGCCCAGACGTGCTACATGCCCTGCCCATCTCAAACGTGTTGATTTAATGTTCCTAATTATGTCAGGTGAGGAATACAATGCGTGCAGCTCTGTGTTGTGTAACTTTCTCCATTTTCCTGTAACTTCATCCCTCTTAGCCCCAAATATTTTCCTAAGCACCTTATTCTCAAACACCCTTAACCTATGTTCCTCTCTCAAAGTGAAAGTCCAAGTTTCACAACCATAAAGAACAACCGGTAATATAACTGTTTTACAAATTCTAACTTTCAGAATTTTTGACAACAGACTGGATAATAAAAGCTTCTCAACCGAATAATAACAGGCATTTTCCATATTTATTCTGCGTTTCATTGCTTCCTGAGTGTCATTTATATTTGTTCTGTTGCTCCGAGATATTTGAATTTTCCACTTTTTCAAAGGTTAAATTTCCAATTTCGAACTATGTTCTGGTCACGAGACATAATCATATACTTCGTCTTTTCGAGATTTACTTCCAAGCCTATCTCTTTACTTGCTCCAAGTAAAATTCCCATGTTTTTCCTAATAGTTTATGGATTTTCTCCTAAAATATTCACGTCATCCGCATAGACAATCAGCTGATGTAACCCGTTCAATTCCAAACCCTCTCTCTTATCCTGGACTTTCCTAATGGCATTTTCTAGAGTGAAGTTAAACAGTAAAGGTGATAGTGCATCTCCTTGCTTTAGCCCGCAGTGAATTGGAAAAGCGTCAGAGAGAAACGTACTATATATAACAAACAATATTGTCATGATTACGTGTATGAAATCACATGACAACAGTCGTCATGACTACGTACTATAGCAAATAATATGACAGTCATGAGTATATGCATAAAAACACATGAAAATCGTCATTCGCTAGGATGTCAGTGTACTACCGGTATACTTGATTCTTGATAAAGATTTTGCTTCTAAAGTTACCGATAAAACAGCAAGCCACAAAGAGTTTATTTTTCAAATTTAATGTAAAATATTCCGTTACAGCCTACAGTACCTATATTGATTAAACATCTTTCTAGTTAGCAAAGTACTGTAGATTCGTCACTTTTTATACACCAACGGATACAGATTAGTTATAAATCATAATTTAAGTCGTGTTGGAGACCCACTGCTTCTACGTGTCTTGCAGCGAGTCCGGTTCAATTTCAGACTTCGGCGAACATGGCATTGGTGGTGGGCGAGGCCAAGGTTATGAAGTTTCTCTTGGGACTTTCCCGTTTTCTTCTCTCCTTTCTACACACAGCATAAAAATTTTCCTCACATCATCTGCAGTCATAAAATATGTGTCAGCTTTCTTAGTACGTTATCTGCTGGTTCGTCCGTCACTTCATTGTAGTACAGTATATCCAAAGATTGGTATAGGCAATTCTACACGAAACAGAGATCTAAGAGCCCTTTAACACAGTGCAGGAACTCTGTCACGTGGTTTAATATTCAAATAAAGGGACAACCTACACTTCAACTGTTTTGTTCATAGTCTAGGCCTGCAGAACCCTAAGTAGGGGAAGTATGACGTCATCCTCACTCCACTTCTATTGGGGATGATCGACTTCTGCGTAGAGTTGTTGACATTCTTTGCGTGTGGAAGGTCCATCAGTGACGGCACTGTAATTTTCAAAAAGTATTGTAATGAAGTCGTATTTATAATGCGTTATGTCATTTTAAGGTTTACAATTATTCTAGATTTTCTTTCGATAGTTTCTTTGAGATTTCTTTGCACCTTGCCTGCTTTAGATTTTCCAAAAATTTCCTCCTATCATCACCTACGGAAATATAAATTTATAGCATTTAAGTAATGAACCTTGGAAGTTATTATAAATGTCACTATTCATTTCAATACAAAATAAATACAAGTGATGTCCTGAATTTAACAGTATATAAATAAATAATCAAATATATTAGGCGTTCAGAGCTAAAGTGGATTAAGTCACAAATTTTCATAAATTGAGGGCCACACCTGTGGAGTAACGGTTAGCGCGTCTAGCCGCGAAATCAGGTGGCCCGGGTTCGATTCCCGATGGGAGCAAGTTATCTGGTTGAGGTTTTTCCGGGGTTTTCCCTCAACCCAATATGAGCAAATGCTGGGTAACTTTCGGTGTTGGACCCCGGACTCATTTCACCGGCATTATCACTTTCATCTCATTCAGACGCTAAATAACCTAAGACGTTGATAAAGCGTCATAAAATAACCTACTAAAATAAAAAAATAATTCGTTATGTTATTTCAAGATTTACGATTATGCTAGATTTCCTGTCGGTAGTTTCTTTGAGATTTCTTCGCACCTAGTCTGATTTAGATTTTCCAAAACTTTCCTCCTATCATCACTTATGGAAATATAAATTTGTAGCACTTAAGTAATGAAACTTGAAAGTTAATATACATGTCACTATTCATTTCAATACTAAATAAGCACAACGAGTGATGTCCTTAATTTAACAGTACCGGTGTATAAATAAATAATCAATATGAGGCGTTTAGAGCTAAAGTGGATCAAGTCACAAATTTTCATAAATTGAGTTTAATTCATTTTCTGATTATCTGAAGTTGGATCTTTTCCGAGCAGTAATGGATCAAGTCTTAACTGCAAGCATTTGCCGGTAGGTGACACCAGTCACTTTTGGCTCAGATTATTTATTCGCGATGTTCTGAGCCATAGTGGATCAAGTCACCAAACGGTTGCATCAATTGACATCACAATTATTTATATTTTATAAATCTAGAATTTGATAATGGAGCAATAAAATTATTGCTAGTGAAATTAGATAATCCACTAGAGCAAGTTAACTTTAAGTCCTATTATCTCAAAACTACGTCTCATGGACTTGATCCACTTTAGCTCTGAACGCCTCTATACAGTTCGTAATAATGAATTTACCCGAAAGTTTGTCTATTCCATAATAGCTTTGTTTAAATGTCGTTTAATATTGAAATGCATAGAAATAAATTGGCTGGGACACAGTAAACAAGCAATTCTTTCGTCTTCCTCAACAACAAAATAATCATATTCTCATTTCCTTTGGAAGTAGTATTTCTTCACGGGTTTAGATTTTTTCATGTTCCAGTTCTCTTCAAATTGCAGTATGCGTATTGTGTACCTGCCGCCACTGATACAGCAGAATACAACTAGAACGCCATGACCACACTGGTAGAAAAGGTGGGTGGGGTAGAAATGGTACAAAGGCAGTCGCTCTGCAGGTCTGTCATAGTCTATAAAAATATCATACAACCTTCGGGAACAAACTCAGGTCTCGTTGCTGAGAAAAAGTCACTTAATCGATTGAGCTATAGCGGGGCTCAAAACTTGCATAAACTTTCTGCTGAAATCAATATAGCTGTTATAAAAACACAACGCTTTTATAGCTGTAGGTGTGTTGTCTGTGCCTCAGGACACGCTTCGAATTTGTCTAATATTTTATGGCAGGGTTTCCATGGAGATAGTCTCTTCAATATATATATATATATATATATATATATATATATATATATATATATATAATTCTAACTGGTAATGGAAATCACGGGAAAACGGCTGAACGGATTTTAATAAATGACCCCTCATTCTGAAGCTTGGAACCCAAAGTTTTTCAGAAAAATACTAGTTTTCAGTGAAATGTCAATTTTTGAACATAATTTTCCTATTTATAAAATACATCTGTCGTCACTAACAAATTACATTTCAGAATAAAACAAAACACACACTACAGTAAACAATATTACACGAAGGCCATGATCTGTAAGAATGCTGACATATTTAGAGCTCAAATTAAATTGGTTATTAAAAACTTCAAGACTTGCTAAAAAATAATTTAGAGGTCTGATTCTGTGGTGTGTAATTTTCTGAGTACAGCTGTGTATTGGATATTAAAAACTACAAAACTTGAGGTGGTTTGATGACATTATTACCATTACAAATGAAATATTATTGTAGTTAATGCCATGATGTGACTATTTTTCATTAATTATACATATTAATGCTATATTGATATGAAAGTGAAATGTTTTGGGGTTATATAAGTAGATGTAGAGAAAAACTTAAATTAGATCTTCATTTCTATATTTTACTGAGTGGCGGCTATATAGTATATATAGTATATGTTACTGAAAACTATAAAACTTACGTAAGATAATAATATTGTTATTAAAAATCAATATTTTTATAGCTATTAATCAAGTAGGGTTGGGTCTTTTTCATATATTTAATGGCGGTGTGGTGTAGATATTTATATGCGTGATTCTCTTCAGTATTAGCTCGAGAGAGCGCAAAAATTAGAAAGGAAAGACCAAAAGGTGTTACTTACTGATAAAATAAGAGGTCTACAAAATTTTATATTCTCCCGATCATGCCAGCAAGATCTCTTAGCAGGATAAAATGATTTTACTCTCTACAATTCAAGGTAGTTTACGAAACATGCAGCAGCTATACCAAGATGCTATGTCTATTGTTCGAAAGCATAGCAAACCTGACATTTTATTTAACTTTCACCTACAATCCACAATGACCTGAAATAGCTACTGCTTTACTCCCACATAAAAAACCGACTGATCGTCCTGACATTGTTGCTAGCGTTTTCGCTTTCAAACTAAAAAAAACTGAAGGTGTATAGGTTCAAGAGAGTATCTGGCATAAAAAAAAACCATCAGAGGGAATATGTTTCAGTATTACGGAAGTAAATAACTTTCAAAATGTATGTTAGGCATATTCTTTATTGAAAATAAATGAGAAAAAAAAATTTTTTGAACGTCTAATGAACTTAGTTTACAGCATTTGCTGCACAAGCCACTAGTATATTAGAAATTGATGTCAATTGTGGAAATCCATTTAGCAGTTATATTAGCAGCAAAAAAATTGACTAGATTTCTAATATCTGTAACTCCAGCATTTCGACTCGTAATTTGTCGTAATTTGTTATACGAAAAGGAGAATTCTAAGACATCTCTCTAATTGAAATATCGCTGGTTTGTTTAAAACAGGGAAATGTCAAATGAATACCTATAGAATATTGAAAATATCGCGAGCTGAAATCCTGATTGAATGGAATTGGAATTCTCAATACTATGGCATAAGCAATAAAAGTAAAGGTGCCAGATTAAGTCCCAAACACGAACAGAAAAGAATTTGAATTATAACGAACAGTGGAAACCATTAAATATAAACTCTACTGCAATCGGCAGATGAAAGGGAAATGAAGGGGAGAGTGGTTTGCTAGCAACGAATACCGAATTTGATTTTAAAGACGAAACTGTTGTACATCGTCGATAAAAACAACTCGAAGGAGGTGGAATAGGTAAGCCAAAAACTATAAAACCAAATACAGTTAACTCCACAAATAGACGCCCACTCTCGTATACTTCACGATACAAGGCAAGTCAACGCATCCTGTCCCGTGCTGCACAGGGATAACCAGTTGAACCAGTGCAGTAGTGTGCAGATACTCGTACACGTTGGCAGCAAGGCAGGGAACAAAAAATGTGTACTTATGTTGAAGCAGAAGTTACAACTATTGGAACGGTTAAAAAAGGTGAATCAATCAGAGCCTTCGCTCAAGAATTTGACATTTCGATCAGATCAGTGTATGGGATAAAACAAAATTCATCTAATTACGAGCATTCTGTAGTGATTATAAGGAGCTTTGCTATTATCAGTTGATTGTAGCATGAAAACACAGCTTATTTTGTGTACTTCCTAAATTTAATCAATAGGGAAGATTTATGTTCTCTCTTGAAGGGTATACACCATTTTAAAATAATTTAATACACAAACACAACTATTAAAAGAAATTCTCAATACGTTTTTGTAGCTTTATTCTCTTCAGCTCTAATCAACAATAACAAAAATGCAGGTTACCAGGCGACGATAGAAAACAAAAGATGCGAAAACAAATTAATGTGGTGTATAAACAATTGAATGCTGATTCATATTCAAGTATAACAATTCAGGGGTGCCATTTGAAATTTCAAAGTGGGAGTGGCTGGGGGTGGGAGGTGAAATCTAAAATGCAATTAAGCCAGGTTTAAGACTTCCCCTTGATATCTAAATTTAAGTGTTTTTTTTTTTTTGGTTTAAATTGAATTCAATTAATTAACTAGTTATTTAGAGTGGGAAGTTTTGAAATGAAAGCCCTGTATGTACATATATTTAGAGAGTTTTTCCTCCAGAAGTTTGTTTTATGTTTAAGATGTATCACGTATATATTATACATAATCACGGATTTGTTTTGTTATATATTTTGCATATACTACAATATATTATTTAAAATTATGTACGTTAATTATTTATGTTTCAGTCCGCACGCCATAAAAAACATTGTACAGCCCTCATGTTTACCAGTGCCCGCAGTACTCCGTAGAAAGACAGCGTTCGTACCTCGTCTCGCACACGGTCCATTGCTGTGGAGTTCCAGTGTAGTGAATCCAAGTTTCTTCTTCTTAGCTACATCTCTAACAGTCATTCATTCGTTATTCGTTTGTTCGTTTATTCATCCGTTTATGTACTAGTTTATTCATAAAAATAGTTATTTCCTCAATCTCTCTGAACAGTAGGCGCGTGTGACTATTAGTCTGGGGCTGCACTCGGACATGTGTTCGATTCCCGCTTGGTCTGATTATGTAGTTGGGTTTTTTCCGCGGTTTTCCCCAAACGCAGCGTAATCGCTTGGTGGATCCTCAGATCCATCTCGCCAAATACAATGTCGCTACCACCAATTTCATGGACGCTAAATAAGCTAGTACTTGATTTTTCACGTAGATTATTTTACGACGCTGTATCAACATCTTAGGTTATTTACCGTCTGAATGAGATGAAGGTGATAATGCCGGTGAAATGAGTCCGGGGTCCAGCACCGAATGTTATCCAGCATTTGCTCATATTGGGTTGAGGGAAAACCCCGGAAAAAAAACTTCAACCAGGTAACTTGCTCAGACCGGGATTCGAACCCGGGCCACCTGGTTTTGCGGCCAGACGCGCTGACCGTTACTCCACAGGTGTGGACTAGTACTTGATACAGAGTCGTTAAATAACTAATTAAAAATAACGTATCGACGCTATAAGTCCGATTATTTGAATATAAAATCTAAATATACAGGGTGGAAGTAAGATTTTAAGAGCTTATTTCTTGGGTAGAGCATAACAAACATTTTAAATGCCATTCAGTAGATATATTAGTCCCAAATTAATACTTTTATCAACAGTAATCTCACTAGAGGTTTTGATTTATCTAGAGAAAATCAAAACTCGAGTGGGATTTAATTGACTATTACACGATTAGAAGAAAGTAGGCTATATAAAGATTAGAAGTAACAAAGTGTACAATAAAATATTAATTGGCTTACGAAAATACAACTGTCTTCAAATGTATTATTGTACCATCTCAACATTACGCTAGACGACAGTAGTGTTTTATGATGATATTTCTTGTTATCGGTAACAGTTGTGCCAACTATGGAATCATCATTGAACTCTGTGGACTGTTACTAGTCAAGAAGGCTTTGTTGATTCAGTTTCATTTTTATTAAGATAGTTGCATTCCACTTCAATTATCCGAATCCCAGTAATCAACGTCACTTGACAGATGATTTTCAATAAATCTTAATATTAAACAATCTCTGATACGTGACTATCCATAATATCATATAGCAGAAGCTATAACATAACCTAACTAATATACACAAGTGTTAGAAAAGTTTTATTTAACGACGATGACATAAAAAATAAACATGAATAATTTTAAAAGGAATAATTATTGAATGTACAATTTTCAAATTTGAATGTGGTTGGTGGTTCAATTGATGTTATATTGGACGTGTGCGTAATAGAAGTGGAACTCGTTGATTTAGGCCTACATGGTATATTCAACTTATTCAGGATTTCCGAATGAATAATTTTAAAAGGAATAATTATTGAATGTACAATTTCCAAATTTGAATGTGGTTGGTGGTTCAATTGATGTTATATTGGACGTGTGCGTAATAGAAGTGGAACTCGTTGATTTAGGCCTACATGGTGTATTCAACTTATTCAGGATTTCCGAATGGTGCTCTTCATTTATTTGTAAATCGGATTTCAGAAGATGCATAGGTATGATCAGTGATTTTTATTAATTCTTGTTCTTGAATGCCAATGCGAGTCATACTTGAAACTGCTGTGCATCGACTGGAGTGGTTTGTAATTATATATATATATATATATATATATATATATATATATATATATAGGCCTATATATATTTTTTTTGACGTCCAGACCAGCGCAGTTTCAAATGTTGGCAAACAAAGAAACAAATGCTAGGGACGCGATAAAATTAAACAAATTCTAGGGACGCGATAAAATTAAACAAATGCTAGGGACGCGATAAAATTGTGCGATAAGCAGCCATGATTGGTTGAAATACGTCCTTTCGTACCGTTTTATTGGTCAAAAGTAGTATGACGTAGTAAGAGTGTAATAGTCAGAATAATTTCCCCCTAAATGTTAACATTGTTTTACTCGGTAAGAACTATCCGTATGAGTATGATTTTATCTATTACCATTAGACAAACTGTTAAAGAATTATTTATCTCTTTTGCAGTTTTTAAATAAAATAGACGGTTTTCTTACAAATTAAATAAAAAATTAATACGTATCGTTATTTCTTGCCACCAGGAAGTTTGGCAACTCTGCTAAGGAACGGAATGCTGCTATTCAGACCTGAGTTCGTGTATGTATTCGTAGATGAGCCGGCGATGCGCTGTTGCCAAACTACGCAAACATTCAGCTTAATTTCCTAATTAATCATGCACTGAATTGTAAAACGCCTAATAGTTATTTTATTTGTGTAATGCAGCGGTGACCAAAACTCGAACGGCAGTGATTACACGCGAGAGACAGCCTAAGAAGTAAGGAGACGGGGGAGAGGTACTTGGCATGAAAACTACAACCAGTGGTGGCTCGTGCACTAACACTGAGTTCTTCATCAACCCGCTAATAAAAATCGCAAGCTTTGCTGTATCAGTAATGTCACTACTGTCATCAAGAACCAATAAAAATATATACAAATTTTCTTTCTTTTTTTTTTAATATTCACTAATGAACACAATCAGAAATTTCCTGAATTCTCTTCTGGATATTTAGTCGAGAAGTGCGCAGTTTTTCAAAATTAACAACTTTTATTGGACAAATTATGTCAGCCACCTTGATCATTACGCTTTTATAAAACTCTCCTTCGTTGGAAGCTTAAGAGAACGAGCTATTTCATTCGCCACTAGATAGCTGGCTTTCTTACATTTATTTATGTCATCTTTCTCTTCATGACGATGATTGAAGGCTGATTTCAGCTCTTGGAGTTTAATAGCTCACTTCATTACTACACTAGCACGTAATATTCGATCAGTTTCTCTATATTATTATTATTATTATTATTATTATTATTATTATTATTATTATTATTATCATCATTATCACTACTACTACTACTACTACTACTACTACTACTATTACTAGTATTATTACTCCTGCTACAGATAAAGCTATTAGTATTATTATTATTATTATCTACATAGGACAGACAGGCAGATCATTCCAAACTCGCTACAAAGAACACATTAAAGCAATAACCAGAGGACACAACACATCTACATACGCCGATCACATAACCAATGCCAACCATACATACAATAACATAAATGCAGACATGGAAATCCTACACACACAACCCAAGAACCAAAAACTCAACACACTAGAACAATACGAAATATACAAACACAATAAAATACACCCCGATCAAATCCTCAACACACAGATCAATTTCAGTACACACACACTATTCGACTCCACAATCCAACACATTCCAACAATAAAACACACCCTCCTAACAGGCAGAGAAGTTCGAGATCACGCCGCGATCTAGTAGGCTCTGATGATGGTGCGTGATGCACTGAAACAGCTGTAAGCCGGACAAATATTACATATTTAACACGAGTAAGTCCACTAGTTCATCAATTAATTATTATTATTATTATTATTATTAGTATTATTATTATTATTATTATTATTATTATTATTATTATTATTATTACTTACTTACAAATGGCTTTTAAGGAACCCGAAGGTTCATTGCCGCCCTCACATAAGCCCGCCAGCGGTCCCTATCCTGTGCAAGATTAATCCATCTCTATCATCATACCCCACCTCCCTCAAATCCATTTTAATATTATCCTCCCATCTACGTCTCGGCCTCCCTAAAGGTCTTTTTCCCTCCGGTCTCCCAACTAACATTCTATATGCATTTCTGGATTCGCCCATACGTGCTACATGCCCTGCCCATCTCAAACGTCTGGATTTAATGTTCCTAATTATGTCAGGTGAAGAATACAATGCGTGCAGTTCTATGTTGTGTAACTTTCTCCATTCTCCTGTAACTTCATCCCGCTTAGCCCCAAATATTTTCCTTAGCACCTTATTTTCAAACACCCTGAACCTATGTTCCTCTCTCAGAGTGAGAGTCCAAGTTTCACAACCATACAGAAGAACCGGTAATATAACTGTTTTATAAATTCTAACTTTCAGATTTTTCGACAGCAGACTGGATGATAAGAGCTTCTCAACCGAATAATAACACGCATTTCCCATATTTATTCTGCGTTTAATTTCCTCCCGAGTGTCATTTATATTTGTTACTGTTGCTCCAAGATATTTGAATTTTTCCACCTCTTCGAAGGATAAATCTCCAATTTTTATAGTTCCATTTCGTACAATATTCTGGTCACGAGACATAATCATATACTTTGTCTTTTCGGGATTTACTTCCAAACCGATCGCTCTACTTGCTTCATTATCATTATTATTATTATTATTATTATTATTATTATTATTATTATTATTATTATTATTATTATTAAATCAGTAACTAGTAAATAACTGATAATAGTAATCTGGAGCAGTATTCATAGACATTCTTAGCGCGGGCTTCCGGTGGATGATTAGCGAACTAACGTTTTTCGTATTCATAAACCAGTGTTAGCGATATGATATGATATGATATGATATGATATGATATGATATGATATGATATGATATGATATGATATGATATGATATGATATGATATGATATGATATGATATGATATGATATGATATGATATCACAGTCTACTATATACAGTCACGAAGCTTGAGTTTTGAGGGTGCTAGAAACAATAGACTGTGACGGTTCTATTTTGCATTGCCTGTAATGAGGCGACATTAGCGATCCTAGTGGTGAGTATCTAATGTTTGCATATTTACTACGTATTGAGCTTCGCGACTGTATATAATAGACTGTGATGATATGATATGATATGATATGATATGATATGATATGATATGATATGATATGATATGATATGATATGATATGATATGATATATGATATGATATGATATGATATATGATATATGATATGATATGATATGATATGATATGATATGATATATCAGGGGCTAGTTTAGCACACTCGTAGCGCGGGCTAGCGAAATGTCTATAAATAGCACCCGTAAAGATTAAAAAAAAATTAAAATGGAGATGTAGTGTAGTAATTATTTTATCATTCAAGGGAAGATGTAGGCCTATATATTCAGGCACGTATGTAACAATTATGGTAACACTTCCTGATAAATAATAATAATAATAATAATAATAATAATAATAATAATAATAATAATATTATTATTATTATTATTATTATTATTATTACCTGTTATGCCTGTGTATTCAGAGTAATGCCGCCTTATATATACTACTAATTGAACCGTTGAGCAAAGCAACATGAACAGCGAATAAATTCCTCTTCCCATTCTGTACGAAACCTTCTGTTCCTGCTCGTAGAGACAGAGGGTTTGTAGAGCGACATGGTACCGACACTGCTTACCTTCAGTACGTGAGCGAGACAGAGAGCAATGTACAGGAAACTCCCCTTACCAGTACGAATGTCTGTGATTACACTATGTAATCACGATACCCAGTTTGGTCACCGCTGGTGTAATGTATTCTATAGCCTCCTTCAAGCTGCACAGCTATATCAGTTCCACCCTGTACAGAGCATTAATAATAAAAGTAGGCAAGATCCGGCAAATTTCGATTTCAGTATTAACAGTGACATTTCAAACAGCACCATATGACATCATAGAGAAACAATTTCATCACTTTTGTTGTTAAATATTTATGAATATAAAGTTCTATTTGGCGAGAGAGAGAGAGAGAGAGAGAGAGAGGTAGCGCCATCTATAAACGAGTTGTTGAACTTTATCATTTCCATTAAATTGCTATGTGGACAAGCTAGTAGGCTATATTACAATAATAATTAAATATTAATTTATGATTAAATGTGTGTAAATTATTATATCACAATTGTACACAATTTCAGATATATAAACAGTTAGTGGAAAAAGAAAATCAATATTTCAGAATTGCATGAATAATTACAAAGCAAGGGAAAATTATAGTAATATATGTTACAAGAGCAGAATGTTGACGTTTTCATGGTCGAGGAAAAGATTGAAAAAGCGAAACGTAGTTGAGCTTTTTTAATTTCCGAGAACATGAAAACAAACATACCGCTCGTGTATCGTACATTATTTTGTGCGAAGATCGTTTATTACATACCTGAAAGACGAATTTCTAATTACTTGCAATGAAATCTCCATGTTGGTTTCTGTTTAATGACGCCAACTTCGGAACACCAAAATATCTTTCTTCAACATTGTTGCTATAAAATGTTTTCTGTGTTTACTATATTCCAGCAGGCCGTGATATACGTCTGTCTTTTTTTCCCCAAGTCTATAAATGCGAACTTAAATCAAACGGTAAGGTTATGTAATTATTTATTTTTCATTTTAATATTTTAACAATATTATTTATATAACATATTGCAGTAATAACATCGGCATCTGGAGTCTTGTTGATTTTTTCACGGCTTCCTTAATGTTACTTGTATCAGGAATGCAATAAGTTTCGTGGAGTAGGAGACTTTACTTAATTTTTGCAAATATTTAAAAACAATAATTAACACTGCAATTTAGGTGAAATTGCAGTGGTAAGTTTCCAATTTATAATTATTACTATGTTAAACGTCTCTAAAAATAATATGTTAAAAGCCTAAAGCAGTAAAATGAATGTCGCGCTTAAGCGGTAAGAATAGGGAAATTGTTATGTGTGTTACGTTGGTAATACAGAATGTGGTATTTCACACTTACCGCGTATTGGTTCTGTGCGGAAAACAAGCAAATACGAACGATCTCGCACAAAATTATTTTATATAACCAAGTTTCCATAACAACAGCGAGTGTAGTATATTGCCCGTGTTTTGTTTTCCTCTGGGATCCATCATTGTTAAAGTCAAGCAAATGATGGCAGCTTATTTGAAACTGCCCTCGGACTTGTTCATGACGGAGAAGAGAATAAAAAAAAAACGGTTACAGCTTCTACAAAGACGTAACTTCCACCTTCATAAATTCGAACTCACTCTCTTAAACTCGCCCCTGTTTCGCTCCTAAGGATTTCGAAGACTTCCGCATTCATGTACTTCAGACATTAGACCCAATAACCTGTCTTCCAGCGGAACTGAAACTCTCTTCACTTGATCTCTCCTTCCTCCAGCCATTGTCTCTATTATTGAAATAATGTGAAATTTGTTACAGTATCATTTTTATATCTCGATCTACCTGAGTCTAAAATTTGACTTTGATTTTATGAAACCTCTTATGTGACAGTACAAAGCATTTTTTCAAGAGGAAGAAACAATTAAATATCATTAGGCCTACAGAAGAATATTTTATTTTATTTTAAATCCACTATCAACAGAAGCAAGCTTCCAATATTATAGGTGGCTTACATTGATACATATAGAAAATATATAATAAGAAAAAACAAAACAAACGAAAGATAGAAAGATATATAATAGATGCTAGAATATAATATTGCAGTTAATATAGTGCCAAATGTCAATACAATAATGCAACATTATTTCAAAACTAGAGGAAAACCCATTGTAAGACACTTTTTCATAATTTAAATATCTAAGGAAATACAATTCTTTTTTAGTACATTATGCAACGAGCCTATAATGCTAGTAATTAAGATGCGAGTATGTTTATGAAACGAGCGCAAGCGAGTTTCATAATTTTCATACGAGATTCTTAATTACCACTACAGGCAAGTTTCATACGACTTTTTATGCTCGACCATATTTCTAACTTGAAATTATTCATAAGTATTAATGTTATTCTTATCTGACTGGGGAGCGGAACTGACCTTGTACAATATCTTGTAAATTGTGAGATGTGCGCAGACGCGAAAGTATTGATTTTTTCCGAGAAACAAATGTCATTGACCTTGATATAATCTAGAGAGTAAAATAAACATTAATCTCGATATAACCTTGACATTGATTTAGACATTGAAAAACGAGATGACAAATTGAATTTATTTGAATATTATTTACAATTAACGCCAATTATTATAGTAACAGAACATAACCTTCTGCGACAGTATTGGATTTCCAGCCTCCGTGACGTTTCGCTAGTTGTCTTTCGATTGTATATCCGAGAATAATCGATACTTGCGCTTTCATATTGCTACAATGGTGTTTTCTGATTGCTGGAACACCTGAACTTTAATGAATAGGTGTACTTTAATGAGGTTCATTAAAGAGCTGCTACCAGGTGTATAATTACCACATTTCGGCATGGTCGAGCATAAAATATTGTATGAAATTTTTTAACTGTTAAACTGAAAACTAATTGAGAATCACAGTTTAAAGACAGAGAGTTCTAAGTAATACACATAAACAATGGAGAGTTCTTGAAGAAAACAGTTCTAGAAATTGGAATAACAAAAGGTAATTGTGTTCTTCTTACATTGGACTGAAGGAATTTAAGAAAATCACAGTTATTCAATATACCGTTAACAGCCTTACAGACTAAAATTTGGCTATTTATTAATCGTCTAGATTTAAGGTTTATTAATTAAATTCAAAAAGTAACTGATTGTATGAAATTTGCTTTTCATAAGACGACACGTGATGTTTTTTTTTTAATAAAAATAACGTAAAACTCTTTTCTGTATCATTTCTATTTGCATTTGATGGGACTGGAACTGAGGTGACCATATATAGACGCATACTCTAGCTTACTCCTAACTACAGTTTTATATAGGGTATCAATAGTATTACATAAATCGGTAAACTAAGTTAGTGAATATGATGACATCGAGGATGACTGTAGGCCTATTGATATTTAATTACTTTTTTGCACGACAGTTTGTTTTCTCGTTACAGCAAACGGCCGCCACGATTGAAAGTTTATTTTACTGAATTCAGAGTTGCCAACCTAGATAGTCTAAGTATTGTATGTTGAAATATTACAAGTAACTGCTCTCGAGTTGTAATGAAAACCACTGCCTTCTATGTATGCTAAAATCCTACAATGCATGAAAAATTCATACGCAAAACGCAATGTTAATTAATATACATTATACGAAACAAATCACTGCATTTGAAATGTACTGAACTTTATTTAAACAATTCGAACTTCACTTAGCAAAAGGAAATAAAAATTATTCCAATTGAGCAGGAAATATTACAAGTATCTGAATTATGTTTACTCCTCCTAATTGAAGTTGATGGTGAAGTTCGTACGTTGGCCAGACTGATACCATCAGTCAGCTGTTCATAGTGTAATGTAAGTACTGTATATTAAGATTTTTAAAAATATTATTTTCAAAATATAGTACTAACGTGCAAAAAAATACTGTACAATACTCGTTTGTGAAGTGCTTTAAAAAATCGAACAAGTTTTCACATCGCATCTCTATTTTTGGTTATTTAACGACGCTGTATCAACTACTCGAGTCTTTAGCGTCAATGAGATTAGTGATAGCGAAATGATATTTGACAAGATGAGGCCGAGGATTCGCCATAGATTACCTGACATTGCCTTGCAGTTAGGGAAAACCCCAACCAGGAATCGAACCCGCACCAGAGCGCAACTCCGGATCAGCGGGCAAGCGCCTTAGCCGACTGAGCAACGCCAGTAGCTCACACAGCATCTTATAAGTGTCCAATGTGAGCACCATTTGTGACTTCATCCGATAGTCTTCATATATGGTGTGTTAGACTTAACATCAGCAACATTCCTTCTCAACTCTGGCAGGTCTGCAGGTAGCGGTGGAACGTACACATGGTCCTTCACTAACCCTCACAGAAGGAAATCACATGATGTAAAATTGGGGGTTCGTGGATTATGTACGTACGAAAACTGCCCTCACATTGTCGACTCTTTCGTTGGGCACACGTGGAATCATACCAACCATCTAAAACTTACTTACTTACTTAATTCCTTACTTACTGGCTTTTAAGGAACCCGAAGGTTCATTGCCGCCCTCATATAAGCCCGTCATAGGTCCCTATCCTGAGCAAGATCAATCCATTCTCTATCATCATATCCCACCTCCCTCAAATCCATTTTAATATTATCCTCCCATCTACATCTCGGCCTCCCCAAACGTCTTTTTCCCTCCGGCTTCCCAACTAACACTCTATATGCATTTCTGGATTCACCCATACGTGTTACATGCCCTACCCATCTCAGACGTCTGGATTTAATGTTCCTAATTATGTCAGGTGAAGAATACAATGCGTGCAGTTCTGTGTTGTGTAACTTTCTCCATTCTCCTGTAACTTCATCCCTCTTAGCCCCAAATATTTTCCTAAGCACCTTATTCTCAAACACCCTTAGCCGATGTTCCTCTCTCAAAGTGAGAGTCCAAGTTTCACAACCATACAGAACAACCGGTAATATAACTGTTTTATAAATTCTAACTTTCTGATTTTTTGACAGCAGACTGGATGATAAAAGCTTCTCAACCGAATAATAACACGCATTTCCCATATTTATTCTGTGTTTAATTTCCTCCCGAATGTCATTTATATTTGTTACTGTTGCTCCAAGATATTTGAATTTTTCCACCATTTCAAAGGATAAATTTACAATTTTTATATTTCCATTTCGTACAATATTCTCGCCACGAGACATAATCATATAGGCCTACTTTGTCTTTTCGGGATTTATTTCCAACCCTATCTATTTACTTCCTTCAAGTAAAATTCCCGTGTTTTCCCTAATCGTTTGTGGATTTTCTCCTAACATATTCACGTCATCCGCATAGACAAGCAGCTGATGTAACCCGTTCAATTCCAAACCCTCTCTGTTATCCTGAACTTTCCTAATGGCATATCCTAGAGCGAAGTTAAAAAGTAAAGGTGATAGTGCATCTCCCTGCTTTAGCCCGCAGTGAATTGGAAAAGCATTAGATATAAACTAGCCTATACGGACTCTGCTGTAAGTTTACCAACCTTCTAAAACACCGATAATAATTTAGGAACACGGTGTATCACCTCCAAAATTGGACCAATACAGTAGACTATACGTATAGTCATATAACATGCTGTGAAATAAATCATAAGTTGGAGCACAAATTGACAATTTACAAAAATTAATGAGCCGGAAAACAGAGAAAAAATGCTCTACATTCAGAAGCCCATTAGCCTGGGTTACTGATGTTCACAAAGGCAGTCGCTGCGAATTCACATCCGTGGAGGAATGGGGATACAAAGGTGAAACTGAGGACGAGTTCATTAGCCGCTAATTGCTCAATAGGCTCGGTGGTACAATTCCGGAGGCACGTGGCATCAGTCTGGCATTCATTATGTCAACTCACCAGCGTTCTGTGTCCCTCAATCTTTGCACCCACAACCCTGGAGTGCAGTCTTCAATTTCTACATCGTTCAATTCAACCAAATATCTGTTATTATCTGCGACTAAAATTGATACATTACCGCTATAAAACAGCAAACATGGGTTTCTGTGTTGTGTCAGGTTTTGGTCTTGTGAAATGCTATCTATATGACCATTTACAAAGTTACAGATATTTTGAGGGTCTAATGTTTACCAATAATAATAGTAATAATAATAATAATAATAATAGCGCATAGGCGTAATAGATAAACAATTGATAAGATATTTTGTATTCGACAGATAATTGAGAAAAAATGGGAGTATAAGGGTACATTGAATCAGTTACTCATAGCTTTCAAAAAGGCATATGACTCGGTTAAGAGGGAAGTTTTATATGATATACTTACTGAATTTGGTATTCCCAAGAAACTAGATCGATTAATGAAAATGTGTCTCAGTGAAACGTACAGCAGAGTCCGTAGAGGTCAGTTTCTGTCAGATGCGTTTCCAATTCACTGTGGGCTAAAGCAAGGAGATGCTCTAAAGTATGCCATTAGGAAAGTCCAGGATAACAGAGAGGGTTTGGAATTGAACGGGTTACATCAGCTGCTTGTCTATGCGGATGACGTGAATATGTTAGGAGAAAATCCACAAACGATTAGGGAAAACACGGGAATTTTACTGGAAGCAAGTAAAGAGATAGGTTTGGAAGTAAATCTCGAAAAGATAAAGTATATGATTATGTCTCGTGACCAGAATATTGTACGAAATGGAGATATAAAAATTGTAAATTTATCCTTTGAAGAGGTGGAAAAATTCAAATATCTTGGAGCAACAGTAACAAATATAAATGACACTCGGGAGGAAATTAAACACAGAATAAATATGGGAAATGCCTTATATTATTCGGATGAGAAGTTTTTATCATCCAGTCTGCTGTCAAAAAATCTGAAAGTTAGAATTTACCGGTTCATCTTTATGGTTGTGAAACTTGGACTCTCACTTTGAGAGAGGAACACAGGTTAAGGGTGTTTGAGAATAAGGTGCTTAGAAAAATATTTAGGGCTAAGAGGGATGAAGTTACAGGAGAATGGAGAAAGTTACACAACACAGAACTGCACGCTTTGTATTCTTCACCTGACATAATTAGGAACATTAAATCCAGACGTTTGAGATGGGCAGGACATGTAGCACGTATGGGCGAATCCAGAAATGCATATAGAGTGTTAGTTGGGAGGTCTGAGGGAAAAAGACGTTTGGGGAGGCCGAGACGTAGATGGGAAGATAATATTAAAATGGATTTGAGGGAGGTGGGATCAGCGAATAGGGATTATAAAGAATGGACACTGAGCGAATTTTCCTGTGTTTTGTTTCTCTGTGCGCCAGCGTATAGTTCCACTTTCAAGCGCTAGAGGTTAGTGTAATCGAGCATACGCCAAGATAATAATTGAGAAAAGAGTTGAGACACGGGATCCAAACATCGCCTACCTTATTGCATAATCCAGTAACGCTTTTCTTCAAATAAATACAAGGTAACAGCTTTTCTTTATTTCTCAGTGACAAACTAGTTGTAATAATAATATTTTATAGTTCAGATATAATAAATTATATTATAAAATAATATAATATATTATAAAATTAAGTATCGAATTAGTTTAATATTTGTGTATAATATAATATAATATAATATAGGTAGGCTATATGGTTTTATTTCTCGTAAGAGTTTTGTTTTTCCATTTTCAGCGCTATCAAATCATTACATATTTTAATTGTTGTTGGGGTCAACTTCTCAACTCTCATTATGAAGAAACTCTAGAGTCTAGACATTACAGTTAGTGACGAATTTATTATTTTATGGATGCAATTTATTTTATTTGAGTACATAATGTACCTTACTTACTTACAAATGGCTTTTAAGGAACCCGAAGGTTCATTGCCGCCCTCACATAAGCCCGCCAGCGGTCCCTATCCTGTGCAAGATTAATCCAGTCTCTATCATCATACCCCACCTCCCTCAAATCCATTTTAATATTATACTCCCATCTACGTCTCGGCCTCCCTAAAGGTCTTTTTCCCTCCGGTCTCCCAACTAACACTCTATATGCATTTCTGGATTCGCCCATACGTGCTACATGCCCTGCCCATCTCAAACGTCTCGATTTTATGTTCCTAATTATGTCATGTGAAGAATACAATGCGTGCAGTTCTGTGTTGTGTAACTTTCTCCATTCTCCTGTAACTTCATCCCGCTTAGCCCCAAATATTTTCCTTAGCACCTTATTCTCAAACACCCTGAACCTATGTTCCTCTCTCAGAGTGAGAGTCCAAGTTTCACAACCATACAGAAGAACCGGTAATATAACTGTTTTATAAATTCTAACTTTCAGATTTTTCGACAGCAGACTGGATGATAAGAGCTTCTCAACCGAATAATAACACGCATTTCCCATATTTATTCTGCGTTTAATTTCCTCCCGAGTGTCATTTATATTTGTTACTGTTGCTCCAAGATATTTGAATTTTTCCACCTCTTCGAAGGATAAATCTCCAATTTTTATATTTCCATTTCGTACAATATTCTGGTCACGAGACATAATCATATACTTTGTCTTTTCGGGATTTACTTCCAAACCGATCGCTCTACTTGCTTCAAGTAAAATTTCCGTGTTTTCCCTAATCGTTTGTGTATTTTCTCCTAACATATTCACGTCATCCGCATAGACAAGAAGCTGATGTAACCCGTTCAATTCCAAACCCTGCCTGTTATCCTGAACTTTCCTAATGGCATATTCTAGAGCGAAGTTAAAAAGTAAAGGTGATAGTGCATCTCCCTGCTTTAGCCCGCAGTGAATTGGAAAAGCATCAGATAGAAACTGACCTATATAATGTACCTACATGTATTAATTATATGTGTTATATTTCCGCTGTGTTAACTGCTAGCTGGTGTGATGTCAGCGCCAACTCTAGGGAGAAAGCAGAATCTCACGCTCTAGCTGGCTTGAAGGTCATTGAAATCAGTCCGGCTACATCAAAGGTACCGACGCGAAGTGTCCATTCTTTATAATCCCTATTCGCTGGTGGGATATGATGATAGGGATTGGTTTAATCTTGCTCAGGATAGGGACCAATGGCGGGCTTATGTGAGGGCGGCAATGAACCTCCGGGTTCCTTAAAAGCCAGTAAGTAAATAAGTAAGTAAGTATTATTATTATTATTATTATTATTATTATTATTATTATTATTATTACAGGTATCCAATGGCGGTACTTTGCGTTACCATTGTTAGTGTTGTTACTGTATCATTACTGAGTGAGGTACTTCTCGTGGCGGCGCTACAATCCCCCGCCTGGACCTGTTGCTTCGTGGCGTCACAGCCTGCAAACACGTGTTGCGCTCGGCACCCACCCAGCACATTTCAGCCGCGCCCCTCATGCATTTCCCGGTTATTACATAGCCCAGCGGAGTAATTCCGCCCGTCCACATACGAGCGTGCGGAGCTAAATTATGAAGCCTGTCTAGGCAACTGGTAACAATAAACTTGTTTATTCAGCCTTCTTCCTGGCTATTAATCTGGTTGTTTCGTTCCAAACGTTTTTGTCAACAGTAATCTCACTAGACGTTTTGATTTATCTAGAGAAAATCAAAACTCGAGTGGGATTTAATTGACTATTACACGATTAGAAGAAAGTATATAAAGATTAGAAGTAACGAAGTACTCCAATACAATAAAATATTAATTGACTTACGAAAATACAACTGTCTTCAAATGTATTATTGTACCATCTCAACATTACAAATATTACGCTAGATGCATGCTAGATGGCAGTAGTGTCTTTATACAGACACTGTAATGATTACTATTCAATAAATCTTAATATTAAACAATCTCTGATACGTGACTATCCATAATATCATATAGCAGAAGTTCTTTTTATCCTCTCAGAGCAGAAGCTATAACATAACCTAACTAATATACACAAGTGTTAGAAAAGTTTTAATTAACGACGATGACATAAAAAATAAACATGAATAATTTTAAAAGGAATAATTATTGAATGTACAATTTTCAAATTTGAATGTGATTGGTGGTTCAATTGATGTTATATTGGACGTGTGCGTAATAGAAGTGGAACTCGTTGATTTAGGCCTACATGGTGTATTCAACTTATTCAGAATTTCCGAATGAATAATTTTAAAAGGAATAATTATTGAATGTACAATTTTCAAATTTGAATGTGGTTGGTGGTTCAATTGATGTTATATTGGACGTGTGCATAATAGAAGTGGAACTCGTTGATTTAGGCCTACATGGTGTATTCAACTTATTCAGGATTTCCGAATGAATAATTTTAAAAGGAATAATTATTGAATGTACAATTTTCAAATTTGAATGTGGTTGGTGGTTCAATTGATGTTATATTGGACGTGTGCGTAATAGAAGTGGAACTCGTTGATTTAAGCCTACATGGTGTATTCAACTTATTCAGGATTTCCGAATGAATAATTTTAAAAGGAATAATTATTGAATGTATAATTTTCAAATTTGAATGTGGTTGGTGGTTCAATTGATGTTATATTGGACTTGTGCGTAATAGAAGTGGAACTCGTTGATTTAGGCCTACATGGTGTATTCAACTTATTCAGGATTTCCGAATGGTGCTCTTCATTTATTTGTAAATCGGATTTCAGAAGATGTATAGGTATGATCAGTGATTTTGATTAATTCTTGTTCTTGAATGCCAATGCGAGTCATATTTGAAACTGCTGTGCATCGACTGGAGTGGTTTGTAATTTTATACATATTTTTGACGTCCAGACCAGCGCAGTTTCAAATGTTGGCAAACAAAGAAACAAATGCTAGGGACGCGATAAAATTAAACAAATGCTAGGGACGCGATAAAATTAAACAAATGCTAGGGACGCGATAAAATTGTGCCATAAGCAGCCATGATTGGTTGAAATACGTCCTTTCGTACCGTTTTATTGGTCAAAAGTAGTATGACGTAGTAAGAGTGTAATAGTCATTGTAAACAATCTGAGTTACATCTCCGACAGGGATCTGGTCTACGGACGAGTGGGGTTGCCGGTTCGAAACCTCAATACTTAGTGAACCTTGGAATTGTCAGCTGATGTATAATAGAAATGAGCGGCTTAGTGAAATCGGAGGGATGACGGAAGTACAGGGACATCATTTTATTTTTACTAACATTTTTAATATTAACTTGCCTATACCTCTTGATCAACGCCGTTTGCTACCCCCTTCCACGACTGGACTTCGATGATACTGGCGTAATGTACAAACAAATCACTTTACTAGATACAGGAAGGAAGAAAAGTAGTTCATCCATTTAGATAAGATAATAACTGACTCCCATTGGAGGTAGCCCAGAAGGACTCAGTATACTTTCCTACATGAATTTTACAATATTAAATTTTTACATAAATTTTGTAGAAAGAAAATTAAAAGAAACATATATGAATATAAAGTGAATAAAAAAAATTAAACAGAGTGAATATGATGACTCAGAATTTGGCAAGAGCGTTTCAAAACTGAAGTTATGATGTCAGGAAATATTGCGTTTTTGAGTTTGATAATTTCCATTAGGTTTTTGTTTAATCAAAATACAGTAGGCCTACAGTATTAACAATGAGTGTTTTTACTCACAAACTGAGCTATCCATTCGGACGTGTTCATTATGCAGTGTATATTATACTGTCTACAACACATTAGCGTACAATCTAGAGAATGAAGTGAAATTGAAAAATAATCATAATATGGACATTTAAACACATATTTGAAAATGATGGCCGTTCATTTCGATACAGGCTTCAGTTCTTTTGTGCATATTATCGCACTATAGACTATTGTATCTAATTCCAATTACCAGTTTCGTCCTTCGTACTAGTAACTCATGTTGAAATAATTCTGTACCTACTCTATAAAAGAGTACCTTACCTACTGTAAATTCAATCTTCACTTCTGCCCGATTCGAAAAGATAAAATTACTCAGACATGCTATCTACTGTCCGTCCAAGTGGTTTTGTCGCAGGGTCGTAGAAAGGGGGAAAATCACGTGACAGTTAATTACTTAACGAGGACTTTTTATTGAAGTTATTTTAAACAGTTTTATAATATTACGTAGACGTCCAATTCCTAACACAAATTAATGTTTTCAGAAAAGAGCTAAGACAGCCCTGCCACAAAGGGACGGGCAGAAGTGGGTGGGGGAAACCGGGATGCGACATAGGCAAACGGACGACAGTACCTGTGCGAGAATATGATTCAATATTGAAAGCGAACATATTTCTGGAACGTACTATACTCACTAACTCAGTACTGTTTGTGTTTACTAAGACCGTAAGGCGACTTTGACTGTATACGCTTGGTTCTGTGTGGAGAACGGTTGCAAGTTCACTAGTAGAGGGAGTGGGAGTGAAGTACATTAAAAAAACTCAGTTACAATAAAAATTGAAGTAAAAATAAAATGATGTCCCTGTATAAGTCGGAATGCGCGACCTAGTGAAGTTGGACGGATGATGGAAGTAGATATAACAATGAGCTTCATATGGAAAATAAGTAACAAAAGAAGACATTAAAAGAACAATATGGTTTCAATATTTCCGTCTCTGACTTATTTATTGTAATGTCAACCAAAATTATTTTTGTTAACACATTTCAATTATATTGTAAACGTTTTCGCCCTTTGTGGGCATCTTCAGACAATTTTTGTAGATATCTGTGCAGGATGTATAATAGTACATTATGCAACGAGCCTATAATGATAATAATTAAGACGCAAGTATGGATATTTATGAAATGAGCGCAAGCTAGTTTCATAATATTCATACGAGCGTCTTATTTACCATTATAGGCAAGTTTCATACGACTTTTTATGCTCGACCATATTTCTAACTTGAAATTATTCAGAAGTATACATTTTATTTGTATCTGACAAGATCGGAAGTTACCTTGTTCTAGGTCGTGAATCGTGAGATGTGCGCAGATGCGAAAGTATTGATTTTTTCCGAGGAACAATAATGTCATTGATCTTTATGTAATCCCGTTAAACTTGATATAACCTTGATTATTGAATTCGACATTGAAAAACGAGATGACAAATTGAATTTATTTGAATATTATTTACAATTAACGCTAATTGTTATAGTAACAGAACATAACCTTCTGCGACAGAATTGGATTTCCAGCCTCCGTGACTTTTCGCTAATTCTCTTTCGATTGCATATCCGAGAATAATCGATACTTGCGGTTTTATAACGGGTACGAAGCTGACTTGTCATTGGCTGAACACCTGTAAGCTGAGTTGTCATTGGCTGAACACCTGTAAGCTGAGTTGTCATTGGCTGAACACCTGTACTTTAATGACATGCATTAAAGGACTGCTACCAGGTGTATAATTACTACATTTCGGCATGGTCGAGCATAAAAATCAATATTACATACTAAAGAAACATGACAATTTATACAAATTTTAAACATTTTTTAAAAACATATTAAAACACTTTTTAAAAATTAAAAGCTAAGATAAACACATGATTGGATAACAAAATTACAATTTATAAGGTGATATAATTATTATAGTACAACCTCGAGCGATCGCGACCGACCAAATAACGTTTCAACCGATCGGTTATAAATTCTCGACTGCATGCACTCGAGCGAATCATTTCCCGGCTGTTTTCTTCACAACCGAAGACTGATCGGCGAGATCGGTCGGCCGTTTTCAAGATAATGCAGAGATTTAATGTCTTAGGCCCAATTGTATAAAACTCCCTGACTAAAGATCAACTTTGATCGAAGATCGAAAAGTAAACCGAGTTCAGACACTTCTTCTATTGTATAAAACTTTTCTGCGATCAAATTACCTTGGTTCAAATGCAATCTAAGTTCACGTGAAAAGGATTTGGCAACATCTCATAAACAGGTGAAATACGTGATGCGCGGACCATGTTATACAGGTTTGTTCAGTGTTGCCAATCTAGCGATTTTAACTCTTTTTCAACAACAATTTCTTTTAACTTTTATATTGCTTAAATAGGGATTTAGTGACCTTTTTAGCACCCCATAGTGACAAAATTTAATCTTTCTTTGTTGATAATGAGAAATCTAGCGACTTTACAACTACTTTTTCGGACTTTCCATATTACACTCTGTTGGAGACACTGTTTTTTTTTGCAATGTAAATAATGGCGGACAATAAGAAGAAGGTTGACTGTTCTCCAAGTTGTCATCATGTTATGGTGTTTGATACTGCTAAACATAATAAAGCTTTATAAAACGACAATTTTCGTTTAGTAATACAGTTAATTGAAAATTTATGAATGTACCTATCATATCCATTAATAATTAATGGTTGTTATAAACGTAATATAATTATAGGTTATGTTATTTGATACTGCTGAACACGATAGAGCCTTATAAAATATAAGAATGTTTGTGTATTAAGGCAAGAAATTGAAAGAAATATATATAAATGTACCTATCATATCTATTAATATTAATAATAATGGATATTTTATTTGCACAATCTGTCACTCGTATATTTCAAACAGAAAAGAAATAACTGAACTTGGATCATCTAACTTAATCGGAGAAATTTCTTCAGTCAAAGTTGACTTTAGTTTGAGACAAATTAATCTCAGATTAGACTTTATACAACACAAAATTCCAAGTTCAGCTGAAACAAGGATCAATTTAACCTCTGATCTAAGATTAAATGGTTTATACAATCGGGCCTTAGTAATATGTAGCCTACACCACAAAAAGTCCATTTTTGACTTTTCCATTATAAAATGTGAAAAAGGAAAATAGTAGTATGTTGTAAAAATTTAAATCCCAAAGAAAGATACTTATAGAATACTAAAAGAATTAATGACTTATTAATGTACAGGGACATCATTTTATTTTTACTAACATTTATAATATTAACCTGGCTATACCTTTGTATTAACGGTTGAGAACCGGAAACACCATTTGCTACCCCCTTCCACGACTGTAGTTCGATGATACTGGCGTAATATACAAACAAATCACTTTACTACTGTAGGTATAGTAGGAAAGAAAAGTAGTTCATCCCTTTACGTAAAGTAGGAAATATCGTGATTTTGACTTGGATAATTTTCATTAGGATCTTCTTTAATCAAAATACAGTACAGTATTAACAATGAATGTTTTTACTTACGAACTGAGCTATCCATTCTCACGTCTTCATTATGCAGTGTATATTATACTGTCTACAGCACATTAGCGTACAATATAGAGAATGAAGTTAAATTGAACAATAATCATAATATGGATATTTGAACACAATTTTGAAAATGGTGACCGTTCATTTCGATACAGGCTTCAGTTCTTTTTTGCACTATAGACTATTGTACCTAATTCCAATTACCAGTTTTGTCCTTCGTACTAGTAACTCATGTTGAAGTAATTCTGTACCTGCTCTATAAAAGATTACATTACGTACTGTAAATTCAATCTTCACTTCTGTCCGATCCGAAAAGATACAATTACTCAGACATACTATCTACTGTCCGTCCAAGTGGTTTTGTCGCAGGGTCTTAGAAAGGAGGGAAATCACGTGACAGTTAATTACTTAACGAGGCCCTTTTATTTAAGTCATTTTAAACAGTTTTATATTATTACGTAGACGTCCAGCTCCTCACAGAAATTAATGTTTTCTGAAAAGAACTAAGATAGCCCAGCCACTAGCCTTTACAGAGGGGTGAGCAGAAGTTGGTGCGGAAAACAGGGATGCGATATAGGCAAACGGACGACAATACCTGTGTGAGAATATGATTCAATATTGAAAGCTCTTTCGTCACTGGAAAACGCGAACATATTTCTGGAACGTACTATACTCACTATTTCAGTACTGTTTGTGTTTACTATGACCGTAAGGCGACTTTGACTGTATACGCTTGGTTCTGTGTGGAGAATGTTTGGAAGTTGACTAGTAGCGGGGTGGGAGTGAAGTACATTAAAAAACTCAGGTACAACAAAAATTGAAGTAAAAATAAAATGATGTCCCTGTAGAACTTAGTTTCTGGACTTTAAATATTTAAACCGATGCGACGATAATCAAAGTGTAAATCGCAAGTGAAGTAAGAGAAGAGACGGGATCTGTTTTGGAAACTGATGAAATGCTACAAAATACGCAAATAGAAATCCCGTAACGGAATCTCATTAAGGAAAGTAAACATAAGACGTAATTAATTTCGCAGTGCCTAAACAAACGAGATGTGGACTTTACGGATCACGATAATGATGGAGAGAGCATCTCGCGAAATTCCCCGCACAGCCCAGAAAATAAGCAGTCCAAAATTAATCAGGGCCAGACATTCATGTCGTTGCTGTCATCAGTCATCTGAAACATATGATGGAAGGGCATATCTTTTGTTTATGAAATGTACTAGGTAATATTATTCAGGATAGTATACAGGATTTGGAGTTGAATGGATTACATCAGCTTCTTGTCTATGCATAAATGCATACAGAGTGTTAGTTGGGAGGCCTGAGGGAAAAAGACCTTTGGGGAGGCCGAGACGTAGGTGGGAAGATAATATTAAAATGGATTTGAGGGAGGTGGGATATGACGGTAGAGACTGGATTAATCTTGCTCAGGATAGGGACCAATGGCGGGCTTATGTGAGGGCGACAATGAACCTCTGGGTTCCTTAAAAGCCAGTAAGTAAGTAAGTAAGTAAGTGAGTAAGTAAGTAAGTAAGTAAGTAAGTAAGTAAGTAAGTACTAGGTAATATTGTACAAAGGCAGGACGATTTCCTAACTCCGTATTACAAAATCACACCACACGGTTTCCCACAGTTTGTACATATGTATATATATATATATATATATATATATATATATATATATATATATATATATATATACACTAGCCGTACCCGTGCGCTCCGCTGCACCTGTTAGAAATAAATATAGAGTAATTACATAATTAAAATAGGACGTTTGATCCAGGGAGCATTCGTGTTTGATAGAAGGATAAATCGTTTAATTTGTTACTTAAATGAAATTGTATTTAAACAATTAAAATACGGTCATTTTGGTCCAGAGAGCAGTCATTTGGTGCAATGACAATTCCTTTAACATGTTTCTTAATTGTTATTACATGCAACCATAGTTTAATGAAGATTGACATATCATTTAGTTTTAATGTGTATACTTTATATTACTTGCTATATGTTTCAGAAGTTACTGTAATAACATGCAGGCGATGCCTCAGTGAGATAGAAACCTTGGACATGTCCTGGGAGCCTGCCCTTATGGCGAAACATTGCGTATACATAGGCACCATGCAATTAGAACTAAATTGGCCGATGCCCTTAGAAAACTAAAATACACCGTCTATGAAGAAGTTCACGGAACTGCCGACAATGGCAGTAACAGACGAATTGGCATAATCGCCATTAGTGAATCCCTGTCTCAGGGTATGATAATCGACCCCACCATCAGGTTTGAAACGTATAAAGGACAGCCCGAAGACGTACATGAGGAGAAACGAGCAATCTACGTTCCAACCATCCCGTATTATAAAGATAAATACCAACTTCACGATATCAGTGTTACGGGATTGATGTTTGGAACAAGAGGAACGATACCCAACTTCTCTTCTAAATTCTGTAAGACCCTAGGCACAAATATTTTATGAATGAATGAACTCTCCTAATTAGAGAGTCAGTCAAACTTTTACGGAACCACCTATATGGACTCTAATTCAGTGTATGGAAAAAATTGGCGCATCATTATCATTTTTCTTTTTCCTTCTTAGCTTTCATTGATTCTTTACTTGAATTTTTTTTTCTTCTGTAAACTGCCATTGTTTGTTTGTGTATTTGTTTGCCTTTTTTCTTACTCCTTTAGCTCTCATCATCTATTTGGTCTTGTATTGTTTTGTATGCTTTGTCTAATGGCAGCCTCTAATTTGAGGAAGCTCCGATAAATAAATAAATATGTCCATCTAGGGAAACTACAATTTCCAATGGTGAAATAATAATTAAACAATTAATTAACTTCCGATATTACTTCATACAAACAAAGAAACATTCTCTGTAAGCTAAGTTCAATAGCTTTCGATAGTTGTTGTCCAAGGCCCCTTATAGACGAAGTCATTTGTTCTTATTTCAGTACAGCGCCTTAGATGGCGTTGTTATTGTAATTTTGAAACTCATTTATCTCATTAAATATCCGTCTTATTAAAATTTTGTATGGAATAAAACTTATCGGAAATAATTTTAAAAAACTTTTGTTATGTAACATTTTTAATGAAAAATAATAATAAGGGAGATATTTCGATTTATTTAATTGAAGCCCCTTTATAACCCTCCTTTAAATAAAGTATTTTGAATGCCATATAGCCTAAAATCTAAGTTACAACGAACTTAATTTATATTCCAAATTTCATATAAATCGGTTCAGCCATTATCGCGTGAAAAGGTAACAAACATCCAGACAGACAGACAGACAGACATACAGACAAAAATTTCAAAAAGGCGATTTTCGGTTTCAGGATGGTTGATTATACATGTTAACACCAATTATTTTTGGAAAATGGAAAATTACCAGAAAAATTTTGGCTACAGATTTATTATATATATATATATATATATATATATATATATATATATATATATATATATATATATATATATATATATGTATGTATGTATTTAATGAAGCCTGTTAGTCTATTTCCTTTCTTTCATTCTTGATTTCTACACGAAAAGCGACCAAAAAGTTCACTTCTCTGTATGAGGTATTTTACTTTCTTATCGCTACAGGATAGAGAGAAATAAAAAGGTCGGCGTTGTAAAAGTTTTACTTTTCCGTACATAGAAGGGGAGGTCATAAACTGAATACGCTACATTTCATTGAAATATCTGCAGACTCCAAGACACCAAGTTACAAGTATAGACGGTCGGCTGTTTTTCTTCTTTATTTTTTCAAGAAATTGATATTTAGTACCGGTACGTGCTGTCGGTAGGTTCCTTGAATATGCAGTAGTTGCAGCTCGTATTCCCAGATCCCGAAAGCATACTAGACAGCAATCTAGAATTCTACATACTAAGGCTTCCTTTAAGTTCGACTCTGCGTACCTACTTTCACTTCACACTACAATCTTACACACACGATGAGCAGAGTACAAATAAGTATGGATGAAATAGGACCGTCAAATGATTATCTACTAATATAATATTGATATTTTACCATTTATACAACATTAACGTTTTCGGCATTATTTTGTGCCATCTTCAGATGTTAAAATAGTCTTTGTACATGCTTAATATGTGCTAACAATGGTGACGGTCCCATTTCATCCATAATATTTTTACTTGACATTACTTAAGGTGGCGTGTATTTACTTAGCCTGACGAGTAATTCTTGTGGTTTCATTTGTAAAGTAGATTAAAATAGCTTGTAAGAGGGTCTTAGGCCAGAAATTTTAGGTTAATATAGTTTATAAGTATGATTCTACGGAACAGTAAGAGTGTAGGTCTAATTGTTTGTCTTATTCGAAGTGTTGTATCAGTGAAGTTGTGGTTTACAGTGACAGTGAATATTTTAGATTAGTGATAATTTATAGTGTCAGTGAAATGTATTCTATAATGTCAGTGAAATGTGTTCTATATTGTCAGTGAAATGTGTTTATAGAGTCAGTGAAATGTGTTCTATGTTGTCAGTGAAATGTGTTTTATAGTGTCAGTGAAATATGTTCTATATTGTCAGTGAAATGTGCTTTATAGTGTCAGTGAAATGTGTTCTATATTGTCACTGAAATGTATTTTATAGTGTCAGTGAAATATGTTCTATATTGTCAGTGAAATGTGTTTTATAGTGTCAGTGAAATATGTTCTATATTGTCAGTGAAATGTGCTTTATAGTGTCAGTGAAATATGTTCTATATTGTCAGTGAAATGTGCTTTATAGTGTCAGTGAAATATGTTCTATATTGTCAGTGAAATGTGCTTTATAGTGTCAGTGAAATATGTTCTATATTGTCAGTGAAATGTGCTTTATAGTGTCAGTGAAATATGTTCTATAGTGTCAGTGAAATGTGCTTTATAGTGTCAGTGAAATATGTTCTATAGTGTCAGTGAAATATGTTCCAAAGTGTCAGTGAAACGTGCCATAGTGCCAGTGCACTGAGTGAGGTGAGAGTGAAGTGAAAGTAATGAAAGAGTATCAGTAATAATATGCATGTCATATTTATGTATATAGGCCTACAGAGTGACCCAAAAGTCACTACTCATTTTTTCATCTGCAACTTACTTGATTCATGATTATTTATTTATAGAAAGTCTATTTTTTTAATTGTTTTTCCTCTGCGTCAACACATCTCTGAAGACGATCTTGACACTTAAACGTACTTTTTCGCACAGTTTTGGATAGGAATCAATATCCTGAAAAACAGTATCGATGACTGATGTCAAGTCCTCTATTGTGGTTGGTTTTGAAACATAGACCATATCAAGGGTCATATTCAGTATAAAAAGCTTGAAATTTTCTCAATAGCAGACAAAAAAGTTTTTTTAGATCAGTGTTATCATTAAAAATGATTGTAGATAAATTAAATAACTTAACTTACAATGTATTTCGCTTCACCTGAGTGCACAGAAAATACCACTTTTTTGTGGTTTATAAAACCGATATTTTCCTGCAAAAGCAGACATTTCGGAAAAAATCTGTTGTTTCCAGAAAAGACAAGTGTTGATGTCAAACATATGACATGGAGAGTTCTCATATTAACTTGATACGCTTTGGTTGTGGTGTAAGGAATGGTTCATGAAGTACTAAAACTACTTCAGGGAAGACTCCACTGAATATCATGAAAATTTTTCCAAATTTTTTTAGCTATTTCACTTATTCAGAATTTATATTTTCATTCCCCAAAATGGATTCAGCTCAATTCTGATTACAAATACTCGTATGTTTACACTTTTTAAATTAAGGCTGGAAGGGGGCGTGGAATTTAAAGAGCTGTCAAATTTTTTTTTCATCGAAGAATTCTACTTTAAAATTTCTGATTACAAATCTAGTAACTTTTTGTTGGCTCCCTGAAGTCACTAGATGAATGTAGCGGAGGAGAATATTAATTTACATAAATATTCATTTTATTTTCAAATCTATTTTTCTGTGTTCATTTTTGTTGATTCAACACCAACTTTCTTATGCCAAATATTAATCAATCTGGATGAAATTTTTACTGCAAGTATTTATGAGGTAGCTGCATGTTTCTATGCATTTATTTTGTGAGAAATTCTGCTAGTTTGTTTTATTAATATTTTTCTTAATGCTGCTAGTTTATTTTATTAATATTTGGCATAAGAAAGTTGGTGTTGAATCAACAAAAATGAACACAAAAAAAAAGATTTCAAAATAAAATGAATATTTATGTAAATTAATATTCTCCTCCGCTACATTCATCTAGTAACTTCAGGGAGCCAACAAAAAGATACTAGATTTGTAATCAGAAATTTTGAAATAGAATTCTTCGATGAAAAACAATTTTGACAGCTCTTTAAATTCCACGCCCCCTTCCAGCCTTAATTTAAAAAGCGTAAACATACGAGTATTTGTAATCAGAATTGAGCTGAATCCATTTGGGGTATGAAAATATAAATTCTGAATAAGTGAAATAGCTAAAAAAAATTTCGAAAAATTTTCATGATTTTCAGTGGAGTCTTTCCTTAAAATTACCGAATTTGTCTACCTTAAAGACATCAAATTTCGCTTCTTGAGATGCAGTTTTCACGTCGTTTCTATTTCTCGTATCTTGGTAAACTCTGTTTCACTAGGGAGATTTGACGAAATAACTTTGGATGCAAACAGAAAAAGCAGGACACTTTTTGGGTGACACCTGTTGTAGAAACTGCGCATGCGCTGTCAGTCTGCCAGGGCAATCGATGTTGATATCTGGTGTACACGATACTTCAGGCATGCCGTTCCCCGCGCAGTTACATAAGGGCTGCCACTCAAAAAGCTTCTCGCCGATGTCACCCTGCACTCAAAGGGGCTATGAAACATGATGCCTCACAGAAATAACAAGCCTCATGCTAGCTTACTCGCTTCCTGCTCCAAAGCCCAGGAGATAGATCCATTCTCAAGGATTTGGGTGATGTAATTACTTTTTTCATATTCCGTGTCAGTGACTCACGTAACATAAAAACATGAATTACAATCGTCGCTGTTCATTCACATTTAAAGATACAAATATTTTGAGCACTGTCAAATGAGAGGAAGAGAAAGTTACATCTCAGTCTAGTATATATACAGTCACGAAGCTCAATATGTAGTAAATATGCATCCATAGATAGTTGCTAACCACTAGGATCGCTACTATCGCCTCATTACAGACAATGCGAAATAGTATCGGCACAGTCTAGTGTTCCTAGCACCCTCACAACTCAAGCTTCGTGACTGTATATACTAGATTAGGTTACATTCCCTGTCTCTTTTATACCGAATTTTGTACATCTCAGATCCCTCTTACTTATTTGTCCGATCCACAATCTTTCGCGCCATCTTAACTTAAATACTCGGTCACAATATGATAACACGCTAGAAATACCACTCCACACATCATCTCTTTATTCTTCATCTTTCATTGTTGCTATTTCTCGTCGCTAGAATTCTCTGCTGCATGAAGTCAAGGGCTGCCGAACTTTAATTTCTTTTAAATCTAAATTAGAATTAGATGAGTTGCCAGACCTAACGCGTTGCAAATATTTAATGCAATGTGTTCCACTGTATTTATTTTTATTTTTTATTTCTTATTTTTATTGTGTAATCATGTAAATCGTGTTTATTTATCATTTAACACCAATACGTATCCCACAGTGTTTTTTATTATTAGTCTATTTTTTGTGTACATTTTATTCAATTGTCGGTTTCTGGTTTAATTATGTAAATCCTACCTAATTGTAATCTAATACTAATATGTATTCCAATGTGTTTATTTTTATTTTTAGAGATAATTATTTCAATGAAAGACGGGAAGCAAGTCGTACACTTAGGAATAAAAAGAGAGGTTACTTGAAGGAAAAACTTAATGAGGTAGAAACAAATAGTAAGAATAAAAACATTCGAGATTTATATAAGGGTATAAAGGAATTTAAGAACGGATATCAGCCAAGGGTAAACGTGATCAAGGATGAGAATGGTGACTTGCTTGCAGACTCTCCATCAATCCTAAACAGATGGAAAAACTATTTTGCGCAACTACTAAATGTACATAGGCCAAATAGAAATGATCGGGACGAAATTGAAATACAAACTGCTGAGCCATTTATACCCGAACCCACGCTTTCAGAAGTCGAAATTGCGATAGAAAATCTGAAAAAGTACAAGTCTCCAGGTATCGATCAAATTCCAGCAGAATTAATACAAGAGGGCGGAAGCGCATTATATAGCGAAATTTATAAACTTGTACTTGCTATTTGGGAAAAGGAAATTGTACCAGAACAATGGAAGGAGTCCATAATTGTACCTATTTTTAAAAAGGGGGACAAAACCAACTGTGGTAACTTTCGATGAATATCACTTTTGTTGACGTCGTACAAAATTTTGTCCAATGATCTTTTGAGAAGATTAACTCCGTACGTAGATGAAATTATTGGGGATCATCAGTGCGGTTTTCGGCGTAATAGATCGACTATTGATCAGATTTTTTGTATTCGACAGATAATGGAGAAAAAATGGGAGTATAAGGGTACAGTACATCAGTTATTCATAGATTTCAAAAAGGCATATGACTCGGTTAAGAGGGAAGTATTATATGATATTCTTATTGAATTTGGTATTCCCAAGAAACTAGTTCGATTAATTAAAATGTGTCTCAGTGAAACATACAGCAGAGTCCGTATAGGTCAGTTTCTATCTGATGCTTTTCCAATTCACTGCGGGCTAAAGCAGGGAGATGCACTATCACCTTTACTTTTTAACTTCGCGCTAGAATATGCCATTAGGAAAGTTCAGGATAACAGGCAGGGTTTGGAATTGAACGGGTTACATCAGCTTCTTGTCTATGCGGATGACGTGAATATATTAGGAGAAAATACACAAACGATTAGGGAAAACACGGAAATTTTACTTGAAGCAAGTAAAGCGATCGGTTTGGAAGTAAATCCCGAAAAGACAAAGTATATGATTATGTCTCGTGACCAGAATATTGTACGAAATGGAAATATAAAAATTGGAGATTTATCCTTCGAAGAGGTGGAAAAATTCAAATATCTTGGAGCAACAGTAACAAATATAAATGACACTCGGGAGGAAATTAAACGCAGAATAAATATGGGAAATGCGTGTTATTATTCGGTTGAGAAGCTCTTATCATCCAGTCTGCTGTCCAAAAATCTGAAAGTTAGAATTTATAAAACAGTTATATTACCGGTTCTTCTGTATGGTTGTGAAACTTGGACTCTCACTCTGAGAGAGGAACATAGGTTCAGGGTGTTTGAGAATAAGGTGCTTAGGAAAATATTTGGGGCTAAGCGGGATGAAGTTACAGGAGAATGGAGAAAGTTACACAACACAGAACTGCACGCATTGTATTCTTCACCTGACATAATTAGGAACATTAAATCCAGACGTTTGAGATGGGCAGGGCATGTAGCACGTATGGGCGAATCCAGAAATGCATATAGAGTGTTAGTTGGGAGACCGGAGGGAAAAAGACCTTTAGGGAGGCCGAGACGTAGATGGGAGGATAATATTAAAATGGATTTGAGGGAGGTGGGGTATGATGATAGAGACTGGATTAATCTTGCTCAGGATAGGGACCGCTGGCGGGCTTATGTGAGGGCGGCAATGAACCTTCGGGTTCCTTAAAAGCCATTTGTAAGTAAGTAAGTATTGAATTATCGGCTTCTGTTTTTATGTGATTCGTATTTGATTTTAACAACATTAATATGTATTCCACTATGTTTATTTTTATTTTATGAGGTACATTTTTATGTAACTACCTCTTTATGTACCTAAATCCTGTCAGTATGTAATTACTTAATTCCGATCCAGTTTTATGTTCAACTGTGTAAGCAAGTTTTAATCCTGGTTGAGTGCAAGAGAAGGCCTTACGGCCTTAACACTGCCAGATTAAATAAAACCATTATTATTATTATTATTATTATTATTATTATTATTATTATTATTATTATTATATACAGGAAGAACCAAAAGTCTACAGACTTAGTTTTAGTGGTCATAGAGTTGGTCTGTATAAAATGACATCAGAGGTTAAAAAAAAAAAAAAAAAAAAAAAAAAAGTTTTGTCCCAAATAATTATTTGGATTTTTCTGCGTAATTAGGTATATAATTTATTGAAAAAATTATAATTGTGTTTTCAACTACGTATTCCGTTTTATGTGTGAAACGACTTTTTTTCTCATCTTTCAAAATATATAATCAATATCCTTGAAACCATACAGTATAAAAGATTTTGGTTTGGCGTGTTTTGTAGCTGAATGTCACCGGAACCCAAGCCTGACGGCAAGCAGTTACGGGCGTGAGTCTTGCCTGATTTGCCGGTGCCTAGTAAATACCATCACACACCTTTTCTGATTCGCTAATGCACTTAAGTAGACAGACAGACAGACGGACGGACGGACGGACGGACGGACGGACGGACGGACGGACGGACGGACGGACGGACGGACGGACAGACAGACAGACAGACAGACAGACAGACAGACAGACAGACAGACAGACAGACAGACAGACAGACAGACAGACAGACAGACAGACAGACAGACAGACAGACAGACAGACAGACAGACAGACAGACAGATAGATAGATAGATAGATAGATAGATAGATAGATAGATAGATAGATAGATAGATAGATAGAACTTTATTGTCGATGGCAATAGAACTTTATTGTCGATGGCATAATGTATGCATAGACATGGTCAAATATGTACAATTACAATTTAATGTAAAATAAGTCAAATATATAAAAAAAAAAACATTATTCATTTCAACGGCCCATGCGTGCATCCTCAAGACTGTAGGGACACAATTTTATTAATTTCGTTTTTATATAATTCTTAAATTTCAGAGAATTTTTTGTATATTTGATGTCATCAGGCAAACTGTTGTATATTTTAATACCAAAGACCATATATGTTCTACTAGTGTTTGTAAGGTGGTGAACTGGAGTAGTTAAACTATTTTTGTTACGAGTGTCGTAGGTATGGAAATCACAATTTTGATGAAAATCAGACAGATTTTTATAAATTAGTAGTAAAATATTAAAAATGTATAAACCATAAACAGTAAGAATATTATATTGTAAAAAATGTTCCCTACAAGAGGTCCTACTGTCAACGCCAGCTATGCATCTGACAATACGCTTTTGAGCAATAAATATATCATTCAGCATGGTTCCAGATCCCCAAAAACAAATACCATATGAAAGCCTTGACTCGACGTGTGCGAAATAATAAGACATTAATACATCGTGATTTATTATCGTCCTCAAAATTCTGATTTGATAACAAATGCTATTGAGCTTAGAAATTAAACTTATGCAATGGGGTCTCCAAGACAAACAATCATCAAATGTAACGCCCAAAAATTTAGTAGTTTCCCATTTACATAAGTATTGATCTTGAATAGAAATATTGATGTCCTTCAAATTTCTCTTTTGAGAATTGTGAAAGTAAATATATCCGGTCTTATTAACATTTAAGTGAAGCAGATTGCTATCAAACCATGTTTTGAGATCTTTTAACAGGTCACAACACGTTGTCTCTAAATCCAGTTCCTCTCCATCTTTTACAATGACAGAAGTATCATCAGCATACATACACATAAAATGATTTCTTACATACATGGGTAAATCGTTTACATATAAAAGAAACAATACAGGGCCCAGAACAGAGCCCTGAGGAACACCCACATCAATAACATCAATAATATAGGACATCGAAATGAGTAAGACATCTGGTAAATAATTGTAACAACATTTTCTAGAGTATAATAGTTGAAATATTTGACATCGATCCGACTCGTAATGTGAAAAAAATGTTCTCCTGTGTCAATGGCAGACAAATTACTGTGACGTAGACAATAAGCTTCCTGTAACATATTCCAGAATCCAGACACAGAATAAAACTCTAAATGAAACAGAACTTTCTATTATGTTGCACAATGCACAGTCCACTGCATGTGATGGGTACTAGGAGTCCGATACTGTCCTGACAAGCAGCTCATAACAAACGGAATCTGTAATCCATGTGCAAACAAAGAACAGACCATTACACGCCAACAAAAGGAGGGCGTCTGCGGATGGTCAGACCTGGTCTGCCAAGCTCTGCAATTGGATCGTTATATGAGCAGAGATTTAGCAGGAGGGGAAGAAAAATTTTAACAAAAACGAAAATACACGTTTCTAGACATCGAGAGAAAAAGGGAATAGCTCTTATAACATGTTTTAACATGCATACGATTCGTGTAGATTCTGGGAGAAATTTTCCACGTAAAATCTTCAGTTATTATTATTATTATTATTATTATTATTATTATTATTATTATTATTATTATTATTATTATTATTATTATTATCATTGTTATTATTAGATGAATTTTTTGTATCTACTATATCTATTTTATGTAATATCTATGTATTTGCATCATATATACAGGGTGCGGCATTTAACGTTCCCTATTTTCAAACCCCCATAACTTATTTAGTTAACAAGTAAATTACAAGAAATTAATCAGTTTACAACCATTATAATCTTGGAATTACAGTACATCTTATGTCTTGAAAATAATGTCTTTAAGATGTCCTCCATTGGCGTCAATGCATTGTTGCAATCTTCCCTGCACACCGGCCATTACTCTCCGCAATGTTTCAGGTGTAACATCAGCAATTTCTTCATGAATCGCGGTTTTAAGGTCTTCGATGTCATGAAGGATACGACCGTAGAACTTACTCTTAAGATACCCCCACAAAAAGAAGTCTGGTGCAGTGAGATCAGGGGAACAGAGGGCCGCTGAATGTCACCTAATCTGGAGAGAAGTCGGCCAGGGAAAGCAGCACGAAGTGTGTTCATTGAAACACGTGCTGTATGGGATGTGGCTCCATCCTGTTGAAACCACAGGCGCTGAATGTTCCAGTTACGGCGTCTCAACTCAGGCAGGAAAAAAGTTGTCAACATTATGTTGTAACGCTCAGAGTTCACAGTCACCGCAGCACCATTATAGTCCTCGAAAAAGTAAGGACCAATGATACCCTCTGCTGCAACTGCACACCAGACTACGACCTTAGGACTGTGTAGTGCTCGTTCAAAGATTTCACGTGGATTTTGTGGGGCCCAATAACGAAAGTTCTGCTTGTTTACATAACCACTGAGACAGAAATTTGCTTCGTCACTCATTATCAGGCAGCTGTGAAAGTCATTGTGAGTGTTAAACAATTGCAGCATTCTCTGACAACAATGGACGCGCAGGGCTTTGTTTGCTACTGTTAATTTTTGTGCGACCTGGAGTTTATATGGATGGAAGTGCAAATCATTGTGTAATATTCTTCGCACACTTCTGTCCGACAAATTCATGATCCGGGAATGACGCCGTACGGAACGATACGGACTTCTCTGCAGAGCCGTTCTCACACGTTCGACATTATCAGGAGTCCGCGCCGTTTTCTGACGAACTCGAGCTTTGTTTTGAACCGATCCCGTTTCACGCCACTGACGCACCCACACACTGATTATTTTTCGTGATGGTGCAACTCCACGTTGATTATCACCAAAAATCCGCCTCAACTCGCGCTGGACAGCAACAATTTACTTGGTTGAAACAAACTGTTCAACACAGAAAATGAGCTGTTGCACCGGCCAACGTTCCATGGTTAACTGAAGGCTTTGCTATACCGAATCCCTGTGTTGGGATGTGGCTAACTAAATCCAAGGCTTTGCTACACCGAATCCCTGTGTTTGCAAACATGTTTTACCAACAATGTGAACAGAATCGCCAACTTAAAATGGGAAACGTTAAATGCCGCACCCTGTATATACTCGTATATATCTGTTTTTTATGTCATATACGTCATGTAATGTGTTCGTTTCTATGAAATACTTACATTTTTCTTTTATGTAACAAGTGTGTCTGTGTTATGTCCTGTGAAAATATTTATGTAATATATTTTTAATTATTGTGTATCTATTTCTAATATAATAATAATAATAATAATAATAATAATAATAATAATAATAATAATAATAATAATAATAATAATTCAAACTTCCTCAACTTCGTGAGGTTGCCTAAGACAAAGAATGTTAAGCAGTAACATTTAAAATGACATTAAAAATGTCTTACAAGAAATTTGTTTACAAGAAACTAAAATTTGCAGTAGATAATATTTCACATAATGAAAATTGTAAAAATACAGATAAAAAAAATGGACTGAGAAAATTCAACTGTAATTCGAATTTAAATACAAATGTCGCCGTAAAATCTGCAGAGAACCCTTCAAAGCTATAAGAGAAATTTCCTTAATTGTTGTTGTTGGGACTCCAAATTCATGACAGAATGACACGAATTGTTTTGTTATGGTCCCTCTAGCGCCCACCATTAATCCGATGACTTCTATATCCCTGAGTTTATGTCTATTTTATCTCATATCTACGTATTTGTATATAATATAACTATGATTTCTATTATGGTGCAAACATTTAATGTAATATGTGTCTTTTATAACATATGTATATATTTTATGTAATGTCTGTGTGTATTTATGTCTTACGTATCTTTTTTGGAACACGTCTGTTTCATTTAGTAATATGTTGTAATTAGTCAACTGTCCGAAGACAGGTCTGAACCTCACAAATGATACCAACAAGGCACCACTTATGAGGCAACTAGGCCAGTTCCTTTCCTCTTCATTGCATACATCGCCGATTAGCTACATATCACACTAGTCAGACCCCAGATGCATACAAACAATTGTTCTTCCTCTGACAGGTCATGTCATCAAGTGAGATGTACTGCGTGATATTAGTAATATGCTTAGTGTGTATTTGTAACTAAGTTTTTAAGTATTTTTATAAAATATGCATGATTTAATTTCAGCCCTAATATACCTTTGGGTCAAACAGGGTTTAATAAACTTGGATATTAAATAATAATATTAATTGTGTTGCGTTATGTTATGTTATGTTATGTTATGTTATGTTATGTTATGTTATGTTATGTTATGTTATGTTATGTTATGTTATGTTATGTGTTACGTTACGTTACGTTACGTTATGTTATATTATATTATATGTTATGTTATGTTATATTATATTATATGTTATCTTATGTTATGTTATGTTATATTATATTATATGTTATCTTACGTTATGTTATGTTATATTATATTATATGTTATCTTATGTTATGTTATGTTATATTATATTATATTATATTATATTATATTATATTATATTATATGTTATGTTATGTTATATTATATTATATTATATTATATGTTATGTTATGTTATGTTACGTTAGGTTATGTTATATTATGTTATATTATATTATATGTTATCTTATGTTATGTTATGTTATGTTACGTTATGTTATGTTATATTATATTATATGTTATCTTATGTTATGTTATGTTATATTATATTATATTATATTATATTATATTATATTATATTATATTATATTATATTATATTATATTATATTATATTATATGTTATGTTATGTTATGTTATGTTATGATATGTTATGTTATATTATATTATATTATATTATATTATATTATATTATATGTTATGTTATGTTATGTTATGATATGTTATATTATATTATATTATATTATATTATATTATATTATATTATATTATATTATATTATATTGTATTATATTATATTATATTATATTATATGTTATGTTATGTTATGTTATGTTATGTTATGTTATGTTATGTTATATTATATTATATTATATTATATTATATTATATTATATTATATTATATGTTATGTTATGTTATGATATGTTATGTTATATTATACTATATTATATTATATTATATTATATTATATTATATTATATTATATTATATTATATTATATTATATTATATTATATGTTATGTTACATGTTATGTTATGTTATATTATATTATATGTTATCTTATGTTATGTTATGTTATATTATATATTATATTATATGTTATGTTATATTATAGTATATTATATTATATTATATTATATTATATTATATGTTATGTTATGATATGTTATGTTATGTTATGTTATGTTATATTATACTATATTATATTATATTATATTATATTATATTATATTATATTATATTATATGTTATGTTATGTTATGTTATGTTATGTTATGTTATATTATATTATATTATATTATATTATATTATATTATATTATATTATATTACATTATATGTTATTTTATGTTATGTTATGTTATGTTATGTTATATTATATTATATTATATGTTATGTTATGTTATGTTATGTTATGTTATATTATATTATATTATATGTTATGTTATATTATATCATATCATATCATATCATATCATATGTTATGTTATGTTATGTTACGTTACGTTATGTTATATTATGTTATATTATATTATATGTTATGTTATGTTACGTTATGTTATGTTATATTATATTATATGTTATCTCATGTTATGTTATGTTATGTTATGTTACGTTACGTTATGTTATGTTATATTATGTTATATTATATTATATGTTATGTTATGTTACGTTATGTTATGTTATATTATATTATATGTTATCTTATGTTATGTTATGTTATATTATATTATATTATATTACATTATATGTTATGTTATATTACATTATATTATATTATATTATATTATATTATATTATATTATATTATATTATATTATATTATATTATATTATGTTATGTTATTTTATATTGTGACAGCGACGTGAGATTCGAACTCACGACCAGTGTCCCGCAAGAGAGCAGATCGCGCGGGCTCCACGGAGCACTGAGGGACGGCGCGCGGCGGAGAGAAGAGAGGGGAAAGGGCCTACGCGGCGAGGGAGTGCGCGCGCGCAACTGCTGCGTATGGAGGAAAGGGGGGACGGACCCTCCCGACTCTTCGAGAAGCCCGTCGAAGTGGAAAAATCGCGAATTCGAAGTTTCTCGGTTACGTCGCTGTGGTTATAAATTACGGACGCGAAGGAGTGTGTGTGTCATTCATGTTTAGTTCAGTGAGTAAGCCAGTGAACAGAGTAAGCTAGCCAGTACCGGAGTTCGACTCGAGTGTGCGTCCGCAACTGTGTCAGCATTCGAAGGCCTGAGTTCGAGTGCAGTGGACCGCAGTTGGAGGGACCTGAGTTCGAGTACAGTGGACTGTCTCTGAAGGTCTGTGGTTCCAGATACTGTGAACTCGAGTGACTGAGCTAGAAGAACTGTGAACTGAGAACTGACAGTTCTGATTTGTAAATAGTGCTTTGTGAATATTAGTTAAGATTAACAGTTCATTGTTGTTAGTAATAAAACGTTACAATATTATATTATATTATATTATTCTAATGGTCCACACCTGTGGAGTAACGGTTTGCACGTCTAGCCGCGAAACCAGGTGGCCCGGGTTCGATTCCCGGTCGGGGCAAGTTACCTGGTTGAGGTTTTTTTCCGAGGTTTTCATTAAATCCAATATGAGCAAATGCTGCGTAACTTTCGGTGTTGGACCCCGGAATCATTTCACCGGCATTATCACCTTCATCTCATTCAGACGCTAAATAACCTAAGCTGTTGATAAAGCTTCGTAAAATAACCTACTAAATTATTCTAATGGCCAAAATAAATTGAATTGAATATATTATACATTATAATATCATATTATATTGATTTCGTTTGGGAATAAAGTAAAACTTTATCAAATACCCGTAAATATTTTCATTTCTTTATGTGAGAGATGAATAATGTGGCAGAAGTCGAAGATCATGACCGAAGAGATGAGACTGAACACTCCAAAGTGTGCAGTTTCTGAATGAGAATGTTTGAATATTTAATGTAGTAGTGGTAGTGGTAGTGGTAGTGGTAGTAGTAGTAGTAGTAGTAGTAGTAGTAGCAGCAATAACACCGCTGTTGAATAATGGTTACTTTCCTGACCGTGAAACGAGAGGCCCCGGATTCTAATCCTGGTTGGAACAAATTATCTGGATGGGGTTTTTTTTCCAAGGTTTTCCCTCAACCACTTTTAGGGGAATCGCTGGGTAACTTTGGACGTTATGTCTCGAACTCATTTTGCCTTCATTGCCTTTAATTCTTTGTATCATCTCCATAGTTACAGTTCGACCAAAAGATCGTTGCAGACGTGGTTCCGGGATTCGCCTACAGATGTCATCTGTCTGGGGAAGCTGCACAAATCCGTGTCAGACACATTTACTTCACTGGGATAGATGAGCAACATAGTGGTGAGTGGTCGATGTTTTCAGTTTTAACATACACGCATAACAATCTGCTCTAAGAATCGCCTGTTTGCTTCTCCTTTCTCGAGGTTCTTTCTCTGTGATATCTTGGCCGAGTTTTCTACCATGTTTTCCTAAACTGTAAGGCTACCTCATAGCTAATCCTAAAACTCAGAGGTAACAGCGCATTTGATGCTTACTTACTTACTTACAAATGACTTTTAAGGAACCCAAAGGTTCATTGCCGCCCTCACATAAGCCCGCCATCGGTCCCTATCCTGTGCAAGATTAATCCAGTCGCTATCATATCCCACCTCCCTCAGATCCATTTTAATATTATCCTCCCATCTTCGTCTCGGCCTCCCTAAAGATCTTTTTCCTTCCGGTCTCCCAACTAACACTCTATATGCATTTCTGGATTCGCCCATACGTGCTACATGCCCTGCCCATCTCAAACGTCTGGATTTAATGTTCCTAATTATGTCAGGTGAAGAATACAATGCGTGCAGTTCTGTGTTGTGTAACTTTCTCCATTCTCCTGTAACTTCATCCCGCTTAGCCCCAAATATTTTCCTAAGCACCTTATTCTCAAACACCCTTAACCTATGTTCCTCTCTCAGAGTGAGAGTCCAAGTTTCACAACCATACAGAACAACCGGTAATATAACTGTTTTATAAATTCTAACTTTCAGATTTTTCGACAGAAGACTGGATGATAAGAGCTTCTCAACCGAATAATAACACGCATTTCCCATATTTATTCTGCGTTTAATTTCCTTCCGAGTGTCATTTATATTTGTTACTGTTGCTCCAAGATATTTGAATTTTTCCACATCTTCCAAGGATAAATCTCCAATTTCTATATTTCCATTTCGTACAATATTCTGGTCACGAGACATAATCATATACTTTGTCTTTTCGGGATTTACTTCCAAACCGATCGCTTTACTTGCTTCAAGTAAAATTTCCGTGTTTTCCCTAACCGTTTGTGTACTTTCTCCTAACATATTCACGTCATCTGCATAGACAAGAAGCTGATGTAACCCGTTCAATTCCAAGCGCATTTGATGCAGTATCATAAAATAGCCGATAAAGTACCGAAGAGTGAAGGGCTATAGCCATTTGTAGTTCTAAGGATTCAGAAGCCAAACACTGCTCCTCTTAGTGAAGCTGGGACAATCTTACAACAGGTAATTATACCAGAAATCGATATTTTTAGAGATCATTAAGCCTACTTGCATTCAGTTAATGTTACTTTCTAAGTTATGTAAGCGGTGAGAATGCTGTCACTTGTTGCTGCACGGGGTAATCGATCTCACAGTTCGGTCCCCAGACACGACAACGGCGATTGATTTCTTCGTACGCAGCACACTATGCGATTTGGAACGCATTGACCTCGAGTAGGACTTGGCACAGCCTAGGAAAAATATTCTATCTGCTCTCTCCTCCCGCTACAACTACATCTATTCTACATCTTGATTACACAACTTTTAACACTATATCACTTCGGAATATGCATTATATGTCTTTCTCGTGTTAGATTTTACTGTACCTGGTTAACATGTTTCGGTCTGTTATGGGCCTTCTTCAGAACTGGTTGTTGCTGGTCTTGGCGCCTTTTGTTTTGTTTCCTGTGAGGGTGTGTTTGTGTTGTGTAATGTGGAGTCAAAGAGTGTGTGTGTTCTGAAATTGAGTTGTGTGTTGAGAATTTAAATATATTTTTAGATCCTTTTTTAATACATAGTGTCTGATAGGTTGAATATTACGTTCAATTTCTAGGGCAACAGTTGATGTGGTTTTTAGTTCTCCGAAAGAAGAGGGCTAAGAAAATGTTTAATTTCAATGTAATTCAGACTCAGTCGCGTTCATTACGTCACTAGCCTCATCTGAAGAAGTCGCATCTCTCTCTGCTGCAACATCTATGTTTCTGTCATGAAGTGCATCTGTAGGACTCCTACCGCCAGTACCTTATTCCTTGAACTTTCTCTTCCAAGTCCTGCAGTCCTTATTATAGGACCATCCTTCATGCTTCAGGTCATCAAATAAAGAGTAGTGTATGGGTGGGATGAATTTCTTTAGCTATTGCAAATTGCTCCGCTTAGAAAAATTGTCCTTATTGTATAGTTGGTCCAGCTCAATGTGTGCAGGCCTTCCACGAAGATGTTTCGAATATGTAATATGTTACCTCTCTTCATTGTGGCAAATGAATTAGTCATACACAGAAGAAACGCACCAACACTATGTAAACAACGCACTTGTATTAATATGCCTCTCAGTCAAAACTCTGTATGCATTGTAATACAAGAGTAAGGGCAATATGGAGCAGCACTGACTGGAACTGCACTTATATTACTTTTTCTCTGGACAGAAGTGACGTTAAAGATTTACAATATACACTTATCTCAATTAAAAAAAAAAATGTCACTTGTATCACTTTGCTTTTGAGTGCCTCATGTCATTTTGTTATTTGAATACCGGTTTAGCCGAAAAAATAATAATTTGTGTCTACAGTTTGAATCCCATCTATTGTAAAACTGTTGGAAATTGAGACGTATATGTGGGAAGAACAAACCGAAAAAAAATATTCCTTTGTCATTTCCTCGAACTCTTCATTTCTGTAATAACGTACAAAATTAACTGATTAAAAACGCATTTACAGTGTGACAGAAATTTAACAATAATAACAATAACTAGATAAATACGATGTTGAAGAAGTGTTAGCGTGAAACCTGTTGCTATTATTTCTGAAAATTTTGATACATTTAAAAGCTGTTTCTTAAATATCCCTAAACTTAAATTGATCGACCTGGAACTGTGAATTTAGTCTGCATACAATCGCCATTGACGCGTTCCAGACATGCGGGCGTCTAGGCAGGACACATCTGAGACGAAAAAATCAATGACAGTAGAAAGACAATAATTTACTATTTTATGAATTCTAAATAAATAACTCTGTTAATTACTACTGACTGTCAGAACTGTCAGTGGTCAGGAGAAAGCATGGAGGTGGATAAGAATGTCCTAAAGTGATTGAACAAGGAAAAGTGAAGTGGTTAGATTATGAGAAAAAGACAAGTGATAGAATATCGCAGGCGTTGGATTGGAAAGTGGCGGGTAACAAAAGACGGAGAAAACCTACACAACTGTGGATGGAGGACGCAGGAATGGCCATAATTAGGGACCGGATTTTTATGTAATATCAGGGTGTGAAATATGTACATATTTATGTAAGAAAAATGAGCTGAATATGTACCAAAATATGTAAAATCATGAAAATATTTAATATCATTATGTTGCAGGTATAGGATAAGTAAGACTCTCCAGTTGTGATTTCATAGAGCACCCGACTTTTTTACCACACACTTGACACATTACTATTTTTCCATCTGTAGTGAAAGCTTCGTCCATCGCAATCCACGATTTTATTTTAGCCGTTATATTTGAAGATACAGGGGCCATTTTAGTCAGTTAAAAGCAATAGATAAACTCAATTGCACTTTATACTGTAAGTACTAAAACTAGAGAACTGAGTGAAATGAATGACACAACAGTACTGCAAGCACTGTTTCGCTTTACTGGATTAGGAGAAAATAAGAGGAGATATGGGACACATACATTATAGCTGCTCCCTTTAAGAAACCAAATATCTACTAAAATCTCAAAGTATAGGAATTTACAAACTGTTGTTGAAAAGTGACATTCCTGTCTCATTCAGAAGAGTAGGATTATTTCAGCCAAGAACCTTACTTTCTAATTCCTCGGAAAATCCCATTTACGTATATGTCAACTAAATTTAAAGTAAAGAGATCAAGAAATAACCTGAAAAGCTATTTATTTTAACCTTTCAACATCTTTCAAATTTGTTCCTTTACTTCAGCTTCTTTTCAAAAGTCGCCTACTTTATTGCGGCTCATGTCAGACTTGACACGGGTTTTCCCCGGAACGATTAGGAAGAGGGTGGGTAAGGTTACAAATTGCATGGGAACGGTTTGTTAAGACGTGTACAGAACAATTATAGTTCGAGACAAATCATGTCGTCCTCGTCCCACTCCACCGCATGAGAAAGGTTGTCATATGTACAGTGGGTGGTATGGGGTGAGTGTCTCTATTACTTCCTGGAACTAAGAATGTTATGTTTCGTCCCGAAATATATCCTTTCTTGGGTAGGTAAAAAGGCTTTTTTAAATCTGTGTATTTCAAATTGTAAACTTCCGCAGAAGAATTTTTTTTTCTCCTTTCAGAGAAGTAAAAATCAATAAAACCTCTAAATATGTAGAGTTATGTAATACCAAACCATAATATGTAATGTGGGGTAAATATGTAAAAATATGTAGTATCAATTTTTTTTTAAATTTTTTAAGTAGGTTATTTTACGACGCTTTATCAACAGCTTAGGTTATTTAGCGTCTGAATGAGATGAAGGTGATAATGCCGGTGAAATGAGTCCGGGGTCCAACACCGAAAGTTACCCAGCATTTGCTCATATTGGGTTGAGGGAAAACTCCGGAAAAGACCTCAACCAGGTAACTTGCCCCGACCGGGAATCGAACCCGGGCCACCTGGTTTCGCGGCCAGACGCTCTGACCGTTACCCCACAGATGTGGACTGTAGTATCAAATTTTAATATATTAATGGTAATTACAAGATTCGCAAAGATTTACGTTTAGGTTGAAAGGAATATAATGTGTAATTACATAAAATCCTGTCCCTATTGATCAGAGTTGGATTACAAAACAAAGACATTAGCTGCAACTACTGTACAAAGTTTCATATAAATCCGTTGCACATGAAAAAAGTTACTAATGTTGTCTATATACACCCCTATAATGGGATAGTTCTTCTTACAAAGACGTAATGTGAATTTGTATACAAAACAAATATGTGACTTATAACTAATGTACATCTGTTAAATAGGAGAAAAGTTATTAATTTTCTTTAAATAAACCCCTTATAATGCGAGTGACAGAGTAATGCGAGCGTGGATTAGTACGTTTCCAGTTCCATGCAATCGGACGGTTTTGTCTGGGGCTGTCCAATGTAGCGGTGATTACGCAAATGTCCGATACAGTGCGCTACAGACCTTACAGGCGGAAAAACGTTGCCGAAGAAGCAAACAAAATGAGACACAATCATCCTGCTTGTGTCGCTTATGCATAACGTCCAACAACGATGTCGGAGAAGTTGCCGAAGCAGCAAGGCAGTGCTGAAAACTGTTCAGATTTACAATTTGGCAGTTGAGGAGGCCTACCGGAGACAAAAGGAACACAATTAATTTACAAATAGCCTATATGAAACCCAAAGGTTCATTGCCGCTTTCACATAAGCGTCCACACCTGTGGAGTAACGGTCAGCGCGCCTGGCTGCGAAACCTGGTGGCCCGGTTTCGAATCCCGGTCGGGGTAAGTTACCTGGTTAAGGTTTTTTCCGGGGTTTTCCCTCAACCCAATATGAGCAAATGCTGGGTAACTTTCGGTGCTGGACCCCGGACTCATTTCACCGGCATTATCACCATTTCATTCAGACGCTAAATAACCTAGATGTTGATACAGCGTCGTAAAAGAACCCAATAAAATTTAAAAATTCACATAAGCCTGACATCGGTCCCTATCCTGTGCAAGATTAATCCAGTCTCTACCATCAACACAAATGAAATTAAATAAGTTTTTTTTTAACTACAACCCGTTTCAGCTCACGTTACGCGCGGCATCTTCGTGAACCATCCGTTACGTCATTCACTTTACAGTCGCGAGAGAATATTAGTCCATCAGTCTAGACTAGAGCAGCGTGAGGTACGTGTCTACAATCCGTTGGAGCATTTCAATACTGCATTAGTGAATTATTTAGTTGTATTATCATTGAATATACTCTGCATTGAATCGAACGGTACAGCTACGGTTTGTTTACGGCGATTGTCGCCGTACTTGTTAGCAGTTGAAATGAATGCGCACGGTTTCTTTACAGCGAAGATCGCCAGCGCAGTTCGTTGGACGCGACGCAGATCGCTGGAGGTTGCTTCTGAAGCAAATTCAGGACGCACATCGCCGCATTCGTGTTCAATAATCGATATTTAGACAAGGTCATGTTGTAATATCGAATATCTAATCTGTACACGTTAACCACGTCTGTACGGGTGCAAAACAAATCAAGACGTTTTGCAATTTTTCGCGGTCTGAAGACGAAATTATTATTGAATATGTGTCACAACATAATGCTCTTTTTAATATGAGCATGTGAATTAATAAACAAATTAAACAATAAACCCTTACATTACATTTTTATCACGCCCGAGCACCAGAGAATTTCGTTCAGTGTTGGGTAAGGGGGAAATTCTCTCTTCTGTAAGTGTTCTGTGACTAGGCCTACCTAAGTACTTACGCGGTATTCTGAAATATAGCGTTTTTTTTTTTTGTAGAGATGTAGTTGATCGTATATACAAGGCATAATAAAAGCCCAAACGAACCAAACCTAACCTACCACACGTTCGTACATGTAAAGTGTATAAGCGGATTACGAAGGGAACTACCTCAGCGCTAGTTTAGCCAATTTTTTTTTTAATTATTGTTTAGAATACACCATGTAATGTAATACAGTATCATAATAATAATAATAATAATAATAATAATAATAATAATAATAATAATAATAATAATAATAATAATAATCAGTTCATAACCTGAGTTACTGCCAATCTTTCAACTCTGGAGTTACGGGGGTCTTGACAAAATTTGTAGGTAATTTAACATTGTCATTTTCAATTAAACTCAAATCATAATCAAACTGGTCAGGTGAGAGTCTGAAATATTCCTTAAATTTTGTAGCGTTTTTATAAAGATGTCTCATTATCAATGTGTTAAAACAGAATTCTGTAAACCTATTCCTGAATATTTCATTAGTCTGTAGCTTGTTCCTTTTATAATACGCATGCGATATTTTGATATCGTCATCTCCCTCTTCTAGAATAAATAGCAACTTCATTATCTTGGATTTATTCATTATAATTTTTAGGTTATGTCCGTGGCCTACATTAATTTACTTGACCATATGTAGTAGATGAAGGAATAAACAAATGAGAATCTACAGCGATGTGCGTCAATAAAGAAACCACTTCTCGGCGATCATCGCCAGCGTTTTTAATCGCCGGTGATATGCGTCCGACGATGATCGCCGTAAACAAACCGTAACTTACGTATTTATACTCCACTGAAGCATTTTAATACTGCATTAGTGATTCATTTAGTTGTAATATATTTTAATATGCTGTGTATTGAATGAAAATGGAATGTCATGAAACACAAAATAGCAGAAAAAATGTAAAACCGTGTTCACTAACGAAAATTAAACAATTAACTAGCAAGTGCATTCACAATATCGATGTTGAGGACTGGCTAAAGGCGTGCGATAAAGTCAAAACGATTGAGGAGGATTATTGGCGACGTGATGCTTTAATGGGACAAGAAATTGAGCAAATTATAATTAATGTAGGTCTGAGCACAAGCGATGATGAAGGAGACGATAATAACTGTGAGGCCTCATGCAATGAATCTGAAGGTGGCAGTACCACTGATACAGCAGGGAGTTCAACAGACACGGTAAGCCAAGCAGAATAAATGATGGAAGCGTTTTTACAGCATTATCAATAATACAGTAATTTTCTTTTTAAATGTTACCATGTACCATAGACACAAAAACAATATTGTAATTTATAATACACTACTTTATAAAGGCCGAACCTAAATAACTTATGAACTATTATAATTATTAACTGTATAATATTATCCTAATATAATACTGTTCACTGTCAGGTACTACAGACGTCAAGGAATCCTGTTATACAGGGACATCATTTTATTTTTACTAACATTTTTAATATTAACCTGTCTATACCTTTAGAGAACCGGAAACACCGCTTGCTCCCCCCTCCAAGACTGGAGTTCGATGATACTGGCGTAAAACACAAATCACTCTACTACGTATAGAATGGAAGAAAAGTAGTTCATCCATTTACGTAAACTAGGAAATATCGCGATTTTGAATTTGATAATTTTCATTAGGTTTTTCTTTAATCAAAGTACAGTACTGTATTAAGAATAAGTGTTTTTACTCACGAAGTGAGTTATCCATGCGAACGTATTCATTATGCAGTGTATATTATACTGTCTACAGCACATTAGCGTACAATATAGAGAAAGAAGTTAAATTGAAAAATAATCATAATATGAATATTTAAACACAATTTTGAAAATGGTGGCCGTTCATTTCGATACAGGCTTCAGTTCTTTCGTGCATATTATCGCACTATAGACAACTGCATCTAATTCCAATTGCCAGTTTCGTCCTTCGTACTAGTAACTCATGTTGAAATAATTCTGTACCTACTCTACTTACTGTGAATTCAATCTTCAATTCTGCCCGACCCGAAAATATAACATTACTCAGACATGCTATCTACTGTCCGTCCAAGTGGTTATGCCGCAGAATTGTAGAAAGGGAGGAAATCACGTGACAGTTAATTACTTAATGAGGCCCTTTTATTTAAGTTAAATTAAACAGCTGTATAATATTACGTAAACGTCCAATTCCTAAGAGAAATTAATGTTTTCAGAAAAGAGCTAAGACAGCCCAGCTTTTACAGAGGGGCGAGCAGAAGCAGGTGGGGGAAATCGGGATGCGACGTAGGCAAACGGACAGTACCTGTGCGAAAATATGATTCAATATTGAAAGCTCTTTCATCACTGGAAAACGCGAACATATTTCTGGAACGTACTATACTCAGTAACTCAGTACTGCTTACTATCTGCGGTCTTGGTTCTGTGTGGAGTTGGAACTTCCTTAGTAGAAGGGGTGGGAGTGAAGTACATTCAAAAACTCAGGTACAATAAAAATTGAAGTAAAAATGAAATGATGTCCCTGTACTATGATCGCTTCTATTCTATTGTTGCATGGTATGCGAGAACCTACATACTGTCTATAACACTGCAACACGTACTGTACCAGGTTTCCTACCCCCGCAACTCCGCTTGCTGCCCGCAGGCACCGTAGTTCTGATGTAAACAGAGACGGTAGCGATATCACTCCGAGAGGTAACGTGAAGTGGAACAGGTAGTAAATACACCTTGTATTTACGAAAAATGTTGTATTAAATTTACTTTCTTGATCGTGGCACGCAATAATGTATATTTTTAGTATTACATAATACTGTTCATGTCCTTGCAAATCCATATAGCGTGTCTAACTCGTCTTCAGTCCGTTTCCATAGGGTCACTAAGAACAATTTATTGTTCCACTTAATTATTTCTATGTAGTACGTGCATTTACGAGTGTTTGAAACTGTTGCTATGCCAATATGCATGATAGTACCTTGTCTAACTTTGTGACCTGTCCAAGGCTTTTGACTGTGTACCTCATGAAATAATTTGTTTCAAACTTTACTTCTATGGAGTCAAAGGCAAGGAATTGGACTAATTAGATCTTACCAAGATGTTATGTCTATTGTTCGAAAGCATTGCAAACCTGACTTTTTTAACTTTCGCCTACAATCCACAATGACCTGAAATAGCTATTGCTTTACTCCCACATGAAAAACCCATTGATAGTCCTGACATTGTTGCTTACGTTTTCGCATTGAACTCAAAAGCTGAAGGTGGATAGGTTCAGGAAAACGTATTTAGCATAAAAAGAAACATTCAGAGGGAGTATGTTTCATTATTATGGAAGTAATTAACTTTCAAAATGTCTAGTATTTTTCATTGAAAATAAATCTGAAAAGTTTTTATATGAACGTCTAATGAACTTAGTTTGCAGCATTTTCTGCACACGCCACTTACTTACTTACTTACCGGCTTTTAAGGAATCCGGAGATTCATTGCCGCCCTCACATAAGCCCGCCATCGGTCCCTATCCTGAGCAAGACGAATCCAGTCTCTATCATCATATCCCATCTCCCTCAAATCCATTTTTAATATTATCCTCCCATCTACGTTTCGGTTACCCCAAAGGTCTTTTTCCCTCCGGCCTCCCAATAACACTCTATATGCATTTCTAGATTCGCTCATACGTGCTACAGCTTATTTGAAGGTTTCGTAACAAGCTGTTTTTTTACGATGATGGATTGTTAGCCCTTCGCCCAACCCCCAAGCTGGAGGAACACCCCTCATCGGCTGTCTGCGACTGCTTATGCTAGTTACCTTTATTCTTAATTAGGTCTATATGATTTCATATTTCATGTAAGTCTATTTTCAACAAAATAAAAATTAGGAACAAAAAAGAGACATAAACAAATAAAACTACAAAGAAAGAAATAAAAATTATATTCCGAAACGAATATAGAGACCAAAACACTTCTTCCGCCTGTTACGTCATTTTTACGTATTAATAGCAGTACAATTCTACTCAATGACGATAGCATTCTAGGATTAAGTTGATAGGAATTATGGTATGAAAAGGGACATATATGTAAAAAGACTTAAAGTCATTTTATTTGATTATCTAAATCACATTAATTGAAAAAGACATATATTTTATTTTTATGAAAAATGTTTACTCCACAGCGTGTAGACGTTTTTCCGTAAGTTAGTGTCGTTCTGATGTAGCTCATTCCCTGCCCATCTAAACGGTCTGTGGTTCGATCCCCGGCGTAGAAAATGGAAAACATTTATCTCCTGTCTACAGAACTGGCTGCTTGCTCTTTGTCTTGTGACTCTCCTGTGATTTATCTGCGGTGGTTCTGCGTTTTACCAATCCCACATCCAGAGAGGTCTGCAATGTGTAGATGTCCAGTGTTGATTCAGAAACAGTACCCACCCTCGCCTACATTGCAGTGGTCTGTAAGTCGGGACTGCAGGAGAGGTAAAACGGATAACGGATACTGGAAGGAAGATAGGTAGATGTTTTTCTTTTTACTTGGTTATTTAGCGACACTTTATCAACTACTACGTTATTTAGCGTCGATGGAATTGGTGATAGAGAAGTGGTATTTGGCGAGATGAGGCTGAGGATTCGCTATAGTTTACCTAACATTCGTCATACGGTTCAGGAAAAGCTCGGAAAAAATCTAATCAGGTAATCAGACTAAGCGAAAATCGAACCCATGCCCGAGCGTAACTCGGGATAAATAAATACATAAATTAATACATACATAAATAAATACATAAATAAATAAATAAATACATAAATAAATAAATACATAAATAAATACATAAATAAATAAATAAATAAATAAGTGAGTGAGTGAGTGAGTGAATGAAGGAATGAATGAATAAGTGGGTGAGTGAATAAATAAATAAATAAATGAATAAATGATGGGTGAGTGAATGAATGAATGAATGAATGAAGAATGAGTGAATGAATAAGTGAGTGAGTGAATAAATAAATGAATAACTGAGTGAGTGAATGAATGAATGAATAAGTGAGTGAGTGAGTGAATGAATGAATGAATAAGTGAGTGAATGAATGAATGAATAATTGAGTGAGTGAATAAATAAATAAATGAGTGAGTGAGTGAGTGAATGAATGAATGAATAAGTGAGTGAGTGAATAAATAAATAAATAAATGAGTGAGTGAGTGAATGAATGAATGAATGAATAAGTGAGTGAATAAATAAATAAATTAATAAGTGAGTGAGTGAATGAATGAATGAATAAGTGAGTGAATGAATAAATAAATAAATGAATGAATAAGTGAGTGAATGAATGAATGAATAAGTGAGTGAGTGAATAAATAAATAAATGAATAAGAGAGTGAGTGCGTGAATGAATGAATGAATGAATAAGTGAGTGAGTGAATAAATAAATATATGAATAAGTGAGTGAGTGAGTGAGTGAATGAATGAAGAGTGAGTGAATGAATGAATGAATGAATTAATTAATGAATAAGTGAGTGAATAAATAAATAAATGAATAAGTGAGTGAGTGAATGAATGAATGAATGAAGAATGAGTGAGTGAGTGAGTGAGTGAGTGAATGAATGAATGAATGAATGAATGAATGAATGAATGAATGAATGAATGAATGAATGAATGAATGAATAAGTGAGTGAGTGAATGAATAAATAAATAAATAAGTGAGTGAGTGAATGAATGAATAAGTTAAATAAATAAATAAATAAATAAATAATAAATAAATAAGCTCGACGTATGCAAGTAGTAATAATTGAAAATGTCTATTATTACTAAAAGTTCTCTCCAAAGTTGGTCTGAAAGCATTTCTAGGCAAAAGGAAACATTTGAAGTTACGTCATCGTGATCCTAATTCCTTTCATTATAAACTCCTATTGTTTCGCGGAAACCATCAGGTAGTGAACCTTCAATTGAGAAGTACGGCAATCCAATAACAAAATAGAAACGATTACAACAGTTATTCTTTGAATATAATTGCAAGAATGAAATTAACTTATTCTCTTTCATGAGTCAATGAATGTAGACTCACTACACAAGTCAATTGTACAACGCAAAATGTTATTTCATATTTTACTGAATGGAATACTCCCTGTTTAACATCGCTTTCCCACAAACAGCCATTGAACAAGCAACATTTACATTTATACCTCTGCGTCTCAAGCTGCAGTTCTCATTTGAATAATTCATTACCTTACTCGAAATGGTGTCAGTGCGGAGTAACAATAAATGACGCAATGTGGCCGTTCGGTACGTCATAACAGAATGTACGTTTACCTACTTATTTCACGATAACGCACGAAAAATACATCCGCCATAGCTGCAGAATACATTGAATCCTTCTTTCCTAGTTACTGCCATGCAGAATATTCATTAATTAGATTAGATTAGATTAGATTAGATTAGATCACATTACATTACATTATATTTCATTAAAGTCATGAGTATTATTACAAATACTATGGTCATAGTCATAATAAAAACAAAACACAGTGAATTTCATATTGAAGGTATACATTAACGTTTTCGGTATCTATGTACCATCTTCAGATGTATATATATATAATGCTAATTGATAACCAAGCCTCTAGGTGCATGTGTCGTAAACTTAAATCATCAGTGTTTTTGTGCGTACTGTGTTATGTCGATGAAGTGTTGTCATAATTGAATGAATAATATTTGTTGGTGCAACATACTATCGGAATTAAAATTAAAATTAAATGTTTCAGTCAATATTTAAAACACTATTTAAAACACTATTTAAAACTGTTTAAAACACATGGTTTGTGCATCACTTTAAATATATGCAGTTGGAGATCACTTGTTGTACGGTGTTTGCCGATGTGAAGTTGAATGCGGCAGTTGTGGTGATCTTGTTTATTGGCGTTGAGCTAGACGTGGTATCGTTGACATGGTTATGTTGAAAGTGATGTTGTGGCACTTCTATGATAGTTAATGGTATTGCTGTAATTTGTACCCATAGATGTATTGTTAGAACAAATTGAAGGTTGTGAAGTCCATGGATTTAGTATCGCCTGGCGTGTCTGTAAACAATGATTAAGTATTAATTTATGAATTTGAAATTGAGAATATTTGAAATTGTTAATTTTGGAAATTCCTTTAACTGATGTTGGTTTTGGTTAACTGCTACGGGTGATGCCTATTATGTAAGAAAAGTAACTTACAGTTTTGCCGCGTGTTGGTCTGCTCGTGCTTGATGCTAGGCTGATACTAAAGCGGTGGGCTTGCTCACAGTATATTTACGTTGTATTGTCTGTTACCGGAAGTGGAGGGGGAATCGGTGGGAGCTGTGTGTGCGATTGTTTAAAAAAAATAGTGTTTTAAATATTGACTGAAACATTTAATTTTAATTTTAATTCTGATAGTATGTTCCACCAACAAATATTATTCATTCAATTATGACAACACTTCATCGATATAACACAGTACGCACAAAAACACTGAATATTTAAGTTTACGACACATGCACCTAGAGGCTTGGTTATCAATTAGCATTATATATATACATCTGAAGATGGTACATAGATACCGAAAACGTTAATTAAAATATGATTTATTAGTTTCACCATTTTAATTGTATGATAAGCAAAGGCGGAACACACACACATAATTATAGTCAAAACACAGTGAATAAAATTATATTAGAAATATAAGTTATTCCGCCCAGAAACTACAGCGTGTTCATAACGCGTGCGTCCGCTTCATTTGTAATGTTCGATACTATGATCATATCTCACCTTCTTTCCAGAAGTTATTATGGCTTAGGTTACATGAGAGGAGAAATCTGCACTCACTTTCTCTCCTATATCGAATTATGCACACTTGATCCCCCTATTATTTATTCGCTCGTTTTCATACTCTCTCTCGCTATCATAATATTAATACTCGATCACATCATCTCTCTATTCCTCATCTTTCACTGTTGCTACCTCTCGTCACTGGAACTCTCTGCCGCCTGAAGTCAAGGGCTGCCTAACATTTAAATCTTTCAAATCCAAGTTAGAAAATTATCTTATGACGAGTTGCCAAACTAACTTACTATTATGACAAGTGTTGTATTGCATGTTTCCACGTATTCACATTTTTTTTAAGTTCTAGTGATATTTAACTTATTTTATATTTTTGTTTTCATATTTTCCGATAATGGTATATCTCTAATGTGATAAGTTGAGCTAAATATAAACATAATTTTCCTTACTGTGTATACTTAAAAATATTGTATTCATTGTATGCTTTGTACTGCACTATTTTATTACTACTATTAGTATTATTATTACTATTAAGCCTGTTATTATTATTTTATTATTATTGTTATTATTATTACTATTCTTATTTATTAGTATTATTATTATTATTATTATTATCAATAATTGTCTTATTTTTTATACTTTGTATGCCTCATTTATTTTGACCTGCTGTTCACATTTTATTATGCTTTTTTCTTTCCTTCTCTATGTTATATATTATGTCTGATTTCTTCTTACTTGTTGTTTACATTTTATTATTATTATCTTATTCAGTTTTGTGTGTAAATTTGTAGTGTTTTTGTAACGCAGTTTTTACTCCTGGTTGAGTGTTAGAGAAGGCCGTATGGCCTTAACTCTGCCAGGTTAAATAAATCATTATTATTATTATTATTATTATTATTATTATTATTATTATTATCAATAATTGTCTTATTTTTTATACTTTGTATGTCTCATTTATTTTGACCTGCAGTTCACATTTTATTATGCTTTTTTCTTTCCTTCTCTATGTTATATATTATGTCTGATTTCTTCTTACTTGTTGTTTACATTTTATTATTATTATCTTATTCAGTTTTGTGTGTACTTTGTAAATTTGTAGTGTTTTTGTAACGCAGTTTTTACTCCTGGTTGAGTGTTAGAGAAGGCCGTATGGCCTTAACTCTGCCAGGTTAAATAAATCATTATTATTAATATTATTATTATTATTATTATCATTATTATTATTATTATTATTATTATTATTATTATTATTAACAGAGGACTCAAAGTATTCACTAATACTATAAAGGGATTATTAATCATCCAGCGTTTTAAAACATTCTTAAATGTGTTATAGTTAATAGTGTGTGCAGACTTATTTTATCTATTAAACATAGATACTGCCATGGGCATAAATTGTTTTTTAGTAGTTTTCAGTCTAACATTAGATTCAGTCAAGTGAAAATTGTATCTTTTATTGTAATTATGATGATCAGATCTATGATAATAATTTGCTAAGTTATTCTTTACCTCCAGCAAAGAAGTGAAGATGTATAGATTAATAACAGTCAGAATAACCTCATTTATGAATAGTGGCTTATAGTGCGCATCAGAAGCAGAACCTGTTTTTATAGGTAAGTTTTTTTCTGTAATAAGAAAACATTGGATACACTACAACTATTTCCCATACAGTAATACCACAGTCTAGTATATACAGTCACGAAGCTCAATACGTAGTAAATATGCATACATTAGATAGTTGCTCACAACTAGGATCGCTAATATCGCCTCATTACAGGCAATGCAAAATAGTACTGGCATAGTCTATTGTTTCTAGCACCCTCAAAACTCAAGCTTCGTGATTGTATATACTAGACTGTGGTAATACCATTAATAGGTTATTATACGTTTGAAAGCACTTCTTACATATGTTTTAGGTACCAATATTTTCAATTTACTTAATAAATAAATAACTCTTGAGAGTTTAGTACAAACATAATCAATATGGGAGACCCAAGATAATTTGGGACTTAGTACAATTTTTAAAAGTTTAATAGATAACTGAGAGTTGTAAATTGTGGGATCACTTAACGTAAATAACACATGTTTTGTCTTAGTCTGTTTTAAACAAAATCCATTAGCCTCAAACCTGGCAGCTCCTTCGTTAAAGGAATTGTCCATAACAAACATAAATCAATTATGTCATCATTAGTATGATACAAAGTAGTGTCATAAGCAATACAATCGATTTACTATAAATATTTTTAGGCAGATAATTTTTCGTAATTGAAAATATAGAGGTCCCAACACAGAGCCTTGAGGAACCCCAATATTATATGAATAAGATCATAAGATGGTACGACTTTATTTCTTAAAATACTACTTCTATTTCAATAGTGACAATGACAAATGGTAACTCATGGATAAATAGTAATCATAACAGAGAAATGGGAATATCTGATAAAACCTAGAGGTATAGGCCAAGGCGTAGTGGTATTTATTGGGCAAGATATGGACAATTCCTAAGCACTGCAGCCCAAGACACCGTGTGGCCGTAATGGACTGTATTCTTTGCTTATTATGCTGTCCGGGTCAGCGAAAATTTTGACCTAAGTCAGAAATTTATTTTGAGTCACAATAATTTACTAGAGAAAATTAAAATTCTGCCACGAACTATACTAAAATGGGTCAACGAGACGAGTAGATATTTTAGCGTACAATGCTGACGCTAAACAGCGTCTTAGTCTGTCTTAGTCTGTTTTAAACAAAATCCATTAGCTTCAAACCAGGCAGCTCCTTCGTTAAAGGAATTGTCCATAACAAACATAAATCAATTATGTCATCATTAGTATGATACAAAGTAGTGTCATAAGCAATACAATCGATTTACTATAAATATTTTTAGGCAGATAATTTTTCGTAATTGAAAATAAAGAGGTCCCAACACAGAGCCTTGAGGAACCCCAATATTATATGAATAAGATCATAAGATGGTACGACTTTATTTCTTAAAATACTACTTCTATTTCAATAGTGACAATGACAAATGGTAACTCATGGATAAATAGTAATCATAACAGAGAAATGGGAGTATCTGATAAAACCTAGAGGTATAGGCCAAGGCATAGTGGTACTTATTGGGCAAGATATGGACAATTCCTAAGCACTGCGGCCCAAGACACTGTGTGGCCGTAATGGACTGTATTCATTGCTTATTATGCTGTCCGGGTCAGCAAAAATTTTGACCTAAGTCAGAAATTTATTTTGAGCCACAATAATTTACTAGAGAAAATTAAAATTCTGCCACGAACTATACTAAAATGGGTCAACGAGACGAGTAGATATTTCAGCGTACAATGCTGACGCTAAACAGGGCATCATTGTGGACCCCACGATACGTTTTGAAGTAGAATGTCATCAGTCAGCCGAGGTCCATCTTGAGAAGAAGTCGATCTATGAGCCTACAGTCAACTATTTCAAGCTGAAATATGCCTTAATTCACGTTGAGGTATTCGGCTTGCTCATAGGTGCTCGAGGGACTATACCAGCTTTTTTCGAAGAATTTCGACGGCAGTTTGCTCTGTCAACATCTCTCAGGGATGACTTGTGATAATTGTGTTAAAAAAAATCCTGCCAAATCCTAATTAATCACATGGTGCCACATTAATAGGAATTGTAATTTTTCACGCCCTTTTCTTTGTTTCTCTTCTATAAAATTTAATATCTAATGCTTATATATGTATAATAATTTTTTTTGAGGATATACCGTAAGGGCTACCCTCAATGGGGGGGGGGGGCAGTTTAATATTATTGGCCGGGTAGCTCAGTTGGTAGAGCAGCTGGCTATGGACTGAAAGGTCCGGGGTTCGATCCCAGGTGGTAACAGGATTTTTTCTCGTTGCCAAACTTTCAGAACGGCCCCGAGGTTCACTCAGCCTCCTATAAAATTGAGTACCGGATCTTTCCCGGGGGTAAAAGGCGGTCAGAGCGTGGTGCCGACCACACCACCTCATCCTAGTGCCGAGGTCATGGAAAGCATGGGGCTCTACCTCCATGCCCCCCCAAGTGCCTTCATGGCATGTTACGGGGATACCTTTATCTTACCTTTACCTTTAGTATAATGAGAAGTCCTAAGCAAATGAATGGTTGCACGTGAAAACGAGAATTTTTTCTCTCTTTCTACTATTAAATCATGGAAATTAAATACCCATATCTTGTGTGACTTTTCTGTCACACAATAATTCATGTACATTGAAGCACGTTACGTAAGATTATATATTTTTCTTAGTATAATGGAAATAACTCCCTCATACTTTACTGGCACACGTACACGAATTTGTATCACGACTCTGTAACTCGACTCATTGAGACGAGACACTTGTTCGATCGAGCCGAAGTCTTAAAGAGTTCGTGACGGCACAGTCCATTCGTTGTACAAACGTTGCGTGGTAAAGTACTCACTACGGAAGGATCTCAAATGAAATATTGAGTGCGTAATGGAGAATTATGTAAGGAGAACTCGACATCCAAGCAATAATACAAAGTTTGTGTTGTTATATAATTGCATTTTTAAAATATTCAAAGTTATGTATATTTGAAAATGTTGATTCTTCACGCTAAATAACCTAGTAGTTGATACAGCGTAGTTAAATAACCAGAACTGAAGATGCTAAAAGCCATTATTAATAAACCGACGCAAGTGTTGATAGGTTGTCATAGTCATCAGTGAATTATTGTGTCATCTGGTTAAAAACTCGTAAAATTATCTCGCCTCTTTGTCAGTTTCTGCAAGAAGTTCCAGCTGAACAAAGACTTCATTCGTGATGTTTCCCTTGCTGCTATCAGAGGATCGCCTGCCATTTTAAAATACCACCTGTACTTTGTTTGAATGTTTAATCTGATTGGTTACTATGTTTATTACATTCTATTATCCTTCCTCTTCTTAATTTCAATTTTTTGTTTGTTTCCTATCTTTCTCTTTTGTAATCCTTCCTGCCATTAGGAAAGTCCAGGATAACAGAGAGGGTTTGGAATTGAACGGCTTACATCAGCTGCTTCTCTATGCGGATGACGTGAATATGTTAGGAGAAAATCCACAAACGATTAGGGAAAACACGGAAATTCTACTTGAAGCAAGTAAAGCGATAGGGTTGGAAGTAAATCCCGAAAAGAGTAAGTATATGATTATGTCTCGTGACCAGAATATTGTACGAAATGGAACTATAAAAATTGGAGATTTATCCTTCGAAGAGGTGGAAAAAGTCACATATCTTGGAGCAACAGTAACAAATATAAATGACACTCGGGAGGAAATTAAACGCAGAATAAATATGGGAAATGCCTGTTATTATTCGGTTGAGAAGCTTTTGTCATCTAGTCTGCTGTCAAAAAATCTGAAAGTTAGAATTTATAAAACAGTTATATTACCGGTTGTTCTGTATGGTTGTGAAACTTGGACTCTCACTTTACGAGAGGAACAGAGATTAATGGTGTTTGAGAATAAGGTTCTTAGGAAAATATTTGGGGCTAAGAGGGATGAAGTTACAGGAGAATGGAGAAAGTTACACAACGCATTGTATTCTTCACCTGACATAATTAGGAACATAAAATCCAGACGTTTGAGATGGGCAGGGCATGTAGCACGTATGGGCGAATCCAGAAATGCATATAGAGTGTTAGTTGGGAGGCTTGAGGGAAAAAGACCTTTGGGGAGGATGAGACGTAGATGGTAAGATAATATTAAAATGGATTTGAGGGAGGTAGGATATGATGGTAGAGACTGGATTAATCTTGCACAGGATAGGGTCCGATGGCGGGCTTATGTGAGGGCGGCAATGAACCTCCAGTTTCCCTAAAAATCCAATAAGTAATCCTTCCTGTTCTCTTCTCTAATTTCAATTTTGTTTTCGCTCTGTGTGTTAGTTATGCGTTATCCAATGATGCTGTCTCGTTATTGGGTAAACTGAAAGACAATTCCTGAATAAATAGGGCTGCTAAAGAAAAGACGTATTTCGTGCAACAATCTACTTGCTGAATTTAATTTAATGTCCCTTGGAAGTCGTTCGTTAACAGAAAACCACAATTTAAATCACACAGAGTTAGTGTGCACTCGATGTTGGTTGCTTGACGTTTGTGAGTCCACTTTGAGGTCTGTGAATATAGATGGAAAAATTGGATCGGTGTCGGGTAGAGTTCCCGGGTAGCTGAGTTGGTAGAGCGTTGGTACGTTAAACCAAAGGTCCCGGGTTCGAAACCCGGCCCCGGAACGATTTTTCCTTCGAAATTATTCAAATCAACTTTACAGGGAGTTATACTTGAAAAGCTTGATTTGCAGCCTAGTAATTGTTCTTTTTGCTACAGATGGCCAATCAAATCCTCCTTGATCGTCAATCATATTTTATTGGTGTTTCTGCAACTCGGGCGATGTCCCACCTCGGAATATATCTCGGGAATCAACGTCTGTGCTGTCATTGTACGCGTGTGTTTTACATAAAGAGATTCGAAGCCCGGTCTTTGTAACGAGAAGAAATAGTTCTATCTCTAAGGCATAAAGGCATCGTAGGGAACATATCGCTTCGTCATATAGAAGATACGTCGCTGCTATGACTTAAGGTATATGTACACCTTTACACACAAAAAATTTTGTTTTGCATAATTTTGCTCTGTAAAATTTTTATACAATTTAGAATGGTACCAGAAAGAGAATGAAGTGAACAAATCCCTTGAAATTATGTCTAAATTGCTTATAAAAATTATTTTGTTTATAATTTTGACATACAACTTGAAACATGATAGCTCACGCAGTTTTTAACACAGAGCCACATTTTTTTCACTATTTTATAGCTAAAACTATTCTTTAGTGCCTGACATAGAGCTATTTTTTTATTTTCACTTACATTAATTAAATATTACAATATATGTAACTTATACTAATATTTTATGTTGCATATATCATGTAAAAAATCCATAGATAATTATTAACTACATTAATGTTATTTTACTCATTGTCAGGCAGTAGGGGACATTTCAAGCTTCAAAATGACACCAATATCGTCTTGGTATCACCATATGGCGCTGAGATATCATGTTTGAAAGAATTAAATATTCTAAAATTACTATTTACAGGAAATGAGCCACAAACTTTCAGAGCCTAGAAGACTCCATCATCATATGTCACCCCTTAAGCAGCTTCCAGTTTCAGCTTCTTTCTGCCTCTCAAATACCTCCTCCTTGTTTTAACTTCAGGTGTTGAATGTTTTTTGGCATTTTTGTCCTTACTTTCCATTGATGCAACAAATCCTGCGATGGTGTTTGTCCCAGGGTTTATGCCCATCTTCCTCAGGATTTTAATTTCTCCTTTTGGACTCTTATTAAAATGACGTACAACATCACTGACACACAAATTTACAGTTTTATGACTAATAGTAAAGGATTATAAATTACTTCATTATGTAAAAACGTGTTTTCAATCTAATGATCATGTCCTGATATCTATGCATTTATTTTGGGACTAGAAAGAAGTTTATTTTACAAGCAATGCTGGACGATGGGATTGACAGCTACGAGAATCACTCCAAAAGTAATCCACAATATTTATTTAAAAATTACATTTTTATCTTACAGCCTTGCTATTTTCATAGAATGTAGATATATCCTTCAGGAACAATACGTCACTTTTCCACATAATCCCCACACCTTTCAACTGCCTTACGCCACCTTGGAATGGGGCCTGTATACCTGCACGATAAAAGTCTGAACCAACACGTCTGAGCTACTCTCTGGCGCCACTCACGGGAACGACTTAAATTAAATTTGAATACAAGGAGGAAGGATGTATCTATGACCTCCATTGCAAAGGTTTAGAATAAAAAATAATTAAAAAAAAATGTTGTGAATTACTTTTGGAGTGATCTTCGTAGAAGTGACCGTAGCTGATGACGCAGAATTTTGGAAAATGGGACTTATCTGAAAAACCATAAGGCATAAACCGAAAATTCTTATATCAAATTAAAGGGGAGAAAATTCTCTATTAAAATAGTTATATTTTGAAAATTCTAATTTTTCATCATTTTCTGCGTTTTATGAGCGTACATATATCTTAACACGGCCTTCGAATCTCGATGTTTAATATTTCCTCGTGTAAACCTCGCGCTACAGAAGAGCGATTTTGTACACATTCATTCTGCACAGCATTGGAACGACCCTCAATCAATCTGACGATATAGGAGCTAAAAATCCGGTCTTTACTCATATTTCTTAATGAAACGTACATAAAAATACAGTATAACCCTTTTATAAATTTGTATATTTTTAAGCAGTAGTCCTATGTAACGTCTGTTGGAGATGTATTGTATACAGGGTGTTTCCGGGCTGGTGTTACAAATTTTCAGGGATGATGGCGAAGGGCACATTAATCAATTTGAGATCAGGAACCCTGGCCCGGAAATGATCGAGTCGAATGTTACAAGCAAAAATAATTGTGTGGAAATTAAATAATTTTATTCCTCTGTACACATTATTTATGTGTATTTTTCTGTATATCTTACACATGCTGTATTCATCTGACGTTGTTTACGTTGTCTACTTACAGTATTCCATTCAGTGCGCTGTCTGAGGGGTGGGGACAGGAAACTACTTTAAAGCAATGCAGATAGCGTAATGTGTAACGGACATGGTCGGTCCTGATATGCACGTCTGTAGACAGCAGTGTATGTGTACAAGTTGCAGTGTCCAGTCGATCAGTCCTAGTGAAATGGAGGAGTACACGAGAGCGGAATAAGCAGACCTGATTTTCGAATACGGACGAGCCAATGGGAACAGTAGACAAGCTCACAGATTGTATCGGTCCATACCATTTTTCCACGACTGTTCCAAAGTTAAGGGAAGGAGGGCACGTGTTGCCAAATTACAATTCCATTTCCACACAACTATTTTTGCTTATAACTTTCGACTCTCATTTCCGGACCAGGGTTCCTTATCTCAAATTGATACATGTGCCCTTCGCCACCATCCCTGAAAGTTTGTAACACCATCTCGGAAACACCCTGAGAGAGAGAGTGAGAGAGTGAGAGAGTGAGAGAGTGAGAGAGAGAGAGTGTGTGTGAGTGTGTGTGTGTGTGTGTATATATATATATATATATATATATATATATATAATTGTTTTACAAACTACTATTAGATAATCCGAAAACTAAGTTAAAATCGACAAATCGACTAGTAAACTTTCACATCTCAAGAATAACAGTGCACTATGCTTACTAAGTTCCAGTAATTTCAGCACGTCTTCCAAAAGACCAAGAATGAACGCTGCGGAAAAATGTCTCCAACCAAGCCAGCGGATCGACTAGCGACTTTTTATCTGATAAAGTTTCTTCTCATCCATAATAAATCAGCAAACTGCCAAAGTAAGAGTGGTGAGAGTTCCGTAAAGACGGTCATGGTCTTCCACTCTAATGCATTCAGGACTTATCAGAAAAAAGCACAGTAAACATTTATAAAGATAATACTTCAGGGATCCCGTGTGGGCGATACGCATTGTCGCTTTTTACCTGGTTATTTTACGACGCTTTACAACTGCTATGGTTATCTAGCGTGTGAGTGAATTGAAGATTAAAATACCAGCGAAATGAGTCCAGGATTCAACGCCGAAAGTTGCCTAGCATTTGCTCTTATTGGGTTGAGGGAAAACCCTTAACAGATAACTTGTTCCATCCGAGATCTAAATCCGGGCCCACTCGTTTCGTGCCAGCCGTTTACTCCACAGCTGAGGACTTGTGTCGTAATATCTATGGCCTTGGGCAGAACTCTATGAATGAATGAATGAATGAATGAATGAATGAATGAATGAATGAATGAATGAATGAATGAATGAATGAATGAATGGAGACGAAACAGTATCGTCTGATTGAGGTTCTGGCTGATATGTATATCTGTTACCAGGCAGTACATCTCACTTGACGATATGTGTCAGAGGAAGAATAATTGTTTGTATACATATGAAGTCTGATTAGTGTAATATGTAGCTAGTCGGCGATGTATGCAATGGAGGGGGGAAAGGAACTGGCCACCTTACCCCATTATCACCTGGCCTAGTTGCCTCATAAGTGATGCCTTCACTTGTGAGGTTCAGACCTGTGTTCGAACAGTTGACTAAACAACAACAGATGAAAGAGTCTTCATAAATTCCAGGAATGGCTTAACACCTTATGTTAAAGACAAATGGAGTTGGATTTTCAGTGAAAATTATGATTTTTATTTTATTTTTCGAATTTATTATTTGATTTGCCCCACTTTAACTACACACATTTTAATTTTTAGATTTTTTGAGAAAGAATGAACAAATTTTTAATTTTAATCCCCATTTTCCAAAAATTTACGGATTTTGTGCAACAAAATTGATTCTTTATTTTTCCAATTTATTGTTCGATTTTTTTCTCTTTAAAATGGTATATAAGATAAATGAGTAAACTAAAATTGTCAAAGCTAATTTTTTGTTTTGTTTTTTTTTTTTTCTGTGGAGGAGGCGTAATATCCTAGAGTTCAATCTTGAATCCTCTTTGGCCAAGACTGTTCCTTTGACAGCTCTAAAATATTCAATCTATCTTCTGAGAAATCACAATAATTAATAGCACAACAATAATAATAAAATTATATTTCTCACGAACATGTTACGCATTTACTAATACTTGTATATTTGGTATACTTTTTCCTTCAGGGCAACCCCTATTTTAGGGGAAGTTTGTTTAAATTAAAATTATATATGAACATTTTCTCAGCTTCTATTTAATAGAGAAACCTAAAATTTTCAGGCACCATTTATTTTGATGTCTTGCATATACTGAAACAATATTTTTGTAATATGTTCAATTTTGGAATTATTGCAAGGGATAATGTACTGAAAATAGTTTTAAGAATATACGAATGGGGAAAAAATTCTTTCTCGGTAAGAAAATAAATTAAGAAAAAACTACTGTTCCAGCATAAATTCTAGTTATGCGAACAATAGCCGCAAAGATATCGTCACTGTCTAGCTTCAACAGTTTTATGAGAAAAAATTCCTAAAGTGAGTCACAATTTCACATTGTCAAGATGGGCAATTCTATACCGCCTAACACTAAAAGTAGCATCATCATCATCATCATCCTCGAATGGCACCACGGAACGGACAATCTCTATCAAACTCCGTAAGGAAATGTCAGTGAATTCACTTTAAGAGATGAAAAATATAGTGAACCTGCACACGCTGAGGATCTTTCCACGCACACGATCCGTATGAACCAGGAAAAGCTTCTAAGACAACCGGGGATAAACTAACAAAAAGGGACACGCGCTAAATCCGTATGGATGGAATATAAATCTCTACTTCCCAGCTGGGAATCGAACTAGGGCTCTCCTGGATTTATAGCCGGAAAAAACTAAAACAAATAACTTACCATTCCCAATGTAAGCTGTTGAACACAATGTACTACATGTAACGGACTGAGGCTCTTTCTTTCTCAAGATGGATCCAATAAAATGTTGGATAATAAGCTATAAATATTGAGAAGGGATTTTACGTGGAATATACAGGATGTACATTATATTAACTGCCAAGCTCAAACAGGTTTTGTTTAGTGAACTACGCTGTACCATCAGGGCTGAGGCAGAGTTACCTATCTGACAGCGTTGTCTGATCAGAAAGGGCTTGAAGCTCTCGCCCCCCGCAGCGTATCAGTCTACTCGTGGTCCTCGCTCTATCAGGGGCTGAGACAGAATTACCCAACTAACAGCGTCGTCTGATCAGGAAGGGTTTAAGGCTCTAGTCCCTTGCAGCGTATCTGTCTACTCGTGGTCCTCGCTCTATGAGGGGCTGAGACAGAATTACCCAACTAACAGCGTCGTCTGATCAGGTTTAAGGCTCTAGTCCCCTGCAGCGTATCAGTCTACTCCTGGACCTCGATCTATCAGGGGCTGACGTAGAATTACCCAACTAACAGCGTCGTCTGATCAGAAAGGGTTTAAGGCTCTAGTCCCCTGCAGCGTATCAGTCTACTCGTGGTCCTCGCTCTATCAGGGGCTGAGACAGAATTACCCAACTAACAGCGACGTCTGATCAGGAAGGGTTTAAGGCTCTAGTCCCTTGCAGCGTATCTGTCTACTCGTGGTCCTCGCTCTATGAGGGGCTGAGACAGAATTACCCAACTAACAGCGTCGTCTGATCAGGAAGGGTTTAAGGCTCTAGTCCCTTGCAGCGTATCTGTCTACTCGTGGTCCTCGCTCTATCAGGGGCTGAGACAGAATTACCCAACTAACAGCGTCGTCTGATCAGGAAGGGTTTAAGGCTCTAGTCCCCTGCAGCGTATCAGTCTACTCGTGGTCCTCGCTCTATGAGGGGCTGAGACAGAATTACCCAACTAACAGCGTCGTCTGATCAGGAAGGGTTTAAGGCTCTAGTCCCTTGCAGCGTATCTGTCTACTCGTGGTCCTCGCTCTATGAGGGGCTGAGACAGAATTACCCAACTAACAGCGTCGTCTGATCAGGAAGGGTTTAAGGCTCTAGTCCCTTGCAGAGTATCAGTCTACTCGTGGATCTCGCTCTATCAGGGGCTGAGGCAAGATGGTCCATCTGTCAGCATTGGATTCACAATGTCAACCGGGCCACCTGTTGGACTTGGACAGTCATCGCATATAAAGGATCACAAAGGACCAAAATGTGCCTAAGTGTACGGACCCCTCCCTAGTAGGCACTCGATAAGTCAGTCAGCCAGATCTGCTTACAGGTTCCATTATGAGGGTCAATAACCTTCAATGCCTGAAGGAGTTTGTTGTCTTGTAAGTGTGGGGAGAGACTGCTTATGAATCAATATTCTTACAAAATTATTTCGTATTGCATTACACATGGCTAAGTGAAACTGAAAAATTTACCCTCAAGAAAACTAACTTTTTATGTAAATAGCGGCCACCTCAACACGAAAGATACACCCAAGGTCAGATGAACATCTATTGTAACCGTCACAACGGTTGTCTAAATTGTGTAATTTGTAAGACTCGGCTTTATATACTCGTTGTTATTGATCTTTTGTATTACGTAATAATGAATAAATATCGAACATATTTATGAGGAGGAGTAACTTGATAAAAGTGACAATAAATCAATACAGCAATTGAGCAACCTAGACGAACGCTATCTGACATTAGCATTACAAACTTTCATGCTTATGTTTATGTGATTTGCAAACAGTACACAATCGTGGAGCGCTGAAGTATACGACAGAATATGACGTCGTTGTTATGTTTCCATGGTTACCAAGTATCTTTGCGGTTATGTTATGTTCCCATCGTGAATGTTCTTAATTTACCGTAACGTTTACGTTTACATTTTTAAGTTAACGCTTACGTTATGTTTAATTTTCATTGTGAATGAGTCATAACACATAGGCTACAACTCCAGACGTCCAGAGAGAAAAAGTTCACAAGGATGCGTGTTACGGAAGAAAGAACCGTGATTTTATCCAAAACTATTCAAAATCGGACACATGTATATAAGAAACTTTTGTGCGAAATCGTGCGTATTTGCTTGTTTTCCGCACAGAACCAATACGAGGTAAGTGTGAAATACCACATTCAGTATTCCCAACGTAACACACATAACAATTTCCCTCTTCTTACCGCTTAAGCGCGACATTCATTTTACTGCTTTAGGCTTTTAACATATTATTTTTAGAGACGTTTAACATAGTAATAATTATAAATTGGAAACTTACCACTGCAATTTCACCTAAATTGCAATGTTAATTATTGTTTTTAAATATTTCCAAAAATTAAGTAAAGTCTACTACTCCACGAAAATTATTGCATTCCTGATACAAGTAACATTAAGGAAGCCGTGAAAAAATCAACAAGATTCCAGATGCCGATGTCATTACTGCAATATGTTATATAAATAATATTGTTAAAATATTAAAATGAAAAATAAATCATTACATAACCTTACCGTTTGTTTTAAGTTCGCATTTATAGACTGGGGGGGGGGAAGACAGACGTATATCACGGCCTGCTGGAGTATAGTAAACACAGAAAACATTTTATAGCAACAATGTTGAAGAAAAATATTTTGGTTTTCCGAAGTTGCCGTCATTAAACAGAAACCAACATGGAGATTTCATTGCAACTAATTAGAAATTCGTCTTTCAGGTATGTAATAAACGATCTTCGCACAAAATAATGTACGATACACGAGCGGTATGTTTGTTTTCATGTTCTCGGAAATTAAAAAAGCTCAACTACGTTTCGCTTTTTCAATCTTTTCCTCGACCATGAAAACGTCAACTTACCGCTCTTGTAACGTATATTACTATTTTATTTACAATGATGTCAGGGATTAGATCCTAGAGTAAGGCACAACCTTCTTGACGTGTATATGAAACAATATGTAACATATTTATTTTTGACGATGTCAGAGGGGAGCAATTATCGCAGACATATTAAGTCTGATTAGCGAATTACTGGTCAGCGACGTATGCAATGGAGGGGGAAAGTAACTGAGCATCCTATTATCTTCTGGCTTAGTTGTGTCATCAATAATATTTTATTGGTGTCACTTAAGAGATTCTAACCAGTTTTCGGACTGTTGACTGATGAATGTAGATATTTCATTGATTTATAGTTATGTGTTTGTATTTGCATTTTATTTTTAATTATTGTAGTCAATATGTGGTGATCATAATGATCTCATAATATTGGAAAATAATTCGAATTCTGACGGGGTGAGCTTCTGTAAGTACTTTGAGAAAACCTGTCTCATCAATAATTCTGCCTCTCTAAAATTCCTATGGGAAGCGCCAGGTTTTCAACCTAGATCTTCTACATAGAGAGCTGAAAATTTAGCGAGAAGAGACTGAAAACTCGTATATTACATCATAAAGTTATACACAAGCTTCCTTACGTCAATTTATTAACATACGTGCATACACGTCATGCACTAGAGTAAATAGCGCTTAATGATTAAGCAGCTTTCCTGATAAGAAGTCCCTCGAGGAGGCAACTTCAAGTCGAGGCTATAATTATGAGCGACACTATCAACTATCAACTACTCAAGACAGGGAGCGAAAAGGCCGAGTTACTACGGCACAAAAACAGACTGTCACCATGGCAATTTCAGTTGACGACGGGGACTCTTAGGAATTTAGTTCATTCTGCTTCTTAAAAGGAATAAGCCAATAAGTTTGACGGCAATGCCCTTCACACGCAATACTTCCACGTGCGTGTTGTGTGATTTCATCTTCTTATACAGAGTGGAATGAAACCTACTGTATTACATTAATTCACAGGTAATAGAACAAGTAAATGCCAACAAATTTTGTCAAATAAGTTCTTTGATATATGCCCAATAGTTTTGAGAAAATGTAAGCTGTTGCAACGCTGCAACGCTCCTTGATGCTAAACAGTGGGTGTGAGTGTAACTGCAAGACTATTTTAAACTGATATTTCCTACATATGGACACTTTTGGGACACCCTGAAGAGTAAGTAACTAGGTAATTAAGTAACAAATAATTATATATTTAAATAAATAAGTAGTAAGTGAGTAACAGAGTAACTAAGTAAATAAGTAAGTAAATAAATAAATAAGTAATTAATAAAATAAATGAGTAAATAAGTAACTGAGTAGCTATGTAACTGAGTAACAAAGTGAGTAACTGAGTAAGTAAATAAGTAAATAATTAAGTAAATACGCAAGTAAATAAATAAGTAGTTGAGTAACTAAGTAAATAAGTAAGTAATTAAACAAATAAGCAACTTAGCGGGGATCGAACCCGCGCCCGAACGCAACTTCAGATCGACAGGCAAGCGCCTTAACCGACTGAGCCACGCCGGTGGCCTACTAAATAGGTAAGTAAATAAGTAACTAAGTTAGTAGCTATGTAACTGAGTAACTAAGTGAATAATTGAGTCACTATGTAAGTAAATAAGTGAATAATTAAGTAAATAAGTAGCTGAGTAACTAAGTGAGTACTGAATAACTAAGTAAATAAGTAAGTAAACAATTAAAGAAATAGGTAAATAAGTAACTGAGTAGCTATGTAACTGAGTAACAAAGTGAGTAACTGAGTAGGTAAATAAGTAAATAAGCAAGTAAGTAAATAAGTAGCTAAGTAACTAAGTGAGTAACAGAGTAAATAAGTAAGTAATTAAGTAAATAAGCAACTAAGTGAGTAGCTAAGTAACTGAGTAACCAAGTGAGTAATTAAGTAACTAAGTAAATAAGTAAGTAAATAAGGAAGTAAATAAAAAGTGAATAAGTAGGTCAGTAACTAAGTGAGTAATGAATAAATAAGTAAATAAATAAGTAAATAAGTAACTAAGTGAGTAGCTATATAACTGAGTAACTAAGTGAATAACTGAGTAACTAGGTAAGTAAATAAGTGAATAATTGAGTAACTATGTAAGTAAATAAGTGAATAATTAAGTAAATAAATAAGGAAGTAAATAACCAAGTAAATAATTAACTGAGTAAATACGTAACTGAGTAAATAAGTAAATAAATAAATAATTAAGTAAATAAATAGCTAAATGAGTTACTGAGTAACTAAGTAAATAATTAAGTAAATAAGTACCTAAGAGAATAACTGAGTAACTAGGTAAATAAGTAAATAAGCAAGTAAGTAAATAAATATAGCTGAATGAGTTACTGAGTAACTAAGTAAATAATTAAGTAAATAAGTACCTAAGTGAATAACTGAGTAACTGGGTAAATAAGTAAATAAGCAAGTAAGTAAATAAGTATAGCTGAATGAGTTACTGAGTAACTAAGTAAATAATTAAGTAAATAAGTACCTAAGTGAATAACTGAGTAACTAGGTAAATAAGTAAATAAGCAAGTAAGTAAATAAATATAGCTGAATGAGTTACTGAGTAACTAAGTAAATAATTAAGTAAATAAGTACCTAAGTGAATAACTGAGTAACTAGGTAAATAAGTAAATAAGCAAGTAAGTAAATAAGTATAGCTGAATGAGTTACTGAGTAACTAAGTAAATAAGTACCTAAGTGTATAACTGAGTAACTAGGTAAATAAGTAAATAAGCAAGTAAGTAAATAAGTATAGCTGAATGAGTTACTGAGTAACTAAGTAAATAAGTACCTAAGTGAATAACTGAGTAACTAGGTAAATAAGTAAATAAGCGAGTAAGTAAATAAGTATAGCTGAATGAGTTACTGAGTAACTAAGTAAATAATTAAGTAAATAAGTACCTAAGTGAATAACTGAGTAACTAGGTAAATAAGTAAATAAGCAAGTAAGTAAATAAGTATAGCTGAATGAGTTACTGAGTAACTAAGTAAATAATTAAGTAAATAAGTACCTAAGTGAATAACTGAGTAACTAGGTAAATAAGTAAATAAGCAAGTAAGTAAATAAGTATAGCTGAATGTGTTACTGAGTAACTAAGTAAATAATTAAGTAAATAAGTACCTAAGTGAATAACTGAGTAACTAGGTAAATAAGTAAATAAGCAAGTGAGTAAATAAGTATAGCTGAATGAGTTACTGAGTAACTAAGTAAATAAGTACCTAAGTGAATAACTGAGTAACTAGGTAAATAAGTAAATAAGCGAGTAAGTAAATAAGTATAGCTGAATGAGTTACTGAGTAACTGAGTAAATAATTAAATAAAGAAGTGAATAATTAAGTAAATAAGCAAGTAAGTATATAAGTATAGCTGAATGAGTTACTGAGTAACTAAGTAAATAAGTACTTCAGTGAGTAACTGGATAAATAAGTAAATAAGTAATTAAGTACATAAGTAAATAAGGAAGTCAGTGAAAAATAAATAAATAAATAAATAAATAGAGTAAGTACTAAATAAAATAAATAAAATGAATAAAGAAATTAAGTAAATAAATAAATAAACTTAAGAAATAAGTTCCTGCGAATATGCGTAAAAAATAAACCACTTAATATAATTAAATTAAAGACACAATTGTCAAAACATCATTCTTATATCTAGACGTGTTTTATCTCGTGTATGTGGGAACTCAAAAACACTACCGACATACAAGATTTCTCGCGAAATGAAAACATAGGAGATTGAAAAAGGCTCCTAGCGAAGGTCGATTTCCTGTCGTCTCAACATCCAGACAAAGCCTGAAAATGACATCTCCATATTCTGTAGAAATAAAATCCTTACCCAAGGCCTACAGGATGTGTTATATGCATATATCTCCAGAAATCTAGACGACTATCTAATTTAATTGTACTATGTTAGTTGCCAATAATATTTATTGACCCTAGTACATGTTTTAAGCATACAATATTACGATAATAAATATGTACATATACTTATAGGTCTACATATACAGGGACATCATTTTATTTTTACTTCAATTTTTATTGTAAACGACTTTTTCAATGTACTTCACTCCCACCCCTTCTACTAATGAAGTTCAACCGTCCTCCACACAGATCCAAGACCTCATATATAGTCATAGCAGCCTTACGGTCATAATAAACAGTACGTTCCAAAAATATGTTCGCGTTTTCCAGTGACGAAAAAGCTTTCAATATTGAATCATTTTCGCACAGGTACTGTCGTCCATTTGCCTACGTCGTATCCAGGTTTCCCCCACCAGCTTTTATTCGCCAGTCAGTGGCTGGGCTGTCTTAGCTCTTTTCTGAGAATATTAATTTCTGTTAGGAATTGGACGTCTACGTAATTTTATACAACTGTTTAAAGTAACTTAAATAAAAGGGCCCTGTTAAGTAATTAATTGTCACGTGATTTCCTCCCTTTCTAAGACCCTACGACATAACCACTTGGACGGACAGTAGATAGTATGTCTGAGTAATTTTATCTTTTCGGATGGGGCAGAAGTGAAGATTGAATTTACAGTACGTAAGGTACTCTTTTATAGAGTAGGTGCAGAATTATTTCAACATGAGTTACTAGTACGAAGGACGAAAGTAGTAGGCCTAATTGGAATTAGGTACAATAGTCTATAGAGCGATAATATGCAAAAAAAGAACTGAAGCCTGTATCGAAATGAACTGCCACCATTTTCGAAAATGTGTTTAAATATCCATATTATGATTATTTTAAATGTAAATTCACTCTCTACATTGTACGCTTATGTGCTGTAGACTGTATAATATACACTGCATAATGAATACGTCCACATGGACAGCTCAGTTCGTGAGTAAAAACACTCATTGTTAATACTGTACTGTATTTTGATTAAACAAAAACCTAATGAAAATTATCAAACTCAAAATCGTGATATTTCCTAGTTTACTTAAATGGATAAACTACTTTTCTTCCCTCCTACACCTAGTAAAGTGATTTGTTTGTACATTACGCCAGTATCATCGAACTCCAGTCGTGGAAGGCGGTAGCAAACGGCGTTGATCCAAAGGTATAGCCAAGTTAATATTAAAAATGTTAGTAAAAATAAAATGATGTCTCTGTACAATGTAATGGATTACTTTTAACTACACTTTATTATTCAACATACCAGTAAACTAATGAAGAGTACGTTATCAAGTAAGAGGTACAGAAAAAAGTGGCTTCTTTTCTTTGAAACCAGGAAGGTACTTGGCAGGCTTTTGCTATTAACATGGCAGTTAGAAAGAACTTCAAAACTGCTTCGGTTCAGGTCGTTCATACGTCTTCATACTTCCCGTACAGCAACTTACAATACATAATCTTCCATCCTACCGTCTCCACAGATTTAAATTCCTCCTCGCTTAATTAACAAGTATAATCCTCCTCCCTTAAGAAGACTTCCGTACTTTCAGACCACCTGACAACTGAAGCACCAGCATACCAGTATTTGCAGTCCACACCTGTGGAGTAACAGCGCGTTTGGCCGGGAAACCAGGCGGCCCGGGTTCGAATCCCGGTTGGGGCAAGTTACCTGATTCGGTTATATATTACTTTAATGTACCGAAGTACATATGATATTTCCATGCAGATATTCTGCGTCATCATACGATGAATCCGGTGTGGCTTAGTGGATAAAGCGTCAGCACGTAGAGCTGAAAACCCGGGTTCAAATCCCGGCGCCGGAGAGAATTTTTCTCCGTTCTATTACTCTTTCATGCGTAAATCACTTCGTGATTTAAGACGGCGCTTATTCCGTCGGATCCCGGCCAACTAGTCACTCATTACGAGTGCACCTCAGCACATGTGTGGACTTCGGTCCTAGGTTCATAGATATCTATGACGTAGTGCAGAGGGCGGTCACTAGAAGGAACCCAAGAGTTGGAACTTAAAACTGAGACGATTCTTCCGGCGCCGGGGTGGAATCCGGTGTGGCTTAGTGGATAAAGCGTCAGCACGTAGAGCTGAAAACCCGGGTTCAAATCCCTGCGCCGGAGAGAATTTTTCTCCGTTCCATTACTCTTTCATCGTACCTGATTCAGGTTTTTCCGGGGTTTTCCCTCAACCCAATATGAGTAAATGTTGGGTAACTATCGGTGCTGGACCCGGACTCATTTCACCGGCATTACCACCTTCATTTAATTTCTTTAGTAAGTTATTTTACGACGCTTTATCAACATCTAAGGTTATTTAGCATCTAAATGAGATGAAGGTGATAATGCCGGTAAAATGAGTCCGGGGTCCAGCACCGAAAGTTACCCAGCATTTGCTCATATTGGGTTGAAGGAAAACCCCGGAAAAAACATCAACCAGGTAACTTGCCCCGACCTGGAATCGAACCCGGGCCACTTGGTTTCGCGGCCAGACGCGCTGACCATTACTCCACAGGTGTGGACTTCATTTAATCAGACGCTAAATAACCTAATATGTAGATACAGCGTCGTAAAATATCCTACTAAAAAAAAAGTACAGTGGAAGCTCTTAAGTTCGACAGAAGTCAAGTTCAACATCCTATAGTTCGACTGTTTACGTAGGAGAATTAGACTCGCCCCTATACGGGCACTAAGAAATGGGTTTGCCATTTGAATGGGAATTGGTTCTGTGTCTTTTAGTGATACTTTTGTTAAAGGAAAACAGAATATTTTATTGATTAGGACATCCATATTGATTACTGATTTTAAATTAATAATGACGAGAATATTGTACGAAATGGAAATATAAACGTTGAAAATTTATCTTTTCAAGAGGTGGAGAAGTTCAAATATCTTGGAGCAACAGTAACAAATATAAATGATACTCGGGAGGAAATTAAACACAGAATAAATATGGGAAATGCCTGTTATTATTCGGTTGAGAAGCTTCTATCATCCAGTCTGCTGTCAAAAAATCTGAAAATTAGAATTTATAGAACAGTTATATTACCGGTTGTTCTTTATGGTTGTGAAACTTGGACTCTCACTTTGAGAGAGGAACATAGGTTAAGGGTATTTGAGAATAAGGTGCTTAGGAAAATATTTGGGTCTAAGAGGGATGAATTTACAGGAGAATGGAGAAAGTTACACAACACAGAACTGCACGCATTGTATTCTTCACCTGACATAATTAGGAACATTAAATTCAGACGTTTGAGATGGGCGGGGCATGTAGCACGTATGGGCGAATCCAGAAATGCATATAAAGTGTTAGTTGGGAAGCCGGAGGGAAAAGACCTTTAGGGAGGCCGAGACGTAGATGGGAGGATAATATTAAAATGGATTTGAGGGAGGTGGGATATGATGATAGAGAATGGATTAATCTTGCTCAGAATAGGGACCAATGGCGGGCCTATGTGAGGACGGCAATAAACCTCCGGGTTCCTTAAAAGCCAGTAAGTAAGTAATTAAGTAAGTAGGTAAGTATGTAAGTAAGTAGGTAAGTAAGTAAGAACTCTTCTTTTTCTATTTGAGAATTGTGCCGTTTGTGAGACGGAAGTGTTGTGCCGTTTGTGAGACGGAAGTGTTGTGGTACTAGAAGCGCATACTCAAGTCTCGGGGCGGGCAGGTAATGCAAGTACAGTACTGTATTCGTTGATGGATAACCACTAAAAATTTGTATTCATTTCACCTGCCACATCCACTACCCTTATTCGTCAGAACTTTCAATTCTGTTCTGTCGAACTTAGGAGAGTCCAGTAATAGTCATACAGTATTTCAGAGCATCAAACTGTGTAAAACAAGTAACATAAAGACCCACACCTACAGATTCATTGGATTTTGGTTCGATTCCCGATAATGAAGTGTTGATTTAGAGTCTTTCCATAGAAACTAGAAGTGTGTCTTTTCCTTTGGGTTTGTTCTGTGTTGTCTTAAAAGATAGCATTGCGCCAAGCTGATCAAGCTATAGATTTAATTTAATTTTATTGGCTTATTTTACGACGCTGTATCAACAACTAGGTTATTTAGCGTCTGAATGAAATGAAGGTGATAATGCCGGTGAAATGAGTCCGAGTCCAGCACCGAAAGTTACCCAGGATTTGCTCATATTGGGTTGAGGGAAAACCCCGGAAAAAACCGCAACCAGGTAACTTACCCCGACCGGGAATCGAACCCGGGCCACCTGGTTTCGCGGCCAGACGCGCTGACCGTTACTCCACAGGTGTGGACTCAAGCTATAAACAACTGTCAAATTCTAGTAGGCTATTCCCAGAACAGTGTTCAAAACTAGTTTTAACCTTCTCAAAATTTGTCCAAGTATTAAGAAAGTCGCATTTTAGTTATTTTAATTTACATCATTCAAGATCCCGGTTTATTTTGAAGGATTTCAAATTCATGCCAGTTACAAAATAAACTTACTTACTTACTGGCTTTTAAGGAACCCGGAGGTTCATTGCCGCTCTCACATAAGCCCGCCATTGGTCCCTATCCTGAGCAAGATGAATCCAGTCTCTACCATCATATCCCACCTCCCTCAAATCCATTTTAATATTATCTTCCCATCTATGTCTCGGCCTCCCCAAAGGTCTTTTCCTCTCCGGCCTCCCAACTAACACTCTATATGCATTTCTGGATTCGCCCATACATGATATATGCCCTGCCCATCTCAAACGTCTGGATTTAATGTTCCTAATTATGTCAGGTGTAGGATACAATGCATGCAATTCTGCGTTGTGTAGCTTTCTCCATTCTCCTGTAACTTCATCCCTATTAGCCCCAAATATTTTCCTAAGCACCTTATTCTCAAACCCTCTTAACGTATGTTCTTCCCTCAAAGTGAGAGTCCACGTTTCACAACCATACAGAACAACCGGTAGTATAACTGTTTTATAAATGCTAACTTTCAGATTTCTTGACAGCAGACTGGATGACAAAAGCTTCTCAATCGAATAATAACATAAATAAAATTAATAATGATATTAGGTAAATAAAAAAAATTAAGAAATAAGACCTCATGGCCTTACTCTACCAGAATAAATAAATAAATAATAAATAAATACATACATAAATAAATAAGTAAATAAATACATAAATAAATAAATAAATAAATAAATAAATAATACAGTAAATAAATATAAGATTACGACCAAGGGGATCACTTGAAATGTGTAATTTTCAAAAAATGAAGGCATTCCAATAAATTGCATTATTCAAGCTACATACTATGTTATTTTTTAATTTTTAAACCTTATAGTCCCTTTGCAACAGCATGTTGAAACTCATCAGAACCAAATGCCGGCCGGTACCTGTATTGATTTCTAACTTTCCTTTAAATCTGCTTAATTCCTTAAAAGTATCTCCCTTATCACTGCTTTTCGCGAAAATTCTACACTATATTGCCTACCTGGGTAAGGATTACCATTCGTTTTGTGTTTCGCTTATAACCCGCATTTTAATGTAGACACGACACAAGAAGATATTATCCGGATGAAATCAGTGAAAAATACATAACTAATACGAATGAAACATGAAACAACCGATACTCCAAGTGTCCATGATAGTGCTGTGAGTCATTCTTGTTCGAAAGTGTTTACTTCAAAGCCGGGGCTGGAATCGTTGCTCTCTTGTCGCTCGCACAATAACCGGTGTCCACCTACGTGCTTGAAGACATATGATAGCGAGGGGAAGAAAAACAAGCCAGGAATTCAATATCCCTGCCTTCCTTTTACACAAAATATCAATGAGATTTCATCAATCACAGTAGGCTACATTCTACAAAAGCACAAGTTGTATTTATATCAGCTTAAAACATAGTAATAATTTATATGTCCGTGTGTATTGAACCCTATGACATCCTGGAATTTCAGTCCGTCCATATTCTCAAAAAAATTTCTTAAGGGCCTAAATTTTACAAGTAATCACTCGTAGAAGTTCATGCTAGTCGCTGGTTTAAAAACAATTACTAACATTTAATTTAACTTCTTTCGTTTGGTGATATTTTGGGAGATTAAAAAGTCCGTACAAATTAATTTTAAGGAGTGGCAGAGGGGGCACAATGAATAATCTTTGCGTGCCTGTCCTTTCAGAGAGACACTGCGGAACTCTAGACATCGCAGAATCAGGTCCATGATTGCCGAAGCCTTGAGGAAGAAAGTCTCACTGTATACAAAGAAGTCCATGGCATCTCTCAAGAGGGATCCTGTAGGCGAATTGACATGCTTGCCATTCCACCAGGCTCTACATCCGCCTACATTATCGACCCGACAGTCAGGTTCGAGGCACAGGAACAACAGCCCGCTGAAGTCCACGCAGAAAAATGTAGGATTTATGAGCCCACAGTTCCATTCTATTTGGAGAAATATCACCTCACCTCCACTTCCTCCCGCCAGAATTAAAACATACTTTATTGCAAACCCTCGTACTACCACTGTTTACTATTGCGACGTAATACTTACAGACTAGACAACTGACCTTTCGAACAAGCTGCAGCGTGTGCACAATATGTGTGTCAGATTCATCAGCAATGCTCACAAATTTGACCACATTACACCCTCGTTCAAATCTTTATCCTGGCTGCAACTTAGTAACCGTAGAACACTTCATTCGCTGTCTTCTGTTTCGAGTTCTCCACACTTCTACTCCAAATTACCTTCGTTCCCGGTTTAACTACTTATCCTACAATCACAATCTAAACACCAGGTCACAGGAGGGCCAAATCCTAGCAATTCCTGGCCATAGAACATCCCACTATTTATCCTCTTTTACTGACTCAGTCCCCCGTGAATGGAATTCTCTACCTCAGAAGATTAGGGGCTGCCAGACAATAATCACTTTCAAGAAAAGGCTAAACGATTTCTTATGGGCGCAGTCAAATTGACGTTATAATCGTGATCGAGTTTAATAATTTAATTTAATTTAGGTATGACTATCATTACTATTATTATTAATATTATTATTATATAATTATTTTATTGGTGTTGTGAAGATGAAAATAATTGTCATTGTATTATATTAATTATGTATTATATTGTCTTCACCTAACATAATTAGGAACTTAAAATCCAGACGTTTGAGATGGGCAGGGCATGTAGCACGTATGGGCGAATCCAAAAATGCATGTAGAATGTTAGTTGGGAGACCGGAGGGAAAAAGACCTTTAGGGAGGCCGAGACGTAGATGGGAGGATAATATTAAAATGGATTTGAGGGAGGTGGGGTGTAATGATAGAGACTGGATTAATCTTGCACAGGATAGGGACCGATGGCGGGCTTATGTGAAGGCGGCAATGAACCTTCGGGTTCCTTAAAAGCCATTTGTAAGTAAGTATGTATTATATTGTCTTGTATTGTAGTATTGTATTGCTTTGAATTGTATTGTATTGTATTAATTATGTTATATTCATAGCATTGTAATAATTTTCTATCATACTGGTTGAGTGGAAGAGAAGGCCGAATGGCCTTAAATCTGCCAGTTAAAATAAACCATTATTATTATTATTATTATTATTATTATTATTATTATTATTATTAAAGTAGTTGGGCTAATGGTTAGCGCTAGGGGCACAATACCTCGCCTCTTTGTCAGTTTCTGCAAGAAGTTCCAGCTGAACAACGACTTCATTCGTGATGTTTCCCTTACTGCTATCAGAGGATCACTTGCCATTTTAAAATACCACCTGTACTTTGTTTCCTAAGAAGGAAGAACTTTACTTTGAACGCCTAATCTATTTGTTTACTTACTTACTGGCTTTTAAGGAACCCGGAGGTTCATTGCCGCCCTCACATAAGCCCGCCATTGGTCCCTATCCTGAGCAAGATTAATCCAGTCTCTATCATCATATCCTACCTCCCTCAAATCCATTTTAATATTATCTTCCCACCTACGTCTCGGCCTCCCCAAACGTCTTTTTCCCTCCGGCCTCCCAACTAACACTCTATATGCATTTTTGGATTCGCCCATACGTGCTACATGTCCTGCCCATCTCAAACGTCTGGATTTTATGTTCCTAAATATGTCAGGTGAAGAATACAATGCGTACAGTTCTGTGTTGTGTAACTTTCTCCATTCTCCTGTAACTTCATCCCTCTTAGCCCCAAATATTTTCCTAAGAACCTTATTCTCAAACACCCTTAACCTCTGTTCCTCTCTCAAATTGAGAGTCCCAGTTTCACAACCATACAGAACAACCGGTAATATAACTGTTTTATAAATTCTAACTTTCAGATTTTTTCACAGAAGACTGGATGACAAAAGCTTCTCAACCGAATAATAACACGCATTTCCCATATTTATTCTGCGTTTAATTTCCTCCCGAGTGTCATTTATATTTGTTACTGTTGCTCCAAGATATTTGAATTTTTCCACCTCTTCAAAAGATAAATCTCCAATTTTTATAGTTCCATTTCGTACAATATTCTAGTCACGAGACATAATCATATACTTAGTCTTTTCGGGATTTACTTCCAACCCTATCGCTTTACTTGCTTCAACTAGAATTTCCGCGTTTTCCCTAATCGTTTGTGCATTTTCTCCTAGCATATTCACGTCATCCGCATAGACAAGAAGCTGATGTAACCCATTCAGCTTCAAACCCTGTCTATTATCCTGAACAATCTATTTGTTTACTATGTTAATTTCCCTTTTTTGTTCGCTCCCCACATTTCTCTTTTGTGGTCTGATTTGTTTTCACTCTGTGTGTTTGTTATACTTTGTCCAATGAGGCAGTCCCGTTATTGGGAAACCTGAAAGAGTTCTTTCTTATTATTGGGGTCGAATTTTGTATCGTTGCTATGCTTGGATACATTTCCTATGACAGTGAAGCAATACATTTATTTTCAACATGATTGTTGCCCAGTACATTTCAAGGGCTTTGTTCGTGAGTTTCTGCATATTTTTTTCATTTTCCAAACCCTAGTGAGAGTCCCGCGCTATCTTCTGGTTTTCTGTTGTGGTGGGGTGTGTTTATGATTGTGTCGAAAAGGGTGTGTGTTTTGAAATTGAGTTGAGTGTTCAGAATGTGCTGGGAGCTGAAAACCCGGGTTCAAATCCCGGTGCCGGAGAGAATTTTTCTCTGTTCCACTCATCCTTCACGCTATGAAATATTTCACATAAAACAATTTTTATCTCGGAAAGGAATACAAAAATGAGGAAAATTATATTAAACATTTTGTTTGAAATATCTCAAAGAATAACCCTCTGAAATTAATGATATTACTTACAGTTTACCCTGTATAACCTCAAAGACAAAAGAAATACTAGTTGTCCTAGATATGGACCGAGTCAAGCAGAAACAGACCATTTGTGTAATCCAGATAGTTCTGATGACGATGTTGATAGAATTTAATGAAATAACAGTTTGTGAAAACCCCTGGAATAGCTTAGCCCTCAAAGCGTGCGATAACCGAAACTGAACACATTGTTCGAATTTAATTCAAGTGGTACTTAATAAAACAAACACATTGGCGACAGCTTAGCTCTCAATGTGAAGTCCTGCACCAAATGAGCTTAGTGGAGAGAACAGTAGTACGTGTCCCAAAAGTATGATTACGTAGGGGCAATTCAAACTAGTTGTTTCCGTTACAAAAACTTTGCACCAATATTTCTATTAATGTGTTTTAAATTTCTCCAAAATAACAAACTCTTGTACGAAAATACTATCCATATAATTAAATTAAATGTAGCAAGATTTAAATCACGAATCTTTACAAATATCCGAATATCAATAATAATAATAATAATAATAATAATAATAATAATAATAATAATAATAATAATAATAATAATAATAATAATAATAATTCTTTATTTATACTGGCAGAGTTAAGGCCATAGGGCCTTCTCTTACACTCTACCAGGTCACAAAGCATACAAGCAGTTAAAATTTAACAAAAAGTTAAAGAACAGAATACTAACATATTACAAAAAAATATATAATAATAATAGCATAATAAAATCGACACTAAACAACAAGAAAATAATACCATAATAGTAAAAAATAAAGTAAAATACATTGGAATATAGTAAAAGCAACCAATTTAGTACAAATGGTTAATATGGAAAAACTTAAGGAAGAATATATCAAAATGGAATGTAATAAAATAATAATAAAAACGAAAAGAAATACGAAAATTAAATAAAAAGGCTATGATAATAAATTCATCGGCTGATAAAGAGAAAAAAAGGGGGGAAAGGAAGGAAAAACAAATATATAGCCTATATTTTTACAAAACTATGGCAGAGAAAAGGGTTTATAACTGAAAGAAATCTAATTCAAAAAGTGCAATTTTAATTTATTTTTGAAACTAGACAATGTCCGACAGTCTCTGACATGTTGTGGTAGAGAGTTCCAGAGATGAACTGCAGAGACGGTGAAAGATGAAGAGTAGAAGGATGTTCTGTGTTTAGGAATGAAGAGTGTGATATGGTGTTGTGAGCGAGTATCTATTTCGTGATATGAGGACAAATGTTGAAAACGAGAAGCTAGGTAGCTAGGGTTAGAGGTTTGAAGAATATTGAAGAATATCATTATTTATTTTAAAAATTACAGTCAATTCTATAATTTCAGTTTTCATATTTAGCGTCTGTGTGCCTGTTTCCTTATCAGGCAAACTATGTCAATGACTCTCTTCTAACCTGGCATTCATATTTTAGTACAAGCCAAGAGTAGTTGCATAATTATACGCTACGTTCCATTTGTTTTCTTTTCTATTTCATAACCTATCGATAGAGATAAATAATAACGTTTTATCCCACTACTAAACTCTGGGTTAGCGGTTAGTATGTCTAGAGATTTAATATACAGGGTGATTCACGAGGAAATGTCAAAAATTTAGGATGTGAAATCTGAAGTCATTCTGAGTGAAAAAGTTCATATGAAAATAGGTCCGTTTTCGAACGGTTACGGAGTTACGGCTCTTTAATTTCACAAAATCTTCTAAGATTCCATTTTACTAACTCGCATTTAGAGACAGATAACGGAAAAGTTTAAAGTTTATATTCACGTATGCATGCATACCTAATATTCTAGACGTCGGGGTCGATGTTTTCGCACATTTTCAAAGGTACCTCCTTCTGCTTCAATGCACTGTTGCGCTCGGGCGTGTATAACATTTTAACATTTTAGTTATAACATTTTGAACGGGTTACATCAGCTTCTTGTCTATGCGGATGACGTGAATATGTTAGGAGAAAATCCACAAACGATAAGGGAAAACGCGGAAATTCTACTCGAAGCAAGTAAAGAGATAGGGTTGGAAGTAAATCCCGAAAAGACTAAGTATATGATTATGTCGCGTGATCAGAATATTGTACCAAATGGAACTATAAAAGTTGGAGATTTATCCTTCGAAGAGCTGGAAAAATTCAAATATCTTGGAGCAACAATAACAAATATAATTGACACTCGGGAGGAAATTAAACGTAGAATAAATATGGGAAATGTCTGTTATTATTCGGTTGAGAAGCTTTTGTCATCTAGTCTGTTGTCAAAAAATCTGAAAGTTAGAATTTATAAAACAGTTATATTACCGGTTGTTCTGTATGGTTGTGAAACTTGGACTCTCACTTTGAGAGAGGAACAGAGATTGAGGGTTTTTGAGAATAAGGTTCTTAGGAAAATATTTGGGGCTGAGAGGGATGAAGTTACAGGAGAATGGAGAAAGTTACACAATGCAGAGCTGCACGCATTGCATCCTTCACCTGACATAATTAGGAATATTAAATCCAGACGTTTCAGATGGGCAGGGCATGTAGCACGTATGGGCGAATCCAGAAATGCATATAGAGTATTAGTTGGGAGGCCAGAGGGGAAAAGATCTTTGGGGAGGCCGAGACGTAGATGGGAGGATAATATTAAAATGGATTTGAGGGAGGTGGGATATGATGGTAGAGATTGGATTAATCTTGCTCAGGATAGGGACCAATGGCGGGCTTATGTGAGGTCGGCAATGAACCTCCGGGTTCCTTAAAAGCCAGTAAGTAAGTTATAACATTTTAATTTAATATATTTCAATTTTATTACAACTGATATAGATGAGGATAAGATGCAGGATTGATCTCATTGTCGCTGTTGAAGTTATAATGAATCGAAATTGTGTCCTTCTGCCGTTGTTGTCTTATCACGATTCACAGCTCAGTGTGCGCTCAGAACTTCTATAACTGCAGCTTGTTCCAGCATTTCACTGAAATTGTTATTCTCTTCTCTACCATAATAAGGTCAAGAGTGCTCCTCTCTCACACAGCCATCGCTGCATTAAACCCACACGTATATTCCACAAAGAAATGTCAATATTAAGTAACGGAAGCACTGACACACATTCGTACCTTGTAATAACCTCCTACGTGGTCTCAAAATTGACTGCGAGTTAGCGATAAATTGCTCATAAATTCGGTAAAAGAGCAACGCTAGTTGATGGAAGAGCGACCCACACGGCATCAAAGTTCAGAGAGCAAAGGGAAGGAAATCTGAGAGGCATTTATCTGACCTGATGCGCTTCAGAAGCGTCAACGCCATCCCGAACTTAAAATGATAGCTACAGCGTTTGTACAGTGAAGGAACGTCTCACAGCCCAGGGCCAAACACGTTTCCCTTTCTTTGTGCATTAAAAGTTCTCAGTGGCTTTCAAATAACGCTTTCAATGTAGATATGGGAAATTGTTCGTTGAAAGCTATTTGACATACTAAAGCTATTATTTTCTCTGTCGTTTTATTGCAGTCCTTCTGATGTTATATTCGTAAAGACAACCTGTCGTGTCCAAAGTTTCATTTATATCTATATCTATACTAATAATAAATCTGCAGCCGAAATTTTTCTGGTAATTTTCGATTTTCCAAAAATAATTTGTCCTAACATATATAATTAACCACCCTGAAACCGAACATCGCTTTTTTGAAATTTTTGTTTGTATGTATGTCTGTCTGTCTGTATGTTTGTTACCTTTTCACGCGGTAATAGCTGAACCGATTTCGATGAAAATTGGAATATAAATTAAGTTCGTTGTAACTTAGATAATAGGCTATATGGCATTCAAAATATGTTACTTAAAAGGGGGGTTATAAGGGGGCCTGAATTAAATAAATCGAAATATCTCGCTTATTATTGATTTTTGTGAAATATGTTACATAACAAACGTTTCTTTAAAAATGATTTCCGATAAGTTTCATTCCCTGAAAAATTTTGATATGATTGATATTCAATGAGATAAATGAGTTTTAAAATTAAAATAACTGCCATCTAAGGCGGTGTATTGAAATAAAAAACAAATGACTTCGTCTATAAGGGACCTTGGACACAACAATCGAAAGCTATGAAACATGGCCTACAGACAATGTTTCTATGTTTGTATGAAGTAATATCGGAAGCTAAATTAACCGATTTGTATAATTAATTATTATTTCATCATTGGAAAGTGTAGTTTCTCTGGATGGACATAATGCTATAATGTTATTACAGTAACTTGTGAGTGAATTGAGGACATGTAAGATTAAAATAGCTTCTTATGCACAGAAAACTTGTATATTCATTTCCTGTATTTCTTATAATAATGTTTATGAACATATTCATTTTTATCTCAAAGAATTAACGAACAACGAGAGTGTATTGATTTAGTATGCAGTAATAGTACGTTAGCTTAGCAATCCATTATTTTATAATTCAAATTTTAACTATGCTCAATTGAGTCGTGTTAAAATACATAAAATACATATGCAATAAATGCAATGCAAAAAAATTGGGTAATGAGCCAAGCAGATTATGTTGCGCTGTTGTAAAAGTTGTTCCTCCTGAGATTCAAGAGCTCCCACAACAAATTAAAAACTTTCTAATTCGAGTACATCCGTTATCAACACACTTTTTCATAATATAATATAATATAAACATAATAATAAATCTGTAGCCAAAATTGTTCTGTTAATTTTCGCTTATCCAAAAATAATTGGTAGGCCCTAATAACAATTAAGAAACATGTTAAAGGAATTGTCATTGCACCAAATGAGTGGTCTCTGGATCAAAATGATCGCATTTTAATATTTTAAATACAATTTAAATTAAGTAACATATTAAACGATTTATCCTTCTATCAAACACGAATGTTCCCTGGATCAAATGTCCTATTTTAATTATGTAATTACTTTATATTTATTTCTAACGGGTGCAGCGGAGCGCACGGATACGGCTAGTATATAAATATAAATTTTTGTCACATACAAACAAAACTAATTAAAATGTATTATTTTTATAAGTTTATACTTCGTACACACATACACCTATAAATACACAGTGAAAGGAAACGTACTCCAATGACTCTGAAATATGATTCCTAGAATTATGAACAAATATTGTAAGAAGATTTTGTTTCTTTGCTGACAGTTTTTCAAAAAAGAAACACATTTTGTGTTACAATTTTCAAATTGCTAAAAAAAAATAACTTTTATTTCGTAAAGTAGACTATAGACCAGTTTTAACAGTAATTTAGTTATGAAAGATACATGTTTTGTTTGGTCATTTAAAAAAATTGCAATTTTCACTCAACTGTGATATCGTGGCTGCACGTAGAATTACACCCATCCCTCTACAAGCGAAGGAATACGTACTGCTATTCTTCCCTTTAGTGTTGTTGTCATATTGCACAAAATTTCCTCGAAAATCTCAAAATAATCGTTGGATTAATTAGTCTCATCACAAACATATATGCATAAGCTACATTATATTCAGGCACGAAATCGGTTAAGTCCTATGAAATCTTCACGCCAATTAACACAAGAATCTGTCTCGTGGAAAAACGTTTATAATTACGTTTGTATGATTCTATAAATATTGCATTTTAAGGCAAATTATACTTATATTCTACTAGTGGCTTGTACAGCAAATGCTTCAAACTAAGTTCTTTAGACGTTCAAATAAAATTTTTTCAATTTCATGTTGTATGATTTATCCGATAAGCAGGTTGTAATACAATGTTAAAATTGAAATATACCGTCTATACTTATCTAGTATTATATGATAAATTATAACATAAACGTTTTCGGCGCTAATGTGCCATTTTCAAATGTATGAAAAATTTTGCCTAATTACATGTTCAAATAGGTGCACATGAACTGTGTGAACGAAACATATAATGTGTACCCTGGTGATTTCATGTCACATATAAAACAATCTGTTTGTAGATACGTAATGATTAAAATTTAAAAACACACACTTATTAATAACATTTAAAATTTGTTTTTCTGCTGAAATTATCCATCAGCAAAGCTCGGAACTTGGGGACTTGTGTCTTTGCACGTGACTAAGCGACCGGACTTCAATGTCAACATACTCCCGCTTCCAGCATGGAGGTACTGTCAGGTCTGCTACAAAAGTTGTTTCTGGCTCCGACAACATATTGATAATATTATGGTAGGTTGAAACACGTAATTTCATAGCATATATATAATAAAAATAAACATGAAAAATATATCAAATTTACACGTAATTTCATAGCATATATATATAATAAAAATAAACATGAAAAATATATCAAATTTATACGTAATTTCATAGCATATATATAATAAAAATAAACATGAAAAATATATCAAATTTACACGTAATTTCATAGCATATATATAATAAAAATAAACATGAAAAATATATCAAATTTACACGTAATTTCATAGCATATATATAATAAAAATAAACATGAGAAATATATCAAATTTACACGTAATTTCATAGCATATATATAATAAAAATAAACATGAGAAATATATCAAATTTACTGTTCTGCTGTGTACATTTTATTACAGTGCATGACTACTTACATTCGAAGATTTTTCGGTATTAGACTTAAAATACTGAATTTTTTCACTGTTACTGTTTTCTGTTCGATTTTCAGCAGTTGCTGACCTCGTATCTGAGAAATAGTTTTCAATTAGTGTGTCACTACTAGGGCAAGCCCCTCTACGTCTCGATCCTTAGCAATGAACAGATTTTTCTCCAATTTGAGGGACTGCAATGTCTTTCAATGAATTCCGTTTCCAGCCTCTAGTTTGTGTGTGGCACAACTTACAAAATATAAACTCTCCATTCGCAAAAAATAATGTATCTCCTCCGAATTCTCCACGAAATTCTGTATCTTAAATTTAAAACAAAATGTATTTTCAAACTTCTATAATACCCATTCGAAATAACACGTATTTTCTATTTCCTCAAACAGACCGTTTACCTTTAATTCTCTGAATGTCATTGGCTTCGACATAACAGTTTCTTCGTCCGTCTTCCTGTCATTAGTTGTGGCCACTTTCTTAGTACACACGACTGTCCCTGAGCACTTGCAGCGAGAGCTTTGTGTACGTTGTACCTGTAACCTTACTCATGCACACGACACAAGTCCCCAAGTTCCGAACTTTGTCCATCAGTTTGTGGAACACTGGGGATGTCTTGACGTATTGTGTGGTCAAATGCAGTTATTCATTTACTTGAAATGTTGTAATCTTACACTAGGTTATTCACTATTAAAATATTAAAATTCTTTATGTTGATTCGTTATTGTTGCACCAAGGTTCCTTGTTGTTTGTTCACTTTTCACATATTGGAGCACTTTACCATAGTCGAATGTGGTGCGTAATATAAGTTACATGATACCTGGTTATTGTTATCCTTTTGTTGTTGTGGTTGGATTATTACATGTTCATGGTTGTCACCGTCCGATTATCAGTCAAGCCTTTACAAATGGCTGGACGCGCTGCGTGCTCGACGTTGGCCAGGCTGGTGTAAGATTACAACATTTCAAGTAAATGAATAACTGCATTTGACCACACAATACGTCAAGACATCCCCAGTGTTCCACAAACTGATGGACAAAGCTCGGAACTTGGGGACTTGTGTCGTGTGCATGAGTAAGGTTACAGGTACAACGTACACAAAGCTCACGCTGCAAGTGCTCAGGGACAGTCGTGTGTACTAAGAAAGTGGCCACAACTAATGACAGGAAGACGGACGAAGAAACTGTTATGTCGAAGCCAATGACATTCAGAGAATTAAAGGTAAACGGTCTGTTTGAGGAAATAGAAAATACGTGTTATTTCGAATGGGTATTATAGAAGTTTGAAAATACATTTTGTTTTAAATTTAAGATACAGAATTTCGTGGAGAATTCGGAGGAGATACATTATTTTTTGCGAATGGAGAGTTTATATTTTGTAAGTTGTGCCACACACAAACTAGAGGCTGGAAACGGAATTCATTGAAAGACATTGCAGTCCCTCAAATTGGAGAAAAATCTGTTCATTGCTAAGGATCGAGACGTAGAGGGGCTTGCCCTAGTAGTGACACACTAATTGAAAACTATTTCTCAGATACGAGGTCAGCAACTGCTGAAAATCGAACAGAAAACAGTAACAGTGAAAAAATTCAGTATTTTAAGTCTAATACCGAAAAATCTTCGAATGTAAGTAGTCATGCACTGTAATAAAATGTACACAGCAGAACAGTAAATTTGATATATTTCTCATGTTTATTTTTATTATATATATGCTATGAAATTACGTGTAAATTTGATATATTTTTCATGTTTATTTTTATTATATATATGCTATGAAATTACGTGTAAATTTGATATATTTTTCATGTTTATTTTTATTATATATATGCTATGAAATTACGTGTTTCAACCTACCATAATATTATCAATATGTTGTCGGAGCCAGAAACAACTTTTGTAGCAGACCTGACAGTACCTCCATGCTGGAAGCGGGAGTATGTTGACATTGAAGTCCGGTCGCTTAGTCACGTGCAAAGACACAAGTCCCCAAGTTCCGAGCTTTGCTGATGGATAATTTCAGCAGAAAAACAAATTTTAAATGTTATTAATAAGTGTGTGTTTTTAAATTTTAATCATTACGTATCTACAAACAGATTGTTTTATATGTGACATGAAATCACCACTGTACACATTATATATTTCATTCACACAGTTCGTGTGCACCTATTTGAACATGTAATTAGGCAAAATTTTTCATACATTTGAAAATGGCACATTAGTGCCGAAAACGTTTATGTTATAATTTATCATATAATACTAGATAAGTATAGACGGTATATTTCAATTTTAACATTGTATTAAAATTGTTTCAGATTTATTTTCAATGAAAAATACCAGACATTTTGAAAGTTATTTGCTTCCATAATAATGAAACATAGGCCTACTCCCTCTGAATGGTTTTTATGTGAAATACTTTTTCTTGGACCTATCATCCTTCAGGTTTTGAGTTTCAACTTGAAAACGCAAGTAAAAATGTCAGGACGATCAGTGCGTTTTTCATGTGGGAGTAAAGCAATAGCTATTTCAGGTCATTGTGGATTGTAGGTGAAAGTTAAAAAAAAAAGTCAGGTTTGCTATGCTTTCGTATAATAGACAGAGCGTCTTGGTATAGCTGCTTAGAGATCTTGCTGAAATGATCGGGAGACTACAACATTTTCTAGGCCTCCTATTTTATCATTACCGGTACGTAATATCGTCTTTCCTTAGGAATTGTAATTTTTGCGCTCCCTCGAGCCAATATTGAATCTACACCACACCGCCATTAAATATATGAAAAAGATCCAACCCCATTTGATTAATAACTATAAAAATATTTGATTTTAATAACAATATTATTATCTTACGCAAGTTTTGTAGTTTATATATTAACATCATGGCATTAACTATAATAATATTTAATTTCTAATAGTAATAATGTCATCAAACCGCCTCAAGTTTTGTACATTTTAATATACAATACACAGCTGTACTCAGAAAATTACACACCGCAGAATCAGACCTGTAAATTATTTTTAATAATTATTGAAGCTTTTAATAACCAATTGAATTTGAGCTCTAAATGTCAGCAATCCTGCAGGTCATAGCCTTCGTGTAATAGCCTATTGCTTATTGTAGTCTGTGTTTTGTTTTATTTTGAAATGCAATCAGTTCTCAAAACTGACGAAAGATGGATTTTGGAAAATAGAAAAATTATGTAGGAAAACACAATTATTATTTTTATAAAAAACTTTGGGTTCCAAGCTTCAAAATGAGGGGTTATTTATTAAAATCCGTTCAGCCGTTGTCCCGTAATTCCCATTACCAGTTCAAATTATATATAGACTAGTGGCTTGTGCAGCAAATGCTGCAAACTAAGTTCATTAGACGTTCAAATAAACATTTTTCAGATTTATTTTCAATGAAGAATACCAGACATTCTGAAAGTTATTTGCTTCCATAATAATGAAAGATACTCTCTCTCGAGCCAATACTGAAGAGAACCATGCAAATAAATACCTATACCACACCGCCATTAAATATATAAAAAAACCAACCCCCACTTGATTAATAACTATAAAAATATTTGATTTTTAATAATATTATTATCTTACGTAAGTTTTATAGCTTTCAGTAACATAAACTATATAGCCGCCACTCAGTAAAATATAGAAATCAAAATCTAATTTAAGTTATTCTCTACATCTACTTATATAACCCCAAAACGTTTCACTTTCATATCATCAATATAGCATTAATATGTATAATTAATGAAAAATAGTCACATCACGGCATTAACTACAATAATATTTCATTTCTAATAGTAATAATGTCATCAAACCGCCTCAAGTTTTGTAGTTTTTAATATCCAATACACAGAAAATTACACACCACAGAATCAAACCTGTAAATTATTTTTAGTAAGTTAAGTTTTTAATAACCAATTTAATTTGAGCTCTAAATATGTCAGCATTCTTGCAGATCATGGCCTTCGTGTAATATTGTTTACTGTAGTGTGTTTTTTGTTTTATTCTGAAATGCAACACGGCCGACTTGATGATCGCTTCGCTCCTCCTGAATGCAATTAGCTAGTTCTCAAAACTGACGACAGATGGATTTTGGAAAGTAGGAAAATATGTAGAAAAATTGACATTTCACTGAAAACTACTATTTTTCTGAAAAACTTTGGGTTCCAAGCTTCAAAATGAGGGGCCATTTATTAAAATCCGTTCAGCCGTTTTCCCGTAATTTCCATTCCCAGTTCAATATATATATATATATATATATATATATATATATATATATATATACATATATAGATTTAAATAATTGTATTGCATTTTAATTTTATTAATAATTTTACGAGATTCTAGCATAGCATCAAGTTAACTGCGTGTCCAGAGAAATCGATTCAAAGAAACTGTTGAAAGTAAGTCTGCAGTGGGTCAGAAGCACTGCAGACACCAGCTGTACGCGTCTCGGCTGGCTTGTGAATTAATAATAGCATTTTCCTTTGTGAAATCCTGTTCATTGTCCAACTGAGAACTAGTCCAAGAAGGTCAAGATTTTTATCCTTATATGTAGCTACTTGTATTAAATTCAAATCGCAGCTCAGAAAGTTTCAAAGAAGTTACTCTGTGGCTATGCAATGATCTCTACTTTCTTTACATGAATACAAATGTCTCTAGATATCTGTAAATAAAGTGGCAAGTAAATAAATTCATACTTCAAGTTGCAGCCATCACCATTACTATAATCATCAGAATTATTCATGAATGTTGGACTAATTTATCAACAGTAATCTCACTAGAGGTTTTGATTTATCTAGAGAAAATCAAAACTCGACTTGTATTTAATTTACTATTACACGATTAGAAGAAAATATATAAAAATTAGAAGTAACGAAGTACTATAATACAATAAAATATGAATTGACTTACGAAAATACTGAACTGTCTTCAAAAATGTACTATTGTACAATCTCTAAATTACAAGTATTACGCTAGATGGCAGTAGTGTGTTATGTTTAGCTGTTTTCTTGTTATCAGTTGTGCCAACTATGGAATCTTCATTGAACTCTGTGGACGGTTACTGGCCAAGAAGATTTTGTTGATTCAGTTTAATTTTTATTAAAAACTCGCATTCCACTTCAATTATCCGGATCCCAGTAATCAACGTCACTTGACAGATGATTTTCAATAAATCTTAGTATTAAACAATCCCTGATACGTGACTATCCATAATATCATATAGCAGAAGCTGTAACATAACCTATTATAAACAAGTATTACAAAAGTTTTAATTAGGGATGATGAAATAAACAAGAAAAGTTTTAATTAACGAAGTTGAAATAAAAAATAAACATTAATAATTTTAAAATGAACAATAAATTATTGACAATACAGTTTTCAAATTTGAATGTTTTAGTGGTTGGTGGTTCAGTTGATGTTACATTAGACGTGTGGTAAAAGAAGTGGAACTCCTTGATGTACATGGTGTATTCCTCAACTTATTCAGGATTTCCGAATGATGCTCTTCATTTATTTGTAAATAGGATTTCAGGGAAGATACACAGCTATGACTAGTGATATTTATTAATTCTTGTTCTTGAATGCCAATGCGAGTCATATTTGAAAGTGCTGTGCATCGACTGGAGTGGTTTGTAATTTTCTGTTTTTTGACGTCCAGACCAGTGCAGTTTGAAATGTTGGCAAACAAAGAAACAAATGCTAGGGTAGTGATAAAATAAACAAATGCTAGGGACGCGATAAAATTAAACAAATGCTAGGGACCCGATAAAATTGTGGGATAAGCAGCCATGATTGATTGAGAGACGTCCTTTCGTACCGTTGTATTGGTCAAAAGTAGTATGACGTAGTAAAAGTGTAATAGTCTCTGTAAAAAATTGTCTGGCATTATAGATCTTTCTAACCTTCTTTCCGTCTTCGGCAAGTAGTCTATAATTTGTAAAGATAATGTGTATGCATTCATTCTCGTGAAGTATTTATTAATTTTGGCCAATTTGGATTCGATGTCTATTTCATACAGACTTTCGTCATATTATTGCGGTTTAGCAAAAATCCAGCTGTTGTGAGAAACTCCATCTTCGTTGTGTTTCATCTTCATTAGTCGTGATTGAAAAGCTTCCAGATTTTGGTTCCTTCTTATAACTGCGAAAATCTCGTGTGTTTTCTTTTTAACTTATGTATTATGAAAATTTTATTTTAATATTCCTAATATTAGGCGAAATATACAGAGCGAGTCGAACCAAAGGGACCGTGTGTGAGGAGTGTGAGAAGGGATTAGAGACTTCAAAGTACGCGTGACTTGTGCGTGCAAGCGACAACAGTAACGGGACCTGGAGACTTGCTTTTAATACTTCCCTCATCCCCTTTCTTCCGCTGGTAAACCCCGAAGTGACCTGAGCACTGAGGGTTATACTGTTCAAACATCTTTGTTAAGTGACATAAAAGATGGAATCGGTAGGGGAGAAAAGTGCAATGAACAGTTCCGATCAGTGATAATTTATAGCGTCAATGAAATGTGTCCTATAATGTCAGTGAAATGTGTTATAGAGTTCAGTGAAATGTGTGCTAAAGTGTCAGTGAAATGCGTCATAGTGCCACTACAGTGAGTGAGATGAGAGTAAAGTGAAAGACTATTGAAACTTATGTAGGGCCTATACATAATTATGTAGGTTGTATTGTGAAATTAGGTATTTTATTCATGTTTTATTATTATTGTGTTAAATTATATTATGTATTCTTATTGTATTGTGTATAAAATTGTATTGTGTATTGTATAATTGTATTGTGTATTGTAAATTTATTGTGTATTGTTTATATTGCATATACCACTGCCACCGGGTGCTTGCCCACTTGCAGTGTAAATAAATACATACATACATACATACATACATACATACATACATACATACATACATACATACATACATACAAAGTTTACGACTTCTTGGAAACATATGTATTGCTGGAGAATAAGATTCTCAGCAAACATTTGTGTGAGGCGAATATATATTTTTAATTTGTACAACCGTTCGTTTTTCGTTTTTTTATATAATTTATGTGCGGTTTATTTTCAATGCATTAAAAATATGGAAAATGGACAATAACGACGTAAAAATGCTAAGAAAAATCATTTAACCTTAAAATAGGCAAAATTGAAATTAGGCCTATCGTCCCCAAATTTGAGGAAACGTTTATCTCTAATAGGTCTTGCATACCTACACTCACAAGGAGAGGACACGCTCTGTATATCACCGAATTAAATAAGATTGTGTGAGATGAAAGTACAAGAAGTAATGTTTAAAGTCATACCTGGTATGGGTGGCCAATGACCCCTCGTTTTGGAAATATTGGCTATTGTTTGTGACATACTTCCGTTAGGTGCTTAATAGGGAAGCATTAGACTGTGTGAAAGCGTAGCTCATATGGTTGGATGCTGAGTTGTCATCCAGACAACCCGAGTTCGAATCATGTACAGAAAGTGAAAGAAGGTTGTCCACAGTCACACACATTTTTCTGCACTTCTGCTGCGAAACAGACATCCTTCACATTCACAAACACTTCTCGTTCGTTTATCAATTTTGATGCATACCACGCATATTTCAACATGGCTTTGAATATAGGAACTGACAACTGAAAGTGAATTAAGGAGTGAATTTTGAGGGCATCCTCCCTTGAAGCAATTTGTCGTCCAGTATGTAAAAGGAAACATATTTTGCAAATATTTGATAAAAATCTTCACCTGTCTAAAAAAATAAACATCATAGGACTGGCAAAATCCAGTACATTTGGGTGAAATCACTTTAAGGCTGCACATTACTTCATTTTCTTCATTTGTAAATATTTCATCATACAAAGAAGGGTTTACCTGCCCTTCCCACGAGTCCAGAATTAGAAGAAATGGCTGCTCCCACATATGTCTTTATTACTTTCTGATGAAGAACGTGTTACACATATATTTCCGAATTTAGAAGTGAGTTTATCTACTTGACGTTGCACTCTTCGGCCAAATTGTCCTTTTGGTGGTAATAATAATAATAATAATAATAATAATAATAATAATAATAATAATAATAATAATATAAAGTTTTAACAAATGAGAAGGCATTAGGACTCGAACGGGGGTTGTCTGGATGAGAACTCAGTATCCATCCATATGAGCTACGCTGTTACATAGTCTAATGCTTCCCTATTAGGCACCTAACAGAAGTATGTCACAAACAATAGCCAATATTTCCAAAACGAGGGATCATTGGCCACCCATATCAGGTACGACTTTAAACAGTACGTCTTGAACTTTCATCTCACACAATCTTATTTAATTCGGTGATATACAGAGCGTGTCCTCTCCTTGTCAGTTTTAAAAAGACATTTTGCCTAACATCCGGGGTCTACTTATAACATTTCAGTTGTGTTTCTATACGAATATATTGCACGAAATACGAATAAAACATCGGAAAATATATTGTTAACTTGGGATACGTTCTGTATAAGTTACCTGGAATTGTGTAAATGTTACAGGAAATTCCAAAGAATAAGATCATTAAACAAGAGAAAAAATTTAACAAGATGAACAGGGAAGCAACAAAAATGTTATAATAGGAGTGTGCTCGCGTTCAGCGATGTTAAATAAGGTAGAAGATACTGAGGGGGAAGTAGATCGTCGAGTAGTCGATAATTGGCCCTTGAAAAGAGGCGCCCGCCATTAGCAATGCTGGGAACTTCAAAGGCAGTAAACAACTGTGCACTTGTTTCAACTTAATACCTTTCTTTACATTCAAACTTGTAAGAAAATTTGAAATCTTCAAAGTAAACAGAACGCACAAAATAATCATGTAGCCTCTCTCATGCAGATCTATATGCTGAGACATTTCAATATAACTTACTATATTAATATTTTACAAATGTGGAACAGATTTTGAGATACAGAGTTTTTATGGCAAGGCTACGCATGTCTGACAGCGGTTTATTACAATGGGACTAGTTCACAATTATTGTTTCAATCTAAATATCTAACAGCTCTCGCGCCTTGGTTTGTTACGACTGGTATGAAATTTAGACTTAAAAAGACTGATATATTTCATGAATTTATCCAACCTCTCCATGAAGAATGAAGATACAATATACTTACTTACAAATGGCTTCAAACTAAAATTATGGCCTTCTGCGGAAAATATCCCGTGCCTAGCAAAATATGTTTACATTCAAAAATATTAGAAAGGATAAATAATTTTACATATCTCCATTACACACTATCTTTTTTCGATGACGTAGACATTTCACAGAAAATTTCTAAGTACACCAAAGCAATGGGAATAATTAACAACATTATGAAACCTTCCCTAGTACAAAGGCATACTCGAATTCGCCTATACAAGACCTTGGCGAGACCTGTACTTTGTTACGGCAGTGAGGCATGGACATTGAGGAAGAAAGACGAAAGCAGAATAACGGCTAATGAAATGAAATTTATGAGATATACAGCGGGATATACGACATGGGATCACAAACGCAATGAAGATGTAATGGAAGAATTACAACTAGAACCTGTAATTAATCATGTAAAACATTATCAGAACAACTGGATAAATCTTCTGCATAGCATGCATAGAGATAGAATCCCAAAAGTCATGTTCCACTATCGTCCAAACGGGAAGGGATCTCTCGGTCGACCAAAGAAGCGCTGGATTGAAAATTCAACTGTGAGATCGTAACAGGCCATTTGGCCTAATACTTGAAGGAAAGAAGAAGAAGAAGACAAATGGCTTTTAGAAAACCCGGAGGTTCATTGTGGCCCTCACATAAGCCCGCCATCGGTCCCTATCCTGAGCAAGTTTAATCCAGTCCCAACCATCATATGCCACCTTCTTAAAATCTCATTTTGTTATCCCCCGTGTACGTCTCGGCCTCCTCAAAGAACTAGTTCCCTCATTCTTCCAACTAACACTGAATATTAATTTCTCGATTCATCTTTTTCCCAGAAGTTATACTTTTTTTTTTTACTTAAAGCGTTTTGCCGATGATCAAAACAAATTGGGAAACGAGTTATACTTCTATGGAGGAAGCAGAGAAGGCAGACTGGCCTTAACCTAGTTTCGTCTAGGAGCTTGGAGGGCACTTAAAATCGTCAACGAAGAGGGGGCGAGAATACCTCCTCTTTGTGGTAGAGGCGAGACATCACACCATATTTTATCGGAGTGTGAAGCCACAGAAGCTCTGAGAAAACGATTCCTGCCACAGTCCTTCATTACATCTAGCAGGGGGCACTTGGCGACATACGATATATTAAATAACACTAAATTCTGTGAGAGTATGGGAATATTTATGACAAAAGTTCGACACCTGAGGGAGAAACTGGCCGAGGGGGAGGGGGCCGAGGAAATAAGGGGAAAAGTTATTTATTAGTATTGTTATGAGTAGTATTAACACTGAGCGAATGAGGTAATTAGGGGATAATGTTAATTTTGTACTTATCGTGTTTTTTATTTTTTTATTGCGTGTGGATGTTTTTTATGTATTACCTTTATATTTATTACTAGCCGTACCCGTGCGCTCCGCTGCACCCGTTAGAAATAAATGTTAAGTAATTACATAATTAAAATAAGACATATGATCCAGGGAACACTCGTGTTTGATAGAAGGATAAGTCGTTTATTATGTTACTTAAATTGTATTAAAAAAATTAAAATGCTATCATTTTGATCCAGAGACCACTCATTTGATCATAAAAATTATTTTAGGAAATACAGGAAACGAATGCCTATCAAGTTTTCTGTGCATAAGAAGCTATTTTAATCTTACCTGTCCTCGATTCACTCAGAAGTTACTGTAATAACATTATAGCATTATGTCCATCCAGAGAAACTACACTTTCCAATGGTGAAATAATAATTAATTATACAAATCAGTTAATTTAGCTTCCGATATTATTTCATACAAACACAGAAACATTCTCTGTAGGCTGTTTTTCATAGCTTTCGATTGTTGTGTCCAAGGCCCCTTATAGACGAAGTCATTTGTTTTTTATTTAATTACACCGCCTTAGATGGCGTTGTTATTGTAATTTTGAAACTCATTTATCTCATTAAATATCAGTCCTATCAAAATTATTCATGGAATAAAACTTATCGGAAATTATTTTTAAAGAAACTTTTGTTATGTAATGTCCTTATACTGCTTGTTTGAGGCTTGAAATATTAAAAGATTTTGGGATGGAAATTTCAGCACAAAAATCAAAAGTAATGGCATTTTTAGGACAAGACCCAGTCAGAAGTAAGATAATACACAATAACCAATGCCTCGAACAAGTGCAAAATTTCAATTATCTGGGTTGTGAAACATCTTATCAAAATGAAAAAGATATGAACAAGAAAATTACCAAATTTACACAAATTCTAGGAATAATAAACAATACATTAAAAGCTAAATTAGTACAAAAATCTACAAGAATAAAAATATATAATACACTAGCATTACCCTCCCTTTTATACGGAAGCGAGATTTGGTCATTAAAGAAAAAAGACATGAACAGAATCAAAGCAACGGAAATGAAATTTTTCAGGAGGACAGCAGGATATACTCTTTTAGACCGAAAAAGGAATGAAGAAATTTTAGAACAATTAGAAGTAGAGTCAGTAGAAGAAAAAATCAGCAGATACAAATTCAAATGCCTAGATCATGTAAGAAGAATGGAAAATTCAAGAATCCCAAAAATTATGATGCAATATAAACCTAGAGGACATCGTCGACCAGGAAGACCTTTAAGAAGACTGCTAGATGGGGCCGAAACAGGTCTACAGAGGCCTAATTCGTGAAGGATGATGGTGATGATGATGATTGTTATGTAATATTTTTCATGAAAATTAATAATAAGGGAGATATTTCGATTTAATTCAAGCCCCCTTATAACCTCCTTTTTAAATAAAATATTTTGAATGCCATATAGCCTAAATTCTAAGTTACAAAGAACTTAATTTATATTCCAATTTTCATATAAATCGGTTCAGCCATTATCACATGAAAAGGTAACAAACATCCAGACACAGACATACAAACAAAAATTAAAAAAAAGCGATTTTCGGTTTCAGGGCGGTTAGTTATATATGTTAGAACCAATTATTTTTGGAAAATCGAAAATTACCAGAAGAATTTCGGTTACAGATTTATTATTAATATAGATTTGGATTATTTGTTGCTGTTTCAATAAGGAATTTGAATTGAATTGTTTATATTATGTTTTTTTCTTTCATATCTTACATTTATTTTATTTTTATTATTTTTGTGAAATTTGGTACGAAGTTAGATCAGTTGTAATTGTGATAATGATATCGATAGTAATAATAATAACTGTTACTATTTTATTATTCGTACTATTATTTTTGTTTTCTTAGAAGATTCAAACTGTGCATAGTTATAGCACGAATGACCGTACGGGCTCGTGCGAAGGATCTTGTGTACATGAGTTTGTATAATTGTGTATCAATAAATGCACTTCATTCATTCATTCATTCATTCATTCATTCATTCATTCATTCATTCATTCATTCATTCATTCATTCATTCATTCATTCATTCATTCAGAAAGTTTGCTTTGACTCTCAATGCAATAAAATCACAAGCAATCCTAGTGGGACATCAACGTCTATTATGCAACATTACTCCTGCTCTTCCAGTCAAGTTAAACGACACAATGATCCCTTTTGCTTCCTGTGTTAAAAACCTTGGAGTTTACTTTGACACGCATTTAAACTGGAATAACCAAGTAACCCATATTACCAAAAAAGTGCTTTCCACACTACATTCCTTAAACAGCATTCGAAAATTCCTTCCGCTATCACTCAAGAAAATACTAGTGGAAACGCTAGTAATGCCCCACTTCGATTATTGTGATTTTCTACTGACTGACCTCAATGTCAACCAATCCCAAAGATTACGTGTTCATAATTCTTGTGTTCGCTTCGTCTGCGATGTCCGTCGCGCTGACCACATTACCCCATCCTTTCAAACTCTAAACTGGCTACGGCCTAACGACCGTAGAAATTTTCATTCTCTTGTTCTCCTTTTCCAAGTCCTTCACACTTCTACACCTACCTACCTTGCCTCCCGTTTCAGTTACCTGTCATCATATCATAATCTCTTCACACGCACGCAAAATAGCCGCATACTAGCCATACCAACACATAAGACATCATCGTATTCATCATCATACACAATCTCGCTCTCGCGCTTGTGGAATACCCTACCCAGTGACATCAGAGACTGTCGGAATTTAGTAGCGTTCAAAAGCAAGCTTATTAAGCATTTTCTTACTGCGTAGAGTAAGTTTAATTTTTACTTAATCAATAAAAGAAGTGCTCTCTTATGTAAAAATGCAAATGAAGGTGGACATCTTAAATGACTGGAATGCAATGTGGTTAAATAGTACAAATAGTCAAATCACAAAATCACTATATTTTCCCACAGTTAAAAATAGACTAACCGTAAAGGATTATGAACCATCATACATATACACGAAATTTATGACTGGGCACGGAAAATTTAATTCATATTTTGAACGTTTCAAAATGGACAACCCAAACGGCTCTTCATGTCCCTGTGAACACCCCACACAAACAGTCGACCACCTGTTATTCGAGTGCCCGCTACAAGAACGCAAGAGATACAGACTAGAAACCCACCTTAGCATGTGTGATACAACTTTCTCACCACCAATTACAAAAGTTCTTCTGAAGCAATGTTGCATAAAGGAATTTCACATATGTATTACAGGTGTATTTAAGACCTTGTAGAAATAACAGTATTTAGTAACAGTGTCCTATTTATTCCTTTGCAGCCAAATTTGTAACTTTTGAAAATATAGTTATCATGTTGAAGTGTATGTGTTGTAGAGGATGCTTGATTTGTTGTGTATGTGAGTCATAGTTGTGGGATGCTTGATAGTGTTTGTGTGACTATTGTGTATTAATTTATGATGTATGTTAGGGAAAGTTGCTTAATTGTGTTATAGAGTACCGCTATAAGAAATATTTTGTTTATGTGTTGTAACTGTTCTCTGTATGTCTCAATTGATGACTGATGTTTGATTTGCAATCGCAATGTTTAAATTACGGATTGTTTAGGTTTTATTTCCATTGTGTAAGCTAATTTATTTTTCTTTTCAATTTGTTTTATGCTTAGACCTATTTTTGTGTAAAACTACAGCCCTAGCATACATATGTAAAATAGGGCTACCCCCCATTGGAGATACAATAATAATAATAAAAGAAATGCTTCCCTCTTCTTAACTTTTACAATAAACTGTCTTACTTACAACTGACTTACAAATGGCTTTTAAGGAACCCGAAGGTTCATTGCCGCCCTCACATAAGCCCGCCAGCGGTCCCTATCCTGTGCAAGATTAATCCAGTCTCTATCATCATACCCCACCTCCCTCAAATCCATTTTAATATTATCCTCCCATCTACGTCTCGGCCTCCCTAAAGGTCTTTTTCCCTCCGGTCTCCCAACTAACACTCTATATGCATTTCTCGATTCGCCCATACGTGCTACATGCCCTGCCCATCTCAAACGTCTGGATTTCAAGTTCCTAATTATGTCAGGTGAAGAATACAATGCGTGCAATTCTGTGTTGTGTAACTTTCTCCATTCTCCTGTAACTTCATCCCGCTTAGCCCCAAATATTTTCCTAAGCACCTTATTCTAAAACACCCTTAATCTATGTTCCTCTCTCAGAGTGAGAGTCCAAGTTTCACAGCCATATAGAAGAACCGGTAATATAACTGTTTTATAAATTCTAACTTTCAGATTTTTGGACAGCAGACTGGATGATAAGAGCTTCTCAACCGAATAATAACACGCATTTCCCATATTTATTCTGCGTTTAATTTCCTCCAGAGTGTCATTTATATTTGTTACTGTTGCTCCAAGATATTTGAATTTTTCCACCTCTTCGAAGGATAAATCTCCAATATTTATATTTCCATTTCGTACAATATTCCCGTCACGAGACATAATCATATACTTTGTCTTTTCGGGATTTACTTCCAAACCTATCTCTTTACTTGCTTCAAGTAAAATTTCCGTGTTTTCCCTAACCGTTTGTGTATTTTCTCCTAACATATTCACGTCATCTGCATAGACAAGAAGCTGATGTAGCCCGTTCAACTCCAAACCCTGCCTGTTATCCTGAACTTTCCTAATGGCATATTCTAAAGCGAAGTTAAAAAGTAAAGGTGATAGTGCATCTCCCTGCTTTAGCCCGCAGTGAATTGGAAAAGGATCAGATAGAAACTGACCTATACGGACTCTGCTGTATGTTTCACTGAGACACATTTTAATTAATCGAACTAGTTTCTTGGGAATACCAAATTCAATAAGAATATCATATAATACTTCCCTCTTAACCGAGTCATAAGCCTTTTTGAAATCTATGAATAACTGATGTACTGTACCCTTATACTCCCATTTTTTCTCCATTATCTGCCGAATACAAAATATCTGATCAATAGTCGATCTATTACGCCGAAAACCGCACTGATGATCCCCAATAATTTCATCTACATACGGAGTTAATCTCCTCAAAAGAATATTGGACAAAATTTTGTACGACGTCAACAAAAGTGATATTCCTCGAAAGTTACCACAGTTGGTTTTGTCCCCCTTTTTAAAAATAGGTACAATTATGGACTCCTTCCATTGTTCTGGTACAATTTCCTTTTCCCAAATAGCAAGTACAAGTTTATAAATTTCGCTATATAATGCACTTCCAACAATAAACTGTCTAGCTTTTATTAATCAGTTAATCTTTCAGTACTTTGATTTTTATTGTATTTGTAAATTTAATTATATTTGTAATTGTAATCTTAATATTGTAGTTGTAATCCCCTGGTAGAGGGGAAGAGAAGGCCTGATGGCCTTATCTCTACCAGATTAAATAAATAAATAAAATAAATAAATACCATCACATCACACGATCACAAGTTCCACCGAAACTAGATCACCGCGCAGTTAACACGGCGTAGTTAAATAATACGTTACAAAAAAGTATTCTGCTTATTAAATTTACAGCGCTGGAAGTGCAGATTGTATTGCACAGTTTATTATAATTCCTTGGCTGTCGAGAACCGACTACAGCAGCTTTGATGGAAGCGAGTTCGCTTCGAGAATGCCTTGCTGAAGGACCGGCTTTCCGTCTTCATAGCTCGGGCTGGGTCTGTCTGCCTTTGTGAGCGTCTTTAGATCAAACAGACGAACAGGCGTCTTAATTTGCCCTGCCTTCCCATCTGCCCAGTGGGTATGACGTCAATACAGCTCAAAGACATTGGGAAGTGTCAGATTTCAGCTGTTCATTGGTTTAAATTGCAGTACAAATCGATACCTTTAAAGTCATCAAAACAGCTTCACTGCTGTCCCGTTGCTTTCTCAAGAGAAAATCGATTGTATTCAGTTGACAAAGGCTCGACTTCAACTCAACTCCAGAGGTATACGTCAGGGCAGGAAATTGGCTTCCCATATGAGTGTTTTACCCGTACGGGCAAATGAAATAATGTTTGTACCCTCGCTGGTAGGACTGCTACCCCTCTCTAAGGTACTGTCATCCTCTGAGGACTTTAGTGCTGAGAGGAATGCGGTTCCGACTAGCCTAGCGCGGTACTGGTGTGGGAGGGGACAGTGACAGCGGCAGTCTGGGAGAAAGTACAATCATACTGAAAACATTCGCCCAGTTTACGAGAGTTTCTAACGTATTTTTGGCGAGATAGAGATACAACTATTCGTACTTAACGTGTTCAGAGAAGGAAAGTATTGTAGAACATTTTATTCATTTGTTTATTTATTTAGTGTATTATTTATTTATTCTGGTGAAGTTAAGGCCATCACACCACCAGTAATACAAATGCAATAAAATAAATAAAAAGAAAAATCATAATAAAACTACAATAATATAAATGAAAAGAAGAATCATACTATAAAATTTAGTGATTAGTAGAATTGAATTAAATTTGTAAAGTAATCAATTTAAATATACTGTACTGCTGAACTCACTTGAGATATTTAAAGATATCACCAACAAATGATTTTCGCATGACATTATAGGAATCTCTTTTTCACGATAGCAATCACACATATTCTAAAATTCCAGTAGAATAAGACCAAAAACTTTTCTACAGCATGTTTCCTTAAAAATGACTTGTAACGGTGAAATATTTAATATGAGTAATTCAAATAATATTAACATAGCTAACATCAGGGAGAATTACGAGCAAAAATTGCAACAATATATTTAATATTGTAATAACAAAACCATACAGGCCTAGGTAAACAATATGTATATGAAATATTCACACACTACTACAGACTGAAGACTGCATGTTTTTGGACGATTAATACTTCCCACTCCGCTCGGTTCGGCTTGGCTGTAGCAACAAAAGAATCTACCTGAAACCCCCCCCCACCCCACACCGATGGCAAAAATACTCCAGGTTCCAGTGCTAAACTCGTCGGAGGAAGATATTAGCGATGAAGGGGAGAGTAGGGAATTCGTTTCGTACAGATCAGGGGTGAAGTAATACTACGTATCTCCATGGATGTCGGAAAGTTTGAGTTTAACAATGACTGGAAATTATTATTTTTTAAAGAATCATAGTAGGGAGATGGACAGTGTCTTATTCCTAAAAACATGTCAGGTGCAGAAAATATAATTAAAAGCGGTATTGTGATGTGTTCCATGCTGAAAAATATAAAGATATCGTTAGTGACGAAAGGATGAATTTTCTGACTGTATAGAGAACTTGACAAAATTCATACAACAAGAGAAAAGTACACGCTCAGAAATACATATACTACCGGTCAAAAATTTTCGATCACCTATCACAAGTATGGATTTGTGGTTAAAACAGTAATTTCGTTTTGAGTATTCTATCATATTGTAAATTTTATTAGTAACAACAATGTAATTTATTCGTCACAACAATAATTCCTTTCTACAATTCACCTTAAACGCTCTCGTCAACAATTGGATCTTCATTCAACACAGTAGCCTATTCGTTATAGCACTCCACCGACGACAATGACAATTTACTTGGACTATTACGCACAACAATGAACTGTTAATCTTAACTAATATTTACAAAGCGCTATTTACAAATCAGAACTACCAGTTCTCAGTTCACAGTTCTTCTATCTCAGTCACTCGAGTTCACAGTATCTCGAACCACAGACCTTCAGAGACAGTTCACTGTACTCGAACTCAGGTCCCTCCAACTGCGGTCCACTGCACTCGAACTCAGGTCCCTCCAACTGCGGTCCACTAACGCGAACTCAGGCCTTCGGATGCTGACGCAGATGCGGACGCACACTCGAATCGAACTCCGGCACACAAGTCTGGCTTGCTTGCTCTGGCTTACTCACTGACTGAATAACTGAAAACTGCTTCGTTCCTTCGCGTCCGTAATTTATAACCACAGCGACGTAGCCTCGAAGGTTCCACGCGTCTCTAGAGATGGCACTCCAGAAAAAGCCAGAGCCCTCTCCTCTCTACCAGCACCAGATGCGCGCGCACTCTCGCTTCACTCTCTCGCCGCGTTGGCCCTTTCCCCTCTTCGCCGCGCGCCATCCCAAAGTGCTCCGCGCGATCTTCTCTCTTGCGGGACGCTGGTCGTGAGTTCGAATCTCACGTCGCTGTCACAATATCATAATGCTAGAGAGATAAAATATTTATTTTGTTGGTCTATCTAGTTTTTCCGATGTGTTTGTACATTGAAATATAGTATATAGTTGTTTTCATAGCTGATCGAAAACTTTTGACTGATAGTGTACATACATACATACATACATACATACATACATACATACATACATACATCTCATGCTTAACTGGGGAAGGTGTGACTACATAAATTCTTATAACAAAGACAACAGAGCAGGTTTAGCGTGGTTAAGATTGGGGGCATGGAAGGGTCATAAAATTGTCAACGAAGAAGGGGAGCGTCTTTGTCCGCTTTGCAAAGAAAAGGACTCCTATAAACATACTTTATTACAGTGTGTCGAATTGGAACATGTACGGAGAAAATATCTACCACCCTCGATGCTAAGTCAGAATAGGAGTTCGCTTGCATGTCTTGACCTAATGGGGAACAAAAGATTGGATTGTTCCTCTTGAAGGCGATAAAGATTAGAACTTCAGCTGTTGAAGTTTGTGACACGAACTGAGGAAGGGATAATACAGGGTGCGTCAGAAAGAACGGATGGATTTCACATGGCAAGAAAATTGTAAAGATTCATCAAATCAAAAATTTATTGTTATCAACATATTCACCAATACATGCAGTTTATTTATGGAAAACAACATTATCCATATGATGTCCTTGGCTTTCAATACAGGCATCGAGGCGTTTTCTGATGTTCGCCATCACTTTCACAGTCATAGCTGGTGTAATTGCCACGATTTCTTCACGAATCGCTGTCTTCAGTTCGTCCAGTGTATGTGATCGGTGTTTACAAACTTACGCCTTCAAATGGTCCCAAAGAAAGAAGTCGCAGGGCGCGAGATCTTACCGTAGCCTCGGACAATCTCAGTGCAATAGAATTTCGTCCAGGTGATTTCTTCTTTAATGTTGAACCTGTGATACGAAATGAAGCCACCCACCGCAAAATTGTATTCCGAGTTGGAATCCTAGCGTGACATCCGATGTCGAAATGAGTCCTGAGTGGCGATCACAGACTCTTCATTTTTCAAAAATGTCTCTACGATGAAAGCACGTTGTACACCAGACCAACACCATATTCTCAACTGAAACTGCATTCTATGGCTGACCCAACAGTCGTGGTCCCCCTCACTATATCTCTCTCCTCGTTGCGTATCGATAGTTTGAAATCCATCCGTTCTTTCTGACGCACCCTTTAGTATCAACCCAACTATACACTTTTATGTCTTTTAGGTTAGGATATATTATATAATGTGTTTTGTTGTGTCATTTTCATTTTAATATGTGTGTTTAGAGAGTAGTTAGATATAATCATAGGTGGGGGGGGGGAAACTACAAAGTGGGACTTGTTTTAGGTACAAAGCATGTATGGTCAGAAGACCCGTATATTGGATTTTAGAGAAAATTATAATATAAAATGTGTATGTCTAATATTACTCAATAAATCCATCTACATACATACATACATTACATTACATAGGACATGCAAAACTATTTTATCAGAAAGTTTAGACTACATATTTTATATAAAAATTATTTTAAATTCCCTTCCAGGCTTGTACAGAGACATCATTTTATTTTTACTTCAATTTTTATTGTACCTGAGTTTTTGAATGTACTTCACTCCCACCCCTTCTATACTTCGCACGAAAACATGACGACCTTCCCTCATCCCCTTTACCAGTTAACTGCAGGCACGCGCAAGGGATAAACCCTTAGCCGAGTTGCCAATTCTTGAAGTCATTGTGATTTGCGAACGTTTTTCAAACTGTGTTCCGTGAAACCGCGATTTTCAGAAAGACTATATTATCTTTGTAAATATACCTTAATTTATAATTACTAAAACAAAATTGGTATAAAAATGAACAAACTTATTTTAAAAACACTTTATATTTATATTTTCACTAACATGTTTTGCCTAAATAAACAAAAAAAAAATGCAGACTTCTATAATAAGTGTTAAATTCTCATGTTATTGAAGTTCCAGAATTTTATACTTAATTAAGAATGTTGCGCCGGTAAAATTTTCTGAAACTGTGATCATTGAATAGTTATAGAATTTATAGTACAAAAGAGTAAAGTTAGATTTTATCAGCTTCCCCTTGGGTGATAATTTCCACGAATGCATAAAATCTGTTTACTCTAGTATGCTATACAATATTTTATTCATTACTGGTATGTAAATTTAATTTTAAATTGTAGGGCTTTTCTTTGTACTGTGTTGTTGGCGAAGAAGTTCATATATATTCATTTTACTATTGCTAATATGTTGGTTGTCATGTAGAGTGATTTAAAAGTATTTAATTCACTGCTGTAAGTTAGAAAACTTTTAAGCACTGCTGTGAATAATGTCATTATTTAGGTTGCTAAGGACGGTGTTGCTGTTGGCGATATCTCTTTCGCGTGCTGTTCACAAACTGTTCGGCGAAGTAAATCACGTATAAAATCGTCTATCTTACCGAATTCTGTTATAATTTGTTTATTTTCTCTTCAGTTGGTGAACCGTAATTCTTAATTTCTATGCCCATATATCCAACTCCGCCGGTTGCGTCCGATGTTAAGTGATTAAGATTTATACTTATTAAACTGCCTGAACTTTCGATTACTTTATGGATAGAATTTCTAACGTTAGACACAATTTTAACACTTTGTTTTCTTAGCTACGCTCCTCTGCAAATAAGATATTCTGTTTTCTTCGACGGTGTTATTTATTGTTCTTGTCGTGATGGTCCTGGATCTTCAGGTGTATCAGGAGGCCTGGCTGCGGATCATCTGCTCCAACACTCATTAATCATGGCCGGAATAAATTAGATATATTGAAGCGCACAACGGTATAAAACAACACGTCGACAAAGACACTTAGAATGGATGAAACCCAACAGGTAGAGGCAATGACTACTAGATTTGGCAATGCTGGGATCTATTGTATTTCTGCCACGCGACTAGGGGTTGAGTAGAGGATGGGGGTTTATGAGAGATTACCTATTCCAAGAAGAGAGGCCGTCATGTTTCCGAGCCAAGTATACTAATGAAGTTTCAACTGTTTTCCAGACAGAATCAAGGCCGCTTATAGTAAACAGCACTGAGTTACTGAGTATAGTACGTTCCAGAAATATGTTCGCGTTTTCCAGTGACGAAAGAACTTTTAATATTGAATCATATTTTCGCACAGGTACTGTCCGTTTGCCTACGTCGCATCCCGATTTCCCCCACCTGCTTCCGCACGGCCCTCTGTAAAAGCAGGGCTGTCTTAGCTCTTTTCTGAAAACATTAATTTCTGTTAGGAACTGGACGTTTACGTAATATTACACAACTGTTTAAAATAACTTAAATAAAAGGGCCTCGTTAAGTAATTAACTGTCACGTGATTTCCCTCCTTTCTACGATCCTGCGGAATAATCACTTGGACGGAGAGTAGATAACATGTCTGAGTAATTTTATCTATGCGAGTCGGGCAGAAGTGAAGATTGAATTTACAGTACATAAGGTACTCTTTTATAGAGTAGGTACAGAATTATTTCAACATGAGTTACTAGTACGAAGGACGAAACTGGCAATTGGAATTAGATGCAATAGTCTATAGTGCGATAATATGCACAAAAGAACTGAAGCCTGTAGGCTATCGAAATGAATGGCTACCATCTTCAAAAATGTGTTTAAATATCCATATTATGATTATTTTTCAATTGAACTTCATTATTCTCTATATTGTACGCTAATGTGCTGTAGACAGTATAATATACAGTGCATAATGAATACGTTCGCATGGATAGCTCAGTTCGTGAGTAAAAACACTTCTTAATACAGTACTGCATTTTGATTAAATAAAAATCCTAATGAAAATTATCGAACTCAAAATCGCGATATTTCCTAGTTTACGTAAATGGATGAAGTACTTTTCTTCCCTCCTATACCTAGTAAAGTGATCTGTTTGTGTTTTATGCCAGTATCATCCAACTCCAGTTGTGGAAGGGGGTAGCGAATGGGTTTTCCTGTTCTCTAAAGGTATAGCCAGGTTAATATTAAAAATGTTAGTAAAAATAAAATGATGTCCCTGTATTTCTACAGCTCTTATAGCTGGAAATTAACAAATTATTATTTAAACAGTTTAAAATACTGTAAATATTTCAGACAGAAGTAACGTGTCGGTAAAAATATTACATTTTCAATAATTTGAAATTTTTCCGAATCGCGAAGTTATTCATAATGTCATGCCAAAGGTGAAAGGTTACGTAACTCATTTCACATTTCAATTAAATTCAAATTCCGTGTGTAGAAGCGAGACATGTGCTTTTATACACGACGTGAAGTTCGGAATTATGGAATCCACATTCATCTCAACATAAATGCCAGCTCACCCACCCAGATCGACTTTCTACACATGCAGATCTGCCCTCACTAATTAGATGGAGGAGCTGACATTCGTCTGTGCAGGGCTTTCGAGCCTGATGACCCGGAGCAGTATCCCAGGGGACGCTCCTTCATGGAACACGCGATAAGCACCAAAGCCTGAACACGCGAGATTGGGAAACGCGTTAGCAAATGGGTGCAGAACAAAAAGACCTGTTTTTTGGGGGGATAAAATAAACTAGGTATTTCGAGTCAAATATGTGTTTATATCTGTCAAAATTGAACTTCCTGAACATTTTAATGCCACCAGTCATAGTTCGTATTGTCGGACCTTCGGATCTGTGCCCCCGTAAGACATGCGAACTGAACCCTAATTCCTTCTCAGCCTCGGCAATTCATTTGTCCCCCTGTATTCCTATTTCTCTCTTTTCTATCTCTCTCCCTTTCTCTCCCCCACTACTCACAATTTTGAGCCTTCTTTCGGGACAGTTTATTTGCACTTGCAGTCCAGTGTTGTCAACTCAACATAAATACTGTAGCAAGGAGTGATGAAAAAAATATTATTAAGGGAATAATTTCTTTTCCTAATCATTTTTTTCAACCAAATTTTGAGAGGACGTTTACTATGTGAAGGGCTAAGAAAATTCAAATTCTGAACTCCAAAATATTTTTTCTTTCTATTTTTTTTTCTATTCTTTATAGAAACATTTTCAAACCCAAGAATTTAGTACAATATCTCAATTTTTAATTTTGCTTTTTGTTTGATTACATTCACAAGACATGGAGAAAAATTTCTATGCATTCATTTTATGAAATATCTAATTTATTCTTTTTAATTTTTTTTTGTAAATTTTTTAAATGTTATTTTTTATAATTCATAAAAATATTAATAAAATAAACTAGAAGCATTTCTTACAAAATTAATATTTGAAAACGAAATAGACTCCCTTCACATAATTTCCATTTAACCAACAAATAAACACAGTAATCATATAATTATCTGCACATAATCGTAGAAGTCAATCAGCGTCATCAGATATACTTAAATTAAATTATGAATAAGTAATAATTAACCTCACATTATTAATAAGCAATATTCAAGAGATACGACACTGTTTGATGGAGGTTTGGCAACGCCTGCTGTTTGACGTGGTGGGAGGAAAGCTGGTGGAGTGGTGTGAGTAGAGGCGTTAACTTTTACACAGCGCTGAAGGGGCACAGATCCGATGGTCCGACAATAGTTGCGACGACTGCTGAAAAAAGAGTGAGAAAGTGAATGGAGTCTTGAAAATTTTATTGTTTGAATAACAGAAAAAATCTCTTGGTGCTTACTGTTAGAAATAACACTCATTGCATGTGTTATTCATAAACATGCACACAGTTCGTCGTACAAACAACGATTGCTATTTGATGGCATCAGTCAAACGGTAGGCACGCACATATGTCATTAGATGCAGCTTATATCTCAATCAGTCTAAGGCGATTTCTCACAGAACATATGAAACCTTGTAGATCTGGTGATATTTGTGGTTAGTGAAAATTCGTTCTGAGTACTTCAATTTACACTACACTTCTCATCAATTTCTCCCCGTTAGAGTGTCTTCTGTAATATTAAAAACTTGGAAAAAGTGCGCTAGTATGCGAGATCGATAATATGACAGGAATAGAAATGAGAATAAAATTCTATCTATTTACCCGGCCGACATACAATATGTGCTGCTTAGCAACCGTGATTGTGGGTACAGATCTCACATAAGCGATACAAGTATGGCATAATATGACATAATCTACGTCATCTAACATAAAGGCTCGGTGTGGTGATGAATCCACATCACAAAATATCTGCCATACGCCTTTATAATGACAAACAGAAAGCAGAACCCAGTTTAGCCTATAAGTAGATATCAATTTATCTATACTAATAATAAATCTATAACTGAAATTTTTCTGGTAATTTTCGCTTTTCCAAAAATAATTGGTGTCAGCATGTATAATTCACCATCCTGAAACCAAAAATCGCTTTTTTGAAATTTTTGTTTGTATGTCTGTCTGTCTAGATGTTTGTTAAATTTTCACGCGATAATGGTTGAACTGATTTATATGAAAATTGGAATTTATTAAGTTCGTTGTAACTAGATTTCGGGCTAAATAGCATTCAAAATACTTCATTTATAAGGGAAGATATAAAGGGGCCTTACTTACTTACTGGTTTTTAAGGAACCCGGAGGTTCATTGCCGCCCTCACATAAGCCCGCCATTGGTCCCTATCCTGAGCAAGATTAATCCAGTCTCTATTATCATATCCCACCTCTCTCAAATCTATTTTAATAATATTATCTTCCCATTTACGTCTCGGCCTCCCTAAAGGTCTTTTTTCCTCCGGCCTCCCAACTAACACTCTATATGCATTTCTGGATTCGCCCATACGTGCTACATGCCCTGCCCATCTCAAATGTCTGGATTTAATGTTCCTAATTATGTCACGTGAATAATACAATGCGTGCAGTTCTGTGTTGTGTAACTTTCTCCATTCTCCTGTAACTTCATCCCTCTTAGCCCCAAATATTTTCCTAAGCACCTTATTCTCAAACACCCTTAATCTCTGTTCCTCTCTCAAAGTGAGAGTCCAAGTTTCACAACCATACAGAGCAACCGGTAATATAACTGTTTTATAAATTCTAACTTTCAGATTAAATAAATCGAAATATCTCCGTTATTATTGATTTTCATGAAAAATGTTACATAAGAAACGTTTCTTTAAAAATGATTTCCGATAAGACAGCTGTGGAGTAGTGGTTAGCATACCTGTCCGTCAATTTTTTAGTAGGTTATTTTACGACGCTTTTTCAACAGCTTAGGTTATTTAGCATCTGAATGAGATGAAGGTGATAATGCCGGTGAAATGAGTCCGAGGTCCAACACCGAAAGTTACCCAGCATTTGCTCATATTGGGTTGAGGGAAACCCCCGGAAAAAACCTCAACCAGGTAACTTGCCCCGACCGGGAATCGAAGCTTGCTTCGCGACCAGACGCGCTAGCCGTTACTTCACAGGCGTGGGCCTGACCGTCAAACGAGTCAGCTAGGCTTCAAATCCTGGTTGGAACAATTTACATGGTTGAGGTTTTTCCGGGGTTTCCACCTCATAAACGCATTAACAGCAAAAGCTGGGTAACTTTCGACGCTGGACCCTGGATTCATTTCGATGGCATTATCATCTTCATCTCACTCAGACGCTACATAACCATCGCAGTTGATGAAGCGTCGTAAAATAACAAAAAATAACTTAAATTGCTGTTCAAATTTAATTTTGATTCCATCAATAAGATATTAATTTGTATTTTTGTACATAAGAATTCAGTTTTACGAAATTTCTTTTTCTTTTACCTTAACTTCGTGCACTTCTTTTCCGAACTTTCTACATTTTCAGACTCCATTAAAAATTAAAAGTTAGTAGCTGAAGTTCTGGGAATCATCATCGACTCTCTTCTAACTTGTCAAACAGAAATATGAATGAAAAATATAGAAACAAAAAGAAAACGATGTAATCAAATGTAATCAACGGTATACAAAAAAATATCCCATGCAGTGGCGGTTCCTCGGGGGAGGGAAGGGAGGAACGTCCTCCTCACATTTTTCTTCTTTTGAAAGTAAATACCAAATAAAATATGTGCCTTGAAATTCGAGGAAGATTCGATAATTTTTAAGTTCACAGCTATAATAAAACCTCGGTTGAACGAGTTTTAAACGATGCGCGCTCATGTGCTGCTAGAAAACTGTGAGAAAGATGCGAGATTGTTTGTGTGGAGGAAAGCCAATCCATTCCTCCTTTACTGCAGTTAACACACATAGACAACAGCGCACTAGCGGCCAGAGAAAGAAGCTGAGTTTTAAAGCGAGTAAATGAACGGAGAGGGAGGAGATCCTCCTCTGAATCAGGGCATGGGCGGGAAATAGAAACCGACTGGTCTTGCAGCAAGCTCGCTACCGCTGCCATCTAACGATGTTGCATTCAACCAGACTATAACACATCTAGGAGGAGGCACAATAAAAACAGTTTTAACGCAACGCTATGAAAGACACCATATAAACTTTTTTTTTAATTATAAATAAAAAATATTAATCATTGCACTTTAAGTAGGCTACTATTCATGGTTTGAAACTTTCAAGGATATTTGAAAGTTAAAGCCGGGTTTATATAAAACAAAGAGGAAGTAGTTCTACGTTAGTATCGCAGATCTTTTTGGCTCCTGAAATTCACTTCCATTCATTATGTACTAGACAGGGCAACAGCCAAGTTGTCAGTTTTGTACAAATATATTTGAAATTGAAAGTAGGTAGTCCAAACTACATTATTTTTAACATAAAAAATTAATTGGCCACCGGCAACTTTGAACAATAATGGTAGTATGACTTTACAAGAACTGATATTCTTCAAAAGCATGTGATACTGGACTTGTAAAATGTACATGTGGCAATACAGACCACGTGGGTGGGTGTAGTGTTCTCGCTTTCCTCAGATTATTTCCCATTCCCATTTCCGCGGTTCCGATTACGTGTTAGTAGCTAGTCTCTTCCAACACGTGTGATGCTGTAGTGTGCTCGAAAAATGCTGCGAGGATGTGAATTTCCTTGTAATTGTTAATTTGTGCAATTATTCAACAATGAATGGAAGTGAAAATATTATATATTTTGGAAAATTTAGGAAACTCAGTTTACAAAAACAGATTATTGCTATACAGAAGGGAAGGCCAACCCCAACATTACCTGGTCTTACATGTATGCATGTAGGCTAATTTGTACCATGTTTCATTCAAGAAGGTGTCATTTCGTCCTGTTACCTTCTTTCCTCCTCTTAAGAAATATGCAGGAGCCGCCACTGATCCCATGATTAACAGATAGATAAATTCTTCAATGAGCAATCTCCTGTTATCTTGCTGAAGTAATAACTTATCAACTAGCAAAGTATTAACCAGATCTGATAACAGATGTGTGATAGAAAAGCAGCGAAAACATTTAGACATATACTTTTCAAACGTGTTTAACGACAAAGTCAAACCCGTATTTCACTCCGGCGTCGGTCTGTGGTGGTAGCGCAGACATCTGAATTATGCATCATAATTTGAAACCATTTCAAACCGCAATAGCAATGTACCAACTTTCGTGATTATTTAAAATGTTGCGGCATTGCAGTTTGGATGCCAACTTCGTTTGATGTATTCGTTTTACGAACTGTAAACCAGAAAACAATTTTATTTTATCGATTCTATCATATGCTTGTTCGTTCTTGAATTACAGAGAAGGAAGATCGATGAGTCAGTCACACCGAGGGAAAAATAGAGGCCAAGAAGAATCGAAATTTCTGAAGATGCCAGATGTTTTCGGAAAGTTACATAATCATTCCAGTACTGTCGTCTGCTTTACGAATTCCCATACTACTTACGTTTGAGTACCATTGTGAACTTGGATTAAATGGTATTCTCTATCCCATTCTGTTCTTCTTTTATGTTTTCTATAAATCTCCAAACTTACTTACAAATGGCTTTTAAGGAACCCGCACGTTCATTACCTTCCTCACATAAGTCCCTATCCTGTGCAAGATTAATCCATTCTCTATCACCATATCCCACTTCCCTCAAATCCAGTTTAACTTAATATTACCCTCCCATCTACGTCTCGACGTCCCCAAAGGTCTTTCCCGTCCGGCCTCCCAACTAACACTCTATATGCATTTCTGCATTCGCCCATACGCTCCCCTTTTTGTTCTCTTTATCAGCCGATGAATTTATTATCATAGCATTTTTAACGTGATTTTCATTTAATTTTCGCACTTCTTTTCTTTGTTATTATTATTTTATTACATTCCATTTTGATATATTCTTCCTCACGTTTTTCCATATTAACCATTTGTACTATATGATTTGCTTTCACTATATTCCAATCTATTTTATTTTTTTTCTATTATGGTATTATTTTCATGTTGTTTATTGTCGATTTTATTATGCTATTATTATTATTATTATTATTATTATTATTATTATTATTATTATTTTATTTATTTTTTTTAATATGTTAGTATTCTGTTCTTTAACTTTTTGTTAAATTTTAACTGCTTGTATAGTTTGTGACCTGGTAGAGTGTAAGAGAAGGCCCTATGGCCTTAACTCTGCCAGTATAAATAATGAATTATTATTATTATTATTATTATTATTATTATTATTATTATTATTATTATTATTATTATTATTATTATTATTATTATACGTGCTACAGGCCCTGCCCATCTCAAACGTCTGGATTTAATGTTCCTAATTATGTCAGGTGAAGAATACAATGCGTGCAGTTCTGCGTTGTGTAACTTTCTCCATTCTCCTGTAACTTCATCCCTCTTAGCCCCAAATATTTTCCTAAGCACCTTATTCTCAAATACCCTTAATCTCCTTTCCTCTCTCAAAGTGATAGTCCAAGTTTTACAACTTTACAGAACAACCGGTAATATAACTGTTTTATAAATTCTAACTTTCAGATTTTTTGACAGCAGACTGGATGATAAAAGTTTCTCAACCGAATAATAACAGGCATTTCCCATATTTATTCTGTGTTTAATTTCCTCCCGAGTATTATTTATATTTTTTACTGTTGCTCCAAGATATTTGAACTTCTCCACCTCTTCGAAATATAAATTTCCAATTTTTATATTTCCATTACTTACAATGTTCTGGTCACGAGACATAATCATATACTTTGTCTATTCGGAATTTATTTCCAAACCTATCTCTTTACTTCATTCAAGTAAAATTCCCATGTTTTTACTTAATAGTTTATGGATTTCTCCTAACATTTTCACATCAGGCATAGACAAGAAGCTGTTGTAAACCGTTCAATTCCAAACCCTCTCTGTTATCCTGAACTTTCCTAATGGCATATTCTAGAGCGAAGTTAAAAAGTAAAGGTGATAGTGCAACTCCTTGCTTTAGTCCACAGTGAATTGGAAAAGCATCAGACAAGAAACTGGTCTATACGGACTCTGCTGTAAGTTTCACTGAGACACATTTTAATTAATCGAACTAGTTTCTTGGGAATAAATTTCGAAACACTGACATACTTTAATGTCCAGAAAACATTTTTTTTTAATTTACATTAGAAACCTTCCACTACATTAGTGTTTCTACAAGGTGTTTCCGAGGTGGTGTTACAAACTTTCAGGGATGTTGGCGAAGGGCTCATGTATAAATTTGAGATAAGGCATCATGGTCCGGAAATGACCGAGTCAAAAGTTACAAGCAAAAATAGTTGTGTGGAAATGAAATAATTTTATTCAACTGTACATCTTATTATGTCTATTTATCTGTACATCTTACACATACTGTATTCATCTGACGTTGTTTACGTTGTCTACTTACAGTATTCCATTCAGTGCGCTGTCTGAGGGGTGGGGACAGGAATCTACACTAAAGCAATGCAGATGGCGTAATGTGTAACGGACATGGTCGGCCCTGATATGCACGTCTGTAGACAGCAGTGTATGTGTACAAGTTGCAGTGTTCAGTCGATCAGTCCTAGTGAAATGGAGGAGTACACGAGAGCGGAATATGCAGACCTGATTTTCGAATACGGATGAGCCAATGGGAACAGTAGACAAGCTCGCAGATTGTATTGGGGCCTAGTACCCACGTAGGAGACATCCGGCCCATACCATCTTTCCACGACTGTACAAAGCTTAAAGGAAGGAGGGCACGTGGTGCCAAATTACAATTCCATTTCCACACAACTGTTTTTGCTTATAACTTTCGACTCAGTCATTTACGGACCATGGTTCCTCATCTAAAATTGATACATGTGTCCTTCGCCATCATCCCTGAAAGTTTGTAACACTAGCCCGGAAACACCCTGTACAACCTCCTTGCAATGATATTTCATAGCAAGTGTGAATCTTGGCGATGTAGCTCTGCGAAAATAATGTTGAATAATCGTCCCTACGCATACCACATATTACACATTTTGATTTGTTTACATCTTTATAAACTGAACATTGACTTAAGGGCATTTCTGCATATTGGACATTCTGACTAGCGGCCTTATTTGATAGGACGTTTTAATTGTGGACATTTTTGTAGTGAACTTTCTGTATATTGGATATTGTGCTGTGGACGAAATGATCTGGAATCACAATCTAATATATACAGTCACTTACTAAATATGCAAACATGGATAGTTGGTCACCACCAGGATCGCTACTATCGCCTCATCACAGACTCATTCCCTAGCAGACCATAAAATGTATTGTACTTTCGATATCGTGTTCTTTTCAAAAAAAAAAAAAATAACACCTTCCTTCCACTATTGAAATATGAAATACATAAGGTTCATATATTATTTTCATTATATATACAGTATATATATTCTATAAACTCACCTTCCTGGATCTTTCGGAAGAAGGATAACTCTAACCTATTTTTCTTACAATTTATAATACTACAAACGTCTCCTTGTCCCAACATATTATTCAAATTATTGTATTTTAACCATTTACATTTATTACAACCGATAACCAACATTTCACAGTTTACATAGCTTTTCACAAAATTTCGAAATACGGCACAGTCAATGCCTTTTCGATCTAGACCAGGCCGTAATGTTTTGTTCGGGTTTTCTATTTCAGTGTATGGAGCTCAGTGAAATATTATATTATAACTTTATTGCATATCATTGCTAAGCTTTATTTAGTGTAATGTATCCATAAGTTCCGTTTACTTCTTGTTGTATAATATGTTGCAGAAATAATTACAAAACTGTGTTATTTTAATGTGAAGAGAACTTTACATGATGACACAATCTTTTCGCGTCAACATTTTAAGTTTAGAATTGAAGCTTTTTTAGGTTTAATAAAAAATAATTTATATTGTGATTTCAATTTAGCACAACTACCTTCCTTAATTTTAGGCAAAACATTTACCATACCACTCCTATTAAATTAGTGTACGTACAATTCTGTTACTTCGTCTCTTGAGTAAGGTACATGAGCCAAATAAGGCCCGCTTCTAAATAAGGCCCATCTGTCATTTAATTAAGATAACATTACAATTTCCACTAGTTTCTTAATGTTTCTGACAGTTCCTGGCCTCTAATGGCTAGACCAGAAACTACAGCAGTTTAAGTGAACGATTTCGCCATGTTTGCTTCAGTTGAACAATGAACGACGTCTGAAGCTGTTGTCGCTATTATTTCGAGGCATTTTAATAAACCTGGTGCATGTTTTGGTACCTTAACATAAATGAACATGGTATATGTCATTTCAAAGCATATGATTAGTAGAATAAGATACTGTATTGATATTTTCCACTTAACGTGTATTTATTTATCCCTTAATAAATCTACGAATGAACGTGTGGATATACAGGGAGCTCCAAACAAGGCTCTCTGTAGATGAGCTAAACAAGGCCCATGGGCCTTATTTGGAACATGAATTATCTTCAAGGTTTTTCTTATTTTGAGCCTCATAAAGACGTTCTGTAACATACAGTAATTTATTTATCAGAAAATTGTGAAGACAATTATCAAAGTTACGATAATTATTCTAAATTCGTAATTTAATTAATTATTTTAGCATAATAATTGTGTTTATTTGTTAAAATTTAATATTTTAATTCTTTCGGTATGTAATACCTAAACACAAAAGTCTGAGTTATTTAGAGAGCTTGAACTTGCGTTATTTTGACTCGAAAGGACTTGAGACATAGAAGGTTTGATTTTATCAGCTGAAAAACTGCATTTGGCGAATCCCTGATTTGTGAAAATTATGTATCTCTAGTAATATCATTTCCCTATTATTTTTAGATGGAAAACATAAAGAAAACGAGAGCACTTTGTTCCGAAGAGCAATTTCAGCAGGCAATGGAGGTATAGCTCAAGGAATGCCTGTAAGGACGACATCAGAGCGATTTAAAATCCCACGAAGGTCATTAAGAAACCACCAAATTATTGGAAAGAATACCAAAATGTTAGGCAGAACAAAAATTTTGACCTCTGCTCAAAAACAGGATCTCTGCAATAGGATTTTTAGACTAGCACAGATGGGCATGCCAGTAGCGGGAAAGTACTTTGACGCTCAGTATACAATTTTTGTGATGAAAATAACACTGAAAACCCTTTCAACATGTTAAGTAGACTTGCTGGGAGAAAATGGTTGGAACTGTTTTTACGATGTCATATAGAAGTATCAGGAACAAAGGCGCAGAGTACGAATCATGGTAGGGCTGCAAAACTCAATAAATTCATTGTTAACGACTATTTTGTTAAGCTGAAGAAGGTAATGACTCGCTTAGGTATCGTCGATATGCCCTAACTAATCTATAATATGGACGAGAAAGGTTGTACACTTTCTCTCCACAAACAGGAAACTGGCTATGCAATGAAAGGTGAGAAAAGAGTACTTCTTGTAGCCTCTGAGCATAGTGAAAATTGTATCATGTGGCAACGCACTGTTTCAAGTTATACCGCCTATGATCCTTTTTAAAGAAAAAAAGATTAAATCCCGTATGAAAAGATAACCTTCCACCTGGCACCGAGATTGAGAAGACTGAGAAAGAGATCTCTAGACTAAGGACAAAATATCCATTTGCTTTGTCCAGAATGTATTTTTTTCTACTTAACTTTGAATATTATTATTGTAGTTCATTTGGTTTAAATACAATTATTGTAATTTAATTAATTTTTATTTGCTTTCGTAATCACTATTTATTTACACATTTGTCTTATTTGGGACTGATAGTGGGCCTTATTTGGAACGAGTGTGCTAAATAAGGTCTATTACTCACATTCTAAATATTGCACTATTATAGAAAAGTTTTTCAATAAATCTAAATCTAAGACTACGTTTTCTTTACTGCTCACCTTGAAGTATGTTTTAGTACAATTTTCAGAATTTTATTTCCTTCAATAAACGTACAACAGATCTTGATACGTTAAGTGGGCCGTATTTGGCACATGTACCTTAGTAGATAAATACAATAATTCAGCACTCAATATTGTAGTATTAAAATACAGACAAATTGAATGTCCGAGGTATCATACATGACATTATGCTTAATTATAATGTATGATTGCGAATTTAGGAATATAAGTTAAATATAGTAAACATACCTATAATTTTCATATGAATGGCAAGGCATTGGAGATCACTAAATTTCGACAGAAAGTGGCAACTGGTACAGTAAACATAACCTATAATTTCAACATATCTAAAAATCCGTGCGGTGCAATTAAAAATTATTGAATCGTACATAAATGAATGTACAAGAATTTCGCAATATTTAATCGAAATAAAGGCAGGTATTACACATACGAACAAAGTAATTTTCACACCATAAATAATAGTACACCTTAACTCGCAAGTGAATTATATCTGAAGTGTCTCATAATCAATGTTTTAAATTTTATTAATGGAATTACACTACATTTTAGATAAACATATGCTACTGTTTATGCATTCCAACTAATTTATATGGTTCAAACGCCGCCCTTCGTGATCGGGTTAAGGGAGTTACATGGTCTGCCTTACGGCCTGTATTAGATCACGATGGCTGTGGCACAGTCTATTGTTCCTAGTACTCACAGCGCTCCAAGCGGCTAGCAACTATCGCGAGAATTGCAAAAAATCATCCCAAGCTTCGTGACTGTATATACAGGGACATCATTTTATTTTTACTTGCATTTTTATTGTACCTGCATTTCTGAATGTACTTCGCTCTCACCCCTTCACTAATGTCCTTGCTCCCGTCAGACACACAAACTTACGGCCGCTGTTGCATTCGAAGTCTTCAAGCAGTGAAGTAAACACTGCAGTGTATAGTGTGTTTCAGAAATATGGTTGCGTTTTCTATAGAAGAAAGAACCTATATTAATAATATCGTACTAAAAATTATATTCAAGAAACGATCAATTCAATTTCATAGAATATGCTTCAAAATGTTTTTAATAATATGCGTAAAGAATTGAAGCCTGCATTGTAATGAACGGCAACCATTTTCAGCAACTTGTTTAAAAATTCAGTTTAGCTTTTTTTGAATTGAGGTGGCTAGAAGCAAAGGAATGCTAGTGACATTTGTAATAACATGAGTTAAGTGTATCCAGTGTAATCAAAAGTATCTAAAATTTTAGTGGCAAATGGATATTTTAATCGCATCACACATTAAAATTTAAATAAAAAATTTCACCGATTTTACGAAAGCTTAAATATTTAAACCCCATTTTCTCAAAAGTAACTTAAGTGCACTTACAGCCCTTTACTTATGACCCCCTCAATTTAAATGCACTCTCTATATTGTATGATAACATCAATAATTAATATGCTAAATAAAGTAGGCATTACATAACGAACATAGCCGCCTGAAAAGTTGAGTTTTTGAAAAAAAAATGTTACTACTCTGCTGTATTTTGATAAATTCCGTAAAAGTGATGATCAAACTGAAAATCGTAATATCGTATTTCCCTACAACATAAATGGATACACTACTTTTCTCTCCTCCTATACCTAGTAAAATGATTTGTTTACATATTGCACTAGTAACATCAAACTCCTGTAATGGAAGGGGGCAACGGTGTTTCCGAGTATAGCCAGGACAATGTTAAAAATGTTGGTAAAAATAAAGTGATGTCCCTGTACTAGACTGTGCTGGAATGATTTTACGCACAACAGAAAATGAAATTAATAAAGTTTTTAGACAAATACTAAAATACCCAAAGCCCGAATTCCAACGCACGTATATCGTCAATGTAGCAGACAGACAAGCGTGAAAACGCTATCGACAAGAAGGGTACGAGGCGAGGGGCACGCTACCTGTGTCGTTGCCATGACAATACCGACGCGATGCGACGTTCCCAATATCTTGTCTTGTCAGTGTAGCTTCCCTTTCACGATCTCACCTCGACAAAGTCTCCCATCGTTTTCCCTGTCTATTCATTTCCGTCTTCATCTTGTTCTGTGCACGTCATTCTACCCATTATCGGTCGCCTGTTTGCGTGTGCAGATGTGTTCTTCGATGTTTCCAGTCTATTGTTTCTATTTAATTAATACAACTTCGGATCATCACTCCAAATTCTATGTTAGTCTACATGTCTTCACTCTGAAGACAATTGAATCGTGAACTGCAAAGACCTCATACGTCCATTTCAGAGAATTTTTCAGCAGGCAGAAAACACTGATTACACTGGTCAAGAAAATTAAACATACTTTTTGTTAAAAGATAACGAATGGGTGATTCTTATAGAATTTTTCGTGCTCATTTCAAATCTGTTTTCAATATTTTTCGTGAACTGCAGAGACCTCCATTTGAGAGAATTTTTCAGGAGGCAGAAAACACTGATTATCACTGGTCAACAAAATTACACATACTTTTTGTTAAAAGATAACGAATGTGTGATTCTTATAGAATTTTTCGTGCTTATTTCAAATCTGTTTTCAAAATTTTTCGTGAACTGAAGAGACCTCCATTTGAGAGAATTTTTCAGGAGGCAGAAAACACTGATTACACTGGTCAACAAAATACACATACTTTTTGTTAAAAGATAACGAAAGGGTGATTCTTATAGAATTTTTCGTGCTTATTTCAAATCTGTTTTCAAAATTTTTCGTGAACTGAAGAGACCTCCATTTGAGAGAATTTTTCAGAAGGCAGAAAACACTGATTACACTGGTCAACAAAATTACACATACTTTTTGTTAAAAGGTAACGAATGTGTGATTCTTATAGGAATTTTCGTGCTTATTTCAAATCTGTTTTCAAAATTTTTCGTGAACTGCAGAGACCTCCATTTGAGAGAATTTTTCAGGAGGCAGAAACACTGATTACACTGGTCAACAAAATTACACATACTTTTTGTTAAAAGGTAACGAATGTGTGATTCTTATAGAATTTTTCGTGCTCATTTAAAATCTGTTTTCAAAATTTTTCGTGAACTGCATAGACCTCCATTTGAGAGAATTTTTCAGGCGGCAGAAAACACTGATTATCACTGGTCAACAAAATTAAACATACTTTTTGTTAAAACATACCGAATGTGTGATTTTTATAGAATTTTTCGTGCTCATTTCAAATCTGTTTTCAAAATGTTTCGTAAACTGCAGAGACTTCCATTTGAGAGAATTTTTCAGGAGGCAGAAAACACTGATTATCACTGGTCAACAAAATTACATACTTTTTGTTAAAAGATAACGAATGGGTGATTCTTACAGAATTTTTCGTGCTTATTTCAAATGTGTTTTCAAAATTTTTCGTGAACTGAAGAGACCTCCATTTGAGAGAATTTTTCAGGAGGCAGAAAACACTGATTATCACTGGTCAACAAAATTACATACTTTTTGTTAAAAGATAACGAATGGGTGATTCTTACAGAATTTTTCGTGCTTATTTCAAATGTGTTTTCAAAATTTTTCGTGAACTGAAGAGACCTCCGTTTGAGAGAATTTTTCAGGAGGCAGAAAACACTGATTACCACTGGTCAACAAAATTACATACTTTTTGTTAAAAGATAACGAATTGTTGATTCTTATAGAATTTTTCGTACATATTTCAAATCTTTTTTAAAAATGTTTCTATCACCCAAGATTTTTGAGTAATTATATCAAATGTGCCGGGTTATTCAAACTTTTCTAGTGTTGAAACTTTGTAACATTTTACCTAAAATCATGTTTATTTACCTAAACCGTGTTTGAATTAGATTTTGGGCTATACTTGGCTTAAGAAACATCTTTTGAGTGTCCGGCAGTAGTCTGCCAGAATATTTGAACTCCATTTTTCCTGTTAGCACTTTTCCTTTTCAGAAAAATCCTGAAGAAAACGCTCCCCACGTTCGTCCCTCGAAATAATTCAAGTGTCATTATGTTAAGACTAACTAATTGGTGAAGTACTCCATAACGCTACAGTAACTAAAAGTTTCAATTTTATTTTGTTTTGTATAAATTCTATTTTCATACATGAAACCAGACCAAATGTTGAAATTAATTATTCGAAGCTTTTCAACGACATGACGACTCTAGTGGAAGTACAATTCATAACATCAGAAACAATTTCACATGTACTATATCGATAATGAAAAATACTGTAGGGAGTTCACTTACAGCTATAATTAATTGGTTACTTTATTCACTAAACAACTAGCAAACTAATTAAGAGTCAGAGAATTGGTTTACTGTACATGTGGACACAGCATGTAGCAACAGGGAAATTTACCTACACAAATATTATTGTTATATTACAGAGTTATTTCAACTAACGGTATTCCTCAACTTCTTAAAAAGGGCAAAATCACAGAGCAACCAACTCGAAACTTCTCAGATTTCAAGCATATCCTGTGAAATTTGTGGCAGGTAAAGCTACTGTACGGCAACTGTTCTTGAAATATTTCCATTAGTGTAGTTATTCAAGTATTGCTATATTGCAATTTTGGGTGAAGTTACTTGAGAAAAAGCTACAAGACAATATAGATATTTCTGCAAGGAAGTGGATAGATGGTACAAGCACTGCAGAGTCCTTTTGAATCCTAATAAATCAAACATGATAAGGTTTACATACATAATACAATATTCTGTATCATTCTATTACATTGAAAGGAGTGCCAATTTCAGAGTCATAATCGTTTAGATGTCTTGAACGACATGTCACTTGGAAATATAATTTCTCGAATAATAATAATAATAATAATAATAATAATAATAATAATAATAATAATAATAATAATAATTAGAGCCCGGACGTTTAGGCATTTATAATAGTTAAAATAGGCAGGCAGAAAAGGTATTAAAACGTGAAAAAGACACAATAAAATTTGAAAAAGGCATTATAAATTTTAAAAGGCATTATAGGCATATATTTTAGCAATAAATGTAAATTATATCAACATAACTCATATATTTACTTCGTAGGTGACACATGTTGACTTATAAAATACTTTTTTTCGTGATTAACTGTCTTTTCACAAACCTTACATAACAAAACTGTTCCATCGGTTGAAGACACATGGGCCCAAATTCACTAACGTAAGCATGAAGTTTACTTTACAATGGTTTACTGAATTTACGCATTCTAGCTAACCGATCTTATACCTTCTGTCACTCGACAATAACTGACTGTTCATCACTCAAATTTCTTTCTCCTACAATAATAAACACGTATAGCACATTATTGTAACAGTAAGATTTGAAAATATGAAAGCGAACAAAATTGAAAAAGGTACGTGACAGCTCCTACGAGAACGAGTTCAATATTTAAAATTATAAAGCTGGTTGTTGGTATCGTAAAGACATGACAATATATTATTTTGTAATTGTGGTTGTAATATAAAACATTATCACTTAAAGAACGTAATCACAAGATAAAGTTAATATTTCCAAATAAAATTTTGGAAAATCTTTTTACATGATGGTCTTGTATGGACACCTGTCGTTATCCTTATAGCTTACTTTTGAAAAACCAAGTATGTTCAACTTTAGACGAGTTGCTCCAGAATATTTTTTTTCATATTTCACTGAATGAAAGTATGCAAAATAAGATATTTTAAGGTTCATTGTATCGCCAATACAAGATAAGGATCTGAATGCGTAAGAGACAGGGCTCAATTTAGGGGTAATATTATATTCTATGTGTATGACTCCAAATCAACGAACTTTGCGTTTGTAGATTCTTTGAGATCAGCCATTTAATGAAATTCGTATTGTAGGACAATATAATGTGTAATGGAATTGACTACATTCTTGTTAATTTATACTAAAATATTAATTAGTAATTATAATTAACACTGTGTTAGAAGTGTTTATAAAGCGGTCACATTGTTTACTTGAAATAATCACGCTTCTATAACCTCCAAATAATATTACCTGGGATAAATTAATTATGGTTAAGGTTAAATCATTAATATAAACTAGAAACAATAATGGGCCTAAAGTTGACCTCTGGGGAACTCCATATTTAATACTTCTGAATTCTGATTAATTTTGTGACTATTTAGTACATTGATTTCCACTTTTTGTTTTCTATTTGATAACTAAGTCATAAGCCAACACAAGGACACATTTTAATACCATAAAACTTTAATTTTTTTACCAATATACAGTGCGTTCGTAGCTCGGCCGGACCATTAAAACATTCAAATTTGAAAAATGTACTTTCAACAATTGTTCCTTTTAAAATTATTCATGTTTATTTTTTATTTCATCATCCTTAAATAAAAGTTTTCTTGTTTATTTCATCATCCGTAATTAAAATTTTTCTAACACTTGGTTTATATTATTTAGGTTATGTTATAACCAGGGAACGGATTCATATGGACTAAAAATATATGAAATATGTAAATATATATGTAGTTATTTTTACCAAAATATGGAATTAAATATGGATTTTTACCAAAATATGGAATTAAATATGGACTTAAAATTATAAAAAAATGACTATGTACGTTAAATATTGGTACATTTTAATCAAACTAAACAAAAAATATAATGGACGTACCTTATCTTCCAATGTAGTTTCAACAAAACACAATTTTTATTGTCTGTTACCATAACAATAGGTTACAAACATTTCTTTCAAGTGCTGAAAAGTGAATCTTCTTCTATTGTCTCTGAGGATAGATTTATACTGACTAAAAGAGCGTTCGACGTCACAAGAAGTAACTGGTACATAATTCAATTTCACAATGTCTGCTGGGGATAAGTCCAAGTTAATCTTCACTGTTGATTCACCACTCATCACAGCAACAACCTTTTGTAGTTCTTCATATCCAGGGTTTTTTGAAAGTACAGTGTCCACCTTAGCTCTTACTGCATCTGCAACTTTACCTCTACCACGATTCAGTTGTTCCACAGTACTATTTATAATTTCAAAACTTTCAGATAGTGAAAGGTGCCTATTTTGGAGACTTTTGAGCGTTTTTATGATGCATGAAAATGTATGCTGAATGTGAGCTAAGTCATTCTTCACACTTATGTCACAGGTAACTGTTTTCGCAGTATCAATTGAGACTGCATCTTCAGAGTCCAATGCAAGGAGAACATTGTTAATAGAGTCTATATGTTCGGCATAATATTCAACTGCTTCTAGCCATGTACCCCATCTAGTTAAAATTGGCTTTGGTGGCAATGGAATTTCAGGGTACATTTCTTTCAACACGTTAACTCTACTGGGAGCTTTGAGAAATACTTTTTTCACTGATGAAATCAACAAATCTACTTTAGGGAAATTGTCTCTGACCACTTCTGCCACACGATGAAATGCATGCGCCACACAAGTAAAATGAGTCAATTTAGGATATACAACAGATAATGCTTGTCCAGCTTTGACCATATAAGGGGCAGCATCGCTAATAAAGAATAACACATTATCGTACATAATACCCTTTGGCCACAGGATACCCATAGCTTCGTTGAACAGTTTAACTATAGTTTTGTTATTGCACTTTTCTAGAACATCACAATGTAAAAGAATTCGTTCAGAATATTGTTCACTTAACAAACCGATAACTACATTACCAACAAGTCTACCTTCTTTGTCGGGAGTCTCATCAATGGAAACCCAAATTGAACTATCTTTAATTTCATCTCTTATCTTCTGTATTGTCTCATCGTAGATGGATGGAGCATACGTCTTCCTAAGTGTTGACTCATCCGGGATTGTATGTTGAGTATATTTTTCAAGGAATTCCCTGAAGACCTTATTCTTTAGTTTGTAGAGAGGAATATCAGCAGAGATGAGAGAACGGCACAGGTCGATGTTAAACTCAGATCTTACATTCGATGTTGTTGGTTGTGTTAAAAACAATTGTCTCTGCTTGGAATTTAGTTGTTTGTTGGCCTGATGTTTACTAGTTGTAATGTGTTGTTGCACCAGGAACTTTTGTGTAGATGATACTGCACACTGACACAAATTACAAAATAATATTTTATTGTCAGTTGATAAACCATCTTCTTTAAATTCTGAAATGTAACTTGTTAGTTTTGATTTTAAATTGACTGAATGACGTACTTTTGGCATATTTACCGTCTTTATAGTATGATTTACAAAACTGAACCTATGTGTACTCTGACTGGCATTTAACTGTTGAGCTGCACAACTGAAGTCTGTTAAAAATTTTAAATTAAATTAATACAGTTTTGTAACTTACTTTCCCATTGTTGATAGGACTGCTAATTTTCAAATAACTCTGATGTTAAAGGGATTACTGAACATGTGTTTAAATCTCTATTGTTGAAATGTATTTTTAAAAGTTAATGGAATTTTGTTTTGTTTTATTGTTAAACCTAATATAATATGGACTGTTTTATATGAAATATGGAAAATATATGGAAATTAACGAAAATATGTACTAAACTCTAAAATATGGAAAAATATGGAAAATAAAAGTAGGATTTTTCAACCCTACACATTGTGAAACATAAAGATAATGCAAAATATAAATTATATTAGCTTTATAAGTAAATATGTATTTACATATAAATCCTTTCCCTGGTTATAACGGTCCGGCTGAGCTACGAACGCACTGTACATAGATCTACATGTTGTCAATGATAAATGTTTATAGTTTATTTTCTTGTATCATTTTAATAGACTAATAATAATGAAATAATTTACTATTCACCGAAATATTAAGACAAGGTTTTAACTAGATCACATGCAAAAGGTATTCTATATAGTCTTGAAAAATAATATATTCGACTATACTAATTTTAATTTATACTATATTTCTATATATATATTTCTTTCAACACTAATCTCTCCTCTGTACGTTTACACACACATACACACAAAACGATAGGTTTTACAACTAGTTACCGTTAATCATTTCACAAGGAGAGATCCTCTACATATACGGAGATTGCAATAACTTAAAAACAAGAATACGACAAGGAAAAATTGTTCTGTATGCAGTGTGGATGCTAACCTCTGCACCAAAATGAAACTGGTAATATATCATGAGGAGAGATTTGAAATATCTAAATACGTTTTTTTTCTAACAATCACAGTTTTAGAGGAAAGTTTATATGAAGCATTTGGCAACATCACGGCTACTGCAATAAATCGGCCTGCACTCCTTACCATCCCTTCTCTCTCTCTGCTGTACTCAGTCGGTAACACGTGACATGCGTTACATTGAAAGATTTATTTCAATGGTTTTTGCTGTAATACAATTTAAATTCATGGCTGAATGGTTTAATTTGCAAAAAAAAAAAAAAAAAAAAAAGGTTCAAGACATTAACTGTTCACAATATTTTTACCTATCTCCTTGTATAGCAATCAGCTATTTCTCTCGGGTCATTACTGCAATAGAGCGGTGAAAAACATTGGGCAAAGACTATTTCTTTCCTGCTTAATGGTGCTTCATCGAACAAAAAGTGTAATAAAAGTTTTGTTATGTTTAATATGTAGAATCACCTCTTAATCTTTGGTGCAGAGTTACCATCCACCCTGTTTACTTATTTACTTACTGGCTTTTAAGGAACCCGGTGGTTCATTGCCGCCCTCACATAAGCCCGCCATCGGTCCCTATCCTGAGCAAGATCAATCCAGTCCCTATCATCATATCCCACCTCCCGAAAATTCATTTTAATATCATCTTCTCATCTATGTCTCGGCCTCCCCAAAGGTCTTTTTCCCTCCGACCTCCCAACTAACACTCTACATGCATTTCTGGATTCGCCTATACGTGCTACATGCCCTGCCCATCTCAAACGTCTGGATTTAATGTTCCTAATTATATCAGGTGAAGAATACAATGCGTGCAGTTCTGTGTTGTGTAACTTTCTCCATTCTCCTGTAACTTCATCCCTCTTAGTCCCAAATATTTTTCTAAGCACCTTATTCTCAAACACTCTTAACTTATGTTTCTCTCTCAAAGTGAGAGTCCAAGTTTCATAATCATAAAGAACAACTGGTAATATAACTGTTTTATAAATTCTAACTTTCAGATTTTTTGACAGCAGACTGGATGATAAAAGCTTCTCAACCGAATAATAACAGCTCGGTTAGGAAAGCCAACGTAATATGGTAGGAACGATCATGATTTTAAAATCAAATGTAGGAAACAGAAAACGGATGTAGGTAAATTCTCATTTTTAAATAGAACTATAAATGATTGGAATGACCTACCTGCAGCGGTCTTTGAGGGCTGTCCTTCCTTAAGGAGATTCAAGAATAATTTAAAAAGTTGTGTATAAAGTGCAAATTAAAATTAAGGTGACATTCAACATTTAATTTTTTAAGGTGACATGTATTTATGTAGCCTGACGAGTTTACTTCCTTGGTTTGAATTGTAAATTATTTAAACATAGCGTGTAAGAGGGCCTTAGACTAGAAATGTTTAGTTTAAATGTAGTTCTGCATAAGAATGCAATTATTTGACTTATTTGAACTGTTGTATCAGTGAAGCGAGGTGAGTCAGTGAAGTTATGGTTTTACAGTGCAGTGAACAGTTCCGATCAGTGATAATTTATAGCGTCAATGAAATGTGTTCTATAGTGTCAGTGAAATGTGTTACAGAGTGTCAGTGAAATGTGTCATAGTGCCATTACAGGGAATGAGATGAGAGTAAAGTGAAAGACTATTGAAACTTATGTAGAACCTATACATAATTATGTAGGTTGTGTTGTAAAATTAGGTGTTTTATTTTATGTTTTATTATTATTGTGTTAAATTGTATTGTGTATTCTTATTGTATTGTGTATAAAATTGTATATGTGTTGTAAATTGTATTATGTATTGTAAATTTTATTGTGTATTGCTTATCATTTTAACTGTGTATTGTTAATATTGTATATACCACTGCCACCGGGTGCTTGCCCACTTGCAGTGTAAATAAATACATACATACATTTCCCATATTTATTCTGCGTTTAATTTCCTCCCGAGTATCATTTATATTTGTTACTGTTGCTCCCAGGTATTTGAATTTTTCCACCTCTTCAAAGGATACATTTCCAATTTTTATATTTCCATTTCGTACATTATTCTCGTCACGAGACATAATCATATCCTGTATAGACTAACAATTTATCTTTCGAAATAAATATTAATTTCTTATCGATTATAACGCTTCATTTGTCATTTTATTCTCCGTAAAACAGACAAAATTACAAGACCAAATAGCTTAATTTAATTTGAAGTCCATTATTCCGTGACGGCTTCCTGTACCTCATAAGTGCGGTAATTAATTTGACTCTCAAGACGTGAACTGAAGCCTCCGGTAAGATCATGGAGGAAACGACTCAGGGAGCATGAGGGAGACTTCCCCGTCCTGTCCCCAAGGATTAATACCTCGCAAGAAATAAACAACCAGCCTGCGCAGGCGCAGTTTAATAAAGTCTGGTTTCCTACTACAACAGTCCAGAAAGGATCTAGGGACCAGTGATAAATGTATGCTGGTTTCAGACACGCTTCTAAGTGAAACACCGTCACATAGACCTAACCGTCTAGAACTCAGACCGTTTCAAAAATTACGAAAAATCTTCCAGGAATTTAGTCGCTTAGGGTGCTATTCATAGACATTTCACTAGCCCCGCTACGAGCGTGCTAAACTAGCCCCGATTTTGCCAGAGGAGGGGCGAATTATTCATATCGCTAACACTGGTTTATGACTATGAAAAACGTAGTTTCGCTTATCATCCACCGGAAGCCCGCGCTAAAAATGTCACACATCATCTCTGTATTCCTCATCTTTCACTGTTGCTACTTCTCGTCACTGGAACTCTCTGCCGCCTGAAGTCAAGGGCTGCCGAACATTGAAATCTTTCAAATCCAAGTTAGAAAATTATCTTATGACGAGTTGCCAAACTAACTTACTATTATGACAAGTGTTGTATTGCATGTTTCCACGTATTCACATTTTTTTATGTTCTAGTGATATTTAACTTATTTCACATTTTTGTTTTGATATTCTCCGATAATGGTATACCTATAATGTGATAAGTTGAGCTATATATAATCATAATTTTCCTTACTGTGTGTACTTAAAAATATTGTATTCATTGTATGCTTTGTACTGCAATATTTTATTACTACTGTTAGTATTATTATTACTATTATCATTAGTATTATTATTCTTATTTTCATCATTATCAATATTATTATTATTATTATTATTATTATTATTATTATTATCAATAATTGTCTTATTTTTTAATACTTTGTATGTCTCATTTATTTAGACCTGCTGTTCACATTTTATTATGCTTTTTTCTTTCTTTCTGTATGTTATATATTATGTCTGATTTCTACTTACTTGTTGTTTACATTTTATTATTATTATCTTATTCAGTTTTGTGTGTAAAATTGTAGTGTACTTTGTAAATTTGTAGTGTTTTTTGTAACGCAGTTTTACTCCTGGTTGAGTGTTAGAGAAGGCCGTATGGTCTTAACTCTGCCAGGTTAAATAAATCATTATTATCATCATTATTATTATTATTATCATTATTATTATTATTATTATTATTATTATCATTATTATTATTATTATTATTATTATTATTATTATTATTAAGAATACGGCCCATAGTTTCGTCACCCACTCTTTCTAGCAGAGCTTCATTTGTTATTCTATCTGTCCATTTCACACGCTCAATTTTTCTCCATATACACATTTCAAATGCTTAATTGTTTTCCTTCACTTCGTCGTAAAGTTATTGTTTCTGCCGTACTCCACACAAAGCACTTCACTGGTCTTTCAGTTCTGTCACCAGTCGTCCGCAGATGATATTCCTTTTTCTATTAAAAGCTTCCTTTGGCATTGCTCATGTACTACTTACAGCATACGCCAACTATTTGAAGCTGTCCACTTGTTCCACTGACTTATTTAGAATTCGCAAGTTTACCTTCTTTAACTCCCTTCCTCCACACCTGTGGAGTAACGGCTAGCGCGTCTGTCTAGCCCGGGTTCGATTTCCGGTCGGGGCAAGTTACCTGGTTGAGGTTTTTTCCAGGGTTTTCCCTCAACCTAATATGAGCAAATGCTAGGTGACTTTCGGTGCTGGACCCCGGACTCATTTCACCGGCAGTATCTCCTTCATCTCATTCAGACGCTAAATAACCTAAGCTGTTGATAAAGCGTCGTAAAATAACCTACTAAAAAAATTAACTTCCTTCCGATATTAAAGACTTTCATTTTATTAATTTGTCTTACAGAATAATATCTGTAATAATGACAATATTTGAGGAAAAAAATTCGCTCCGGCGCCGGGGATCGAACCCGGGTCCTTGGTTCTACGTATTTTTAAGAGGTTATTTTACGACGCTGTATCAACATCTTCGGTTATTTAGCGTGTGAATGAGATGAAGGTGATAATGCCGGTGAAATTAATCCGGGGTCCAGCACCGAAAGTTACCTAGCATTTGCTCATATTGGGTTGAGGGAAAACCTCGGAAAAAACCTCAACCAGGTAATTTGCCCCGACCGGGAATCGAACCCGGGCCACCAGGTTTCGCGGCCAGATGCGCTGACCGTTACTCCACAGATGTGGACGGTTCTACGTACCAAGCGCTCTGACCACTGAGCTACGCCGAATTCAATCCACAGCACCGGACCGAACTCTCCTCCTTCAATTTTTCCCTTTGTAGCCTGACTCCAAGTTAGGCATATATGTTGATGTTTATGTCCATTGTCAACTGCCATTATACTAGGAGCGCACTCAGCTGAGTGACTGTAGCTCAGTGATCAGAGCGCTTGGTACGTAGAACCAAAGACCCGGGTTCAATCACCGGCGGCGGAGCAAATTTTTCTCCTCAAATATTAAATATTAATTCCTTCCCATAATCATGGTTGGATTGATCTTCATCCCATACTGCTCACAGTTGGCAAGTAGCTTTAGTAGCATATCCCTTAGTATTGTCTCCTCTTCTGCTAATAAAGTCATATCAGCAATTCTTATGCATTTTATTCTTCTTCCTCCTACTATCACCTTCCTATTTCTGAAAACAGTATTTCACTAAATCCTCCAAATTGATGCTGAAAAGTGTAGGTGATAAAAGGCATTCTTGTCGTACTCCTCTCCCTATTCTACTTCCCTCTGCCATATCTTCTCCTATCCTGACTTTCGTTTCTTATAAAGGTTACAGAATAGCGTCCTCTCTTTCCAACCCACCTAGTTTCTCTAGTTTCTTCAAAATCCCCATCAGTTTATTCCAATCTACTCTGAATTAGTAAGTGTCTATTTTAAACAGGCTTCGAGACTTTGGACCCGATACAATAAGTTTACTGTGGTTGTACTATAGGTTGTTGACTCGCTGCAGGTAGTGAAAGGTAGAGATGTGTTGAGGTAACAACGTTGCTATTTAGAATAGGTAGTATGGGGAAACGCACACACATGGACATTCTGAAAGTACATATACATTACACAATGACAATGTCAAGAGAATGTGAAAAGCATTTATTCTCCTGTCTTTTATAAGCATTTGTGTTTAATTATACACAGTTGTTAATGGTGGAAATATTCATGTAGCAATTTTAATTTCTTCATTTATCCTATTGGTACAGCTACAGTACCGAATTGCAATGTACTATAAGATACATTTTCAGTGTCTCAAACGTAAATCTTTTTCGGTTATCTGCCAAAGTTTGTACTGTAGAAAGCTGCGCTCTACGTCGCATGACGTGATAGGAGCAAAACGAAAAAACCTAACATCATTGCAGTCTCTAAGAGACAGTCCTTTATTCTCGGGTGACTCTATGTCCACTAATTTGCTGTTTATATTACACAATGTTCCATATCCGTTATTTTTACATAAAATTGATTTCCACTTCTGTTTCACACGTTCAGTAACCGGTGTACTTGGTGTCTCATTAATTCTCTGTGTCATTTTCTAAATTAATTTGAGGGCTTCCGGCATCTCTTGCTCTGACTTTTCTAACCGTGTAATAGTTTCAGATACAGTTTGAAAGTGAGTTTGTATGAAAACCAAATTATTCGTCAAAACCTTCAAATCCAGAGCGTTTACCTTTGCGTGTTTGTTGGCATTCATTCTACAGTACCCCCACCCACTGTACGCTTTACCACCATACTCAGTACGCCGTTATGCGGATTTCCCACCTATTGGGTGCTCCATTGGGTCCGAAGTCTCGAAGCCTAATTTTAAACAAAATATTTGATGAGTTTCTTTGAAGGAAAGATTAAAATAAAAGCTTATTACATTTAATAGTTAAATTTCGCATTGAAGTCATTAAAATATCATTTGGTTCGCATTATTCATCGAACTTCCACACATTCGTTAACATAGACACACACAAACACATACAAACTATATACTAAAAGTTAATTATCTAAAGCTGATAAATTTTTGTGTCGACTGGAAATAATGGAGTTCCTTACATGTGAGTGTGTGAGTATTGTACGTATGCGGTCTGAATGGAAGTCGTGAAGAAAGTAGCTATGAGGCAGTAGTGAAGTATACAGCTTAGTAATCAATACCACGGGTTGCCCTCTGCATTACCATCGTGGCTTGTGTCATATGTGTTTGCGAAATCGATGAGGCTTGAGGTTTGACGTGTGAATACTACCACCGCTACGACTGCTACGGATTGCCGCAATCTAAATGGCTTCATTTCAATTTGACATCAGTCTTCTTTTCGTTGCTAAGCAATCGGCCATGACAAGTTGTTGACTCCATCAATTTGATGTGTGTGTATTGCTGAAATGTTTTCTGCAGAAGTTTTTTTGTTATTTATATCGCAGGCATTGGATTTAATTTAAGTTCACGAAAAATATACAGGCTCTTTCCTGACACTTGTACTATTATTCAAATATGGTTTCACTATCTAAAAATAGAACAAGCTGTTTAGACGTACTGCACTTACAAACGTGTGAGTGCACCGTGGCAGGAGAGATTGCCTTCGGAATGAGTAAAAGAATGTCGCAACCATAACCAGAAATGAACTAAAAATATTGGTATTTTAACTAACAATGCTATAATTATATACAAATAAAACATATTAATATAAAAATTATCTACTAAGAAAGGAATATATAATCCACTTAAGAATTATAATAGTACATTATGCAACGAGTGTATAATGATAGTAATTAAGAAGCGAGTATGGATGTTTATGAAACGAGCGCAAGCGAGTTTCATAATTTTCATATGAGCTTCTTAATTACCATTCTAGGCGAGTTTCATACTGACTTTTTATGCTCGACCATATTTCTAACTTGAAATTATTCAGATGTATACATTTTATTTGTATCTGACAAGATCGGAAGTGACCTTGTTCTAGGTCGTGAATTGTGAGATGTGCGCAGACGCGAAAGTATTGATTTTTCCGAGGAACAATAATGTCATTGACCTTGATGTAATCCCGTTAAACTTGGTATAACCTTGATTATTGAATTCGACATTGAAAAACGAGATGACAAATTGAATTTATTTGAATATTATTTACAATTAACGCTAATTATTATAGTAACAGAACATAACCTTCTGCGACAGTATTGGATTTCCAGCCTCCGTGACTTTTCGCTAATTCTCTTTCGATTGCATATCCGAGAATAATCGATACTTGCGGTTTTATAACGGTACAAAGCTGACATGTCATTGACTGAACACCTGTAAGCTGAGTTGTCATTGGCTGAAAACACCTGTACTTTAATGAGTAGATGTACTTTAATGACATGCATTAAAGGACTGCTACCAGGTGTATAATTACTACATTTCGGCATGGTCGAGCATAAACAAAATAAACAAACTAAGAAAAGAAGAGAAGCTAAAAAAAAGTATAAAAAATAAATACCAGCATAAATATGATATACTCGAAATAAAAGGAAATAAAGTAGGAATTAATCTATCCAAGAAAACAAATAAAAAGAAAATATTGCTGTATTGTTTGCAATGAGCGCAACGTAAAAACAATATGTTAATGGCTTATGAGCGAACATGTCAACGGACCAGTTATTACTACCGGTTCAAGAAATAAATTGTTTAAGCTATCTTTTCTTTAAACGAGATGGCAGTATGCAAATTTCGCAAAATCTTGCTATTGTAGCACAGACAACAACTTTTACAGCCGCCATGATAGCCATCGAACCTTCCAGCAGTTTTTTTCCTATTTCGCTGCAGCGTGACGTCATTGTTGTCCACCGATCCGGTGAGATTCGGAATGTGCTGAAAGTAACGCTGCGAATGGCATCCGCTGCCTTCCATATGTGTGACGATGGGTACGTGATAGTGGAAGGATTATTTTTAAGAACTTTATATAAATCGTGAATAAGCCAGTTCTTTTATCTAACGGTCTTAGTAATAAAAACCCTATACAGACGTTTAAGTGTCTTATACTTATACAATGAGTAGCTCGTTTATAAGTCGTGTGTAAATTCCTTACTAATAATCACTACATACGTCGTGTATAACAGTACAACTGTTACACAACTACGTCATAGTTTCGTCATTACTTCGATACGAAAGGTAATAGAATATCTGAGGTTCTCTATTGCATCCGGTAGAGCGCTCTAGTGTGTCGTTTTAAGTATCGATAGTACAACTGGCTCTGATCGATTACCACGATTGAAATCGCCAGCGGTCATCGTCAGAGAGTGGTTTCTTTATCGGCGAGCTTCGTAGATGAATAGTAAATTGTTTTATATAGTTGACCATGTCTGATCAGCTGATATGTGGATGGCAATATGATAACGTTATAATATAAGTTTTGCCTTGAAAAACAAGTACGGATCTTTAAAGTAGTTAATGTCATGTTTAGAAATAGATATACAGAGGGGTCTTTTAATTCATCGATATTAAGACATCTTGAAAATGAACACACCAATTTTAAGGAATATTTCAGACTTTCTCCCAAACAATTTCATTTTGTTTTAAGTTCAATTGAAAATGATATTGTAAAATTACCCACAAAATTTATTCACAAACCAATAAGCCCAGCTGAAAGATAAGCATAACTTTAAGGTAAAAACCAATTATATAAAAACTTTATTTTTACTTTTTACAATGTTATTTTTTTCATTTAGGAAATAATGTTACAAATAAAAAAAGATAATGTGAGAAGGAGGTTGTTGCACTTCTCTGCTTTGCTCGGAATTCCACTTCACTTACTATTTCACACTGAAACTTTTGCTTCAGTAGTTAAATCTGCCGCATCGTGTATCCTTCAATTATGAATCACTTTACTCATTTTTATTAACAGTTCTGGATGTTGCAAAATATAGATTTGTTATTGTTTACGTTGGTTCTTCTTTTTGGCTCATGTCGAACAGGGATTTGTGTTTAATCAATTAATATATCATCCTCAATACTCAAGAAATTGCAGAAAGATTTTTCTTTTACCGCCATTATGGTATGTATGATGTATAAATCACATATTATTAAATGATTTAATTCATGACCTACTGTAATTTTACAATTGGTTTCTCGGCGATGATCGTCAGTTTTTGCCTCGAAGGCAAACGCCGACTATGTTCGTCGAGCCCAGCGACGTTCGTTGACGTTCATCGCCGTAAAGAAACCATGCACATTCAAATCAACGGGACAGAATCCCAGCGAAGATCGCCAGCGATGATCGTCGGCGAAGATCGCCGTAGCCAAACCGTAGCTTAATATTCCACTTATTCTGTGCTCTTTGGTTTGTTCTTCTGTTGTTACAAGGTAAAATGACAGTCGATACGAACAGCTGTTAGAGAGGCGGCCATTTTTTCCCTATATACAACGCTTAAACAAGCTGTTTCGTGTATATAACTACTGCAAAGCAATTCCCATTGTATAGTTACAGCCTGTTTATACGTCCATCGCTTACGCATGGTTTATTAGTAACGTTTTCTGTCTCAACTCTGCATAAGTCTAGTATAAAAACTATACACGGTTTATTAGTAAGACCGTTAAAGTATTGCCACTAATTTTCGAATGATCCATATACTTTTGTTAGAAACTTCAACAAAATCAATAGAATGGTACATCTTTTTTTCTTTAGAAAAGCTTGCTGTCAATGATAAATTGCAATTTGAAATCTCCGAAACTTTAATGCAGGTCGACAATACTGAAGGTGGACTCACTAACAGACTAATAACTAAGGCGGCCATGCATTTCAAGGCAGAGTGCGCAGAAAATGTGGGTGTGAGACAGATGGGTGCGACTTTGTACGAGTGTGGGCAGAGTTAAAAGCGTCACGTGTGGGGCCATTAAGAGGGCAGGTAATTAAATTAGAGTGTAAGAGACCAAATAAAGAGGCTTCTAGGGGAATTCAAACACATGCAAATTCAGCGCTTCCTATCACAGAGCTGCTTTTCCGAATGATGGTCTGAACAGCCAACTAACTCCTGTCTGCAAACAACCACATTATATCCAAATAATAATAATAATAATAATAATAATAATAATAATAATAATAATAATAATAATAATAATAATAATAATAATCATAATAATAATAATCATAATAATAATAATAATAATAATAATAATAATAATAATAATAATAATAATAATACTCTAATAATAATAATAATAATAATAATAATAATAATAATAATAATAATAATAATAATAATAATAATAATAATAATAATAATAATACTCTAATAATAATAATAATAATAATAATAATAATAATAATAATAATAATAATAATAATAATAATACTCTAATAATAATAATAATAATAATAATAATAATAATAATAATAATAATAATAATAATAATAATACTCTAATAATAATAATAATAATAATAATAATAATAATAATAATAATAATAATAATAATAATAATAATAATACTCTAATAATAATAATAATAATAATAATAATAATAATAATAATACTCTAATAATAATAATAATAATAATAATAATAATAATAATAATAATACTCTAATAATAATAATAATAATAATAATAATAATAATAATAATAATAATAATAATAATAATACTCTAATAATAATAATAATAATAATAATAATAATAATAATAATAATAATAATAATAATAATAATAATAATAATAATAATAATAATAATAATAATAATAATAATAATAATAATAATACTCTAATAATAATAATAATAATAATAATAATAATAATAATAATAATAATAATAATAATAATAATAATAATAATAATACTCTAATAATAATAATAATAATAATAATAATAATAATAATAATAATAATAATAATAATAATACTCTAATAATAATAATAATAATAATAATAATAATAATAATAATAATAATACTCTAATAATAATAATAATAATAATAATAATAATAATAATAATAATAATAATAATAATAATACTCTAATAATAATAATAATAATAATAATAGTCTACTAATAATAATAATAATAATAATAATAATAATAATAATAATAATAATAATAATAATAATAATAATAATAATAATACTCTAATAATAATAATAGTAATAATAATAGTCTACTAATAATAATAATAATAATAATAATAATAATAATAATAATAATAATAATAATAATAATAATAATAATAATAATAATACTCTAATAATAATAATAATAATAATAATAATAATAGTCTACTAATAATAATAATAATAATAATAATAATAATAATAATAATAATAATAATAATAATAATACTCTAATAATAATAATAATAATAATAATAGTCTAATAATAATAATAATAATAATAATAATAATAATAATAATAATAATAATAATAATAATAATAATAATAATAATAATAATACTCTAATAATAATAATAGTCTAATAATAATAATAATAATAATAATAATAATAATAATAATAATAATAATAATAATAGTATAATAATAATAATAATAGTCTAATATTAATAATAATAATAATAGTCTAATAATAATAATAGTCTAATAATAATAATAATAATAATAATAATAATAATAGTCTAATAATAATAATAATAATAATAATAGTCTAATAATAGTCTAATAATAATAATAATAATAATAATAATAATAATAATAATAGTCTAATAATAATAATAATAATAATAATAATAATAGTCTAATAATAATAGTCTAATAATAATAATAGTCCAATAATAATAATAATAATAATAATAATAATAATAATAATAGTCTAACAATAATAATAATAATAATAATAATAATAATAATAATAGTAGTCTAATAATAATAATAATAATAATAATAATAATAGTCTAATAATAATAGTCTAATAATAATAACAGTCCAATAATAATAATAATAATAATAATAGTCTAACAATAATAATAATAATAATAATAATAATAGTAGTCTAATAATAATAATAATAATAATAATAATAGCCTAATAATTTATTTATTTAGAATATTAATGTGCGAAACAACAGCACAAGGCCAATTACAGTTTAGCACAGGTACAAACGAAACAAAACAACAAATGATGATGAGAATGAATGATAGAAAATGGCAATGAGATGAAAATACAATCAATATAATAGTATACATTACTCAATTGACCAAAATGCAACAAAATAAATAGCACAAATAATATTATTAAAATTAGTTCAGTGAGATAATTAAAATGATGGCAATTAAATAAAATGTATTATAAATGAATTAATGAAACCATATAAATGAAGACAGGAATCATATAATTAATATTGTAAAGTTATGCAAATGACGAGAATAGTATGATACATATCTAACAATGGCATAAATAATAAAACTGACATAAAACTCGAAAAGTATTACTACACATTAAATGGATCCAAGTTGAATCCATGCAAATTAGCATATTTAATACATCTGCAGACCGGAGAGAGAGATTTAGGATTCCTATTATAAAACAATTTATGAAATCTTAAACCCTTAGCAGGAATACGAAGACTGATATTGCTTATGAAAGATTCACAATCAATATCACCCTTAATGACTTTACAAAAAAATAAATAATCAAGATCCTGACGTCTGGTGAACAAACTACCGCAATTTAAATATTCGCAATTAGTCTCATAGTTATAATCGAAATTTGGTAAAAATCTATAAGAACACAGGGAAATAAATTTTCTTTGAATATTCTCCAATTTAGCCGAGTCAGTGGAAGAAATGGAGTTCCATACAACAGATGCATATTCAAGATTGGATCTAACCAATGTATAGTATAAAATTAATAAACACATAGGAGTAGAAAAAGAATAAGTTATAGACCTAATTAGACCAAGCATTCTTAATGAATGGGTATAAATATATTGCACATGATCATGAAAATATAATTTTGAATCAAGTAGGACACCAAGATCTCTAATACAATCTTTCCGAGTAATTACGACATTACTGAGAGAATAGTTAAATTTTATAACAATAACAATAACAATAACAATAATAATAATAATAATAGTCCAATAATAATAATAATAATAATAATAATAATAATAATAGTCTAACAATAATTTATTTATTTATTTATTTATTTATTTATTTATTTATTTATTTATTTATTTATTTATTTATTTATTTATTTATTTATTTATTTATTTATTTATTTATTTATTTATTTATTTATTTATTTAGAATATTAACGTGCAAAAACAACAGCACAAGGCCAATTACAGTTTTGCACGATACAAAACAGAACAAAACAACAAATGATGATGAGAATGAATGATAGAAAATGGCAATGAGATGAAATACAAACAATATAATGGTCTACATAATCAATGATCAAATAATAATTATAAAATTATAAAATTTGTACAATGAGATAATTGAAATAATGGAATAGTCTACATTAATCAATTGACCAAATGCAAGAAATAAAATGGACAAATAATTATTAAAATAAGATCAGTGAGTTAAAAACTCAAAGATATACTACACCTTAAATGGATCCAAGTTGAATCCATGCAAATTAGCATATTTAATGCATCTGCAGACCGGAGAGAGAGATTTAGGATTCTTATTATAAAACAATTTATGAAATCTTAAACCATTAGCAGGAATACGAAGACTGATATTGCTTATGAAAGATTCACAATCAATATCACCCTTAATGACTTTGCAAAAAAATAAATAATCAAGATCCTGACGTCTGGTGAACAAACAACCGCAATTGAAATAATTGCATTTAATCTCATAGTTATAATCCGAATTTGGTAAAAATCTATAAGAACACAAGGAAATAAATTTTCTTTGAATATTCTCCAATTTAGCCGAGTCAGTGGAAGTAATGGAGTTCCATACAACAGATGCATATTCAAGCTTGGATCTAACCAACGTATAGTATAAAATTAATAAACACATAGGAGTGGAAAAAGAATAAGTTATAGACCTAATTAGACCAAGCATTCTTAACGAATGGGTATAAATATATTGCACATGATTATGGAAATATAATTTTGAATCAAGTAGGACACCAAGATCTCTAATACAATCTGTCCTAGTAATTACGACATTACTGAGAGAATAGTTAAATTTTAGGGAGATAGTTTTCCGTGAAAAGGAAATAACAGAAGTTTTGGATTGATTAATTTTCATTCCATTTTCAACAGACCATTGTGAAATTGAATTAATGTCATTTTGAAGAATTTGACAATCAACCAAACTATTAATTTTGCGAAAGATTTTGAGATCATCCGCAAATAAAAGGCAGCTAGAACTTATTCTTTTTCTTATATCATTTATAAATAATAAAAATAAGAGAGGTCCCAATGTAGACCCTTGAGGAACACCGCATAAACTATTAAATGGAACCGAGAGAGAATTACCTAGTCGAACACAAGACTGTCTATCTGTTAAATAATTTTCAAACCAATTAACGTAGTTAGTGGAGAGACCAAAATTACTTAATTTATTTAATAAAATTTTGTGAGGAACAACATCAAATGCTTTGCTAAAATCAAAATAAATTGAGTCAATTTGACCTTGATTTTCAACTATAGGCATTATGAGATTAAGATAGGAAATAATAATAATAATAATAATAATAATAATAAGAGTCTAATAATAATAATAATAATAATAATAGTAGTCTAATAATAATAATAATAATAATAATAATAATAATAGCCTAATAATAATAATAATAGTCTAATAATAATAATAATAGTCTAATAATAATAATAGTCTAACAATAATAATAATAATAGTCTAATAATAATAATAATAGTAGTCTAATAATAATAATAATCATAGTCTAACAATAATAATAATAATAATAATAATAATAATAATAGTCTAATAATAATAATAATAATAATAAGTCTAATAATAATAATAGTCTAATAATTTATTTATTTATTTATTTATTTATTTATTTATTTAGAATATTAACGTGCAAAAACTACAGCACAAGGCCAATTACAGTTTTGCACGATACAAAACAGAACAAAACAACAAATGATGATGAGAATGAATGATAGAAAATGGCAATGAGATGAAATACAAACAATATAATGGTCTACATCAATCATTTATCAAATAATAATTATAAAATTATAAAATTAGTACAATGAGAATTGAAATAATGGAATGGTGTACATGAATCAATAGACCAAATGCAAGAAATATATGGACAAATAATTATTAAAATTAGATCAGTGAGTTAAAACTCAAAGATATACTACACATTAAATGGATCCAAGTTGAATCCATGCAAATTAGCATATTTAATGCATCTGCAGACCGGAGAGAGAGATTTAGGATTCTTATTATAAAACAATTTATGAAATCTTAAACCATTAGCAGGAATACGAAGACTGATATTGCTTATGAAAGATTCACAATCAATATCACCCTTAATGACTTTGCAAAAAAATAAATAATCAAGATCCTGACGTCTGGTGAACAAACTACCGCAATTGAAATAATTGCATTTAATCTCATAGTTATAATCGGAATTTGGTAAAAATCTATAAGAACACAAGGAAATAAATTTTCTTTGAATATTCTCCAATTTAGCCGAGTCAGTGGAAGTAATGGAGTTCCATACAACAGATGCATATTCAAGATTGGATCTAACCAACGTATAGTATAAAATTAATAAACACATAGGAGTGGAAAAAGAATAAGTTATAGACCTAATTAGACCAAGCATTCTTAACGAATGGGTATAAATATATTGCACATGATCATGGAAATATAATTTTGAATCAAGTAGGACACCAAGATCTCTAATACAATCTGTCCTAGTAATTACGACATTACTGAGAGAATAGTTAAATTTTAGGGAGATAGTTTTCCGTGAAAAGGAAATAACAGAAGTTTTGGATTGATTAATTTTCATTCCATTTTCAACAGACCATTGTGAAATTGAATTAATGTCATTTTGAAGAATTTGACAATCAACCAAACTATTAATTTTGCGAAAGATTTTGAGATCATCCGCAAATAAAAGGCAGCTAGAACTTATTCTTTTTCTTATATCATTTATAAATAATAAAAATAAGAGAGGTCCCAATGTAGACCCTTGAGGAACACCGCATAAACTATTAAATGGAACCGAGAGAGAATTACCTAGTCGAACACAAGACTGTCTATCTGTTAAATAATTTTCAAACCAATTAACGTAGTTAGTGGAGAGACCAAAATTACTTAATTTATTTAATAAAATTTTGTGAGGAACAACATCAAATGCTTTGCTAAAATCAAAATAAATTGAGTCAATTTGACCTTGATTTTCAACTATAGGCATTATGAGATTAAGATAGGAAACTAAATTAGTAGTTGTAGATTTCCCTCTTGTAAATCCATGTTGGGCCGAATTGATCTTATTTTTGACATAAAATGAAATGTGTTTGTGAATAATTTTTTCAAAAATTTTAGAAAAATTGTTTAGGATAGAAATGGGTCTATAATTAGTAACACTATTTTTATTACCATTTTTGAAAACTGGAATAATGGATGCTTCCTTCCAAAGTGATGGGTAAATTCCTGTTTTTAAGCTAAGATTGAATAAAAAAGTTAAAACAGGCAAGAGAATATTAGAACAACCCTTAATTATAAAATTAGGAATGCTATCAGTACCTTTACATTTATTAGGCTTTAGTTTTTTAATAGCTTTATTTACATCATCGAATGTAATATTAGGCAGGGACAAACAGTCAGTGATATTAGAATCATAAGTAATGAAATTAGAGTTACAATTTTGTTGAACAGATTTAAATTGACAAGCAAATGCATTTGCAATTTCTTTTTCATCTGTGATGTGAACGCCATTTATTATTAGTTCTGTGGGATTACTATTTGTTTTTCGAAAAGTTTCTACATATTTCCAAAATTTATTTGGTTCGTGCTTTAGGTTATCATCAATTGATTGTAACCATTTGAATTTATCAGATTTAATCATGGCTTTGACTTGTTTTCTAAAATTAGAAAAAATTTGATACTGATGATCAGTTTTATATTTTTTGTAATTTTTATGAGCTTTATTTTTTTTCTTAATAAGCTGACGTAAATCGTTTGAAAACCATTTAGGATAGTGCGATTTTTTAACAAAGGTGACAGGGATAATAATAATAATAATAATAATAATAATAATAATAATAATAGTCTAATAATAATAATAATAATAATAATAGTATAATAATAATAATAGTCTAATAATAATAATAAGTCTAATAATAATAGTCTAATAATAATAATAATAATAATAATAATAATAATAGTCTAATAATAATAATAATAGTCTAATTTATTTATTTATTTATTTTTATTTATTTATTTAAAATATTAATGTGCGAAACAACAGCACAAGGCCAATTACAGAGCACAGGTACAAAACGAAACAAAACAACAAATGATGATGAGAATGAATGATAAAAAATGGCAATGAGATGAAATACAATCAATATAATAGTCTACATTACTCAATTGACCAAAATGCAACAAAATAAATAGCACAAATAATATTATTAAAATTAGTTCAGTGAGATAATTAAAATAATGACAATTGAATAGAGTGAATTACAAATGAATTAATGAAACCATATAAATGAAGACAGGAATCATATAATTAATATTGTAAAGTTATGCAAATGACGAGAATAGTATGATACATATCTAACAATGGCATAAATAATAAAACTGACATAAAACTCGAAAAGTATTACTACACATTAAATGGATCCAAGTTGAATCCATGCAAATTAGCATATTTAATACATCTGCAGACCGGAGAGAGAGATTTAGGATTCCTATTATAAAACAATTTATGAAATCTTAAACCCTTAGCAGGAATACGAAGACTGATATTGCTTATGAAAGATTCACAATCAATATCACCCTTAATGACTTTACAAAAAAATAAATAATCAAGATCCTGACGTCTGGTGAACAAACTACCGCAATTGAAATATTCGCAATTAGTCTCATAGTTATAATCGAAATTTGGTAAAAATCTATAAGAACACAGGGAAATAAATTTTCTTTGAATATTCTCCAATTTAGCCGAGTCAGTGGAAGTAATGGAGTTCCATACAACAGATGCATATTCAAGATTGGATCTAACCAATGTATAGTATAAAATTAATAAACACATAGGAGTAGAAAAAGAATAAGTTATAGACCTAATTAGACCAAGCATTCTTAACGAATGGGTATAAATATATTGCACATGATCATGAACACCAAGATCTCTAATACAATCTCTCTTAGTAATTACGACATTACTAAGAGAATAATTAAATTTTTGGGAAATAGTTTTCCGTGAGAAAGAAATAACAAAAGTTTTGGATTGATTAATTTTCATTCAATTTTCAACAGACCATTGTAAAATTGAATTAATGTCATTTTGAAGAATTTGACAATCAGCCGAACTATTAATTTTACGAAAGATTTTGAGATCATCCGCAAATAAAAGGCAGCTAGAACTTATTCTCTTACTTATATCATTTATAAATAATAAAAATAGGAGAGGTCCCAATGTAGACCCTTGAGGAACTCCACATAAACTATTAAATGGAACCGAGAGAGAATTACCTAGTCGAACACAAGACTGTCTATCTGTTAAATAATTTTCAAACCAATTAACGTAGCTAGTGGAGAGACCAAACTTACTTAATTTATTTAATAAAATTTTGTGAGGAACAACATCAAATGCTTTGCTAAAATCAAAATAAATCGAGTCAATTTGACCTTGAGTTTCGACAACAGGCATAATGAGAGTGAGATAGGAAACTAAATTAGTAGTAGTAGATTTCCCTCTAGTAAATCCATGTTGAGCCGAATTGATCTATTTTTTACATAAAATGAAATGTGTTTGTGAATAATTTTTTCAAAAATTTTAGAAAAATTGTTTAGGATAGAAATGGGTCTATAATTAGTAACACTGTTTTTATTACCATTTTTAAAAACTGGAATAATGGATGCTTCCTTCCAAAGTGATGGGTAAATTCCTGTTTTTAAACTAAGATTGAATAAAAAAGTTAAAATGGGTATGAAAATATTAGAGCAACCCTTGATTATAAAATTAGGAATGCTATCTGTACCTTTAGATTTAATTAGGCTTTAGCTTTTTAATGGCTTTTGTTACATAATCGGATGTAATTTTAGGCAGGGGCAAACAGTCAGTAATATTAGAATCATAAGTAATGAAATTAAAGTTACAATTTTGTTGAACAGATTTAAATTGACTAGCAAATGCATTTGCAATTTCTTTTTCATCTGTGATGTGAACGCCATTTATTATTAATTCTGTGGGATAGCTATTAGTTTTTCGAAATGTTTCTACATATTTCCAAAATTTATTTGGTTCATGCTTTAGGTTATCATCAATTCATTGTAACCATTTGAATTTATCGGATTTAATCATGGCTTTGACTTGTTTTCTAAAATTAGAAAAAATTTGATAATGATGATCAGTTTTATATTTTTTGTAATTTTTATGAGCTTTATTTTTTTTCTTAATAATAATAATAATAATAATAATAATAATAATAATAATAATAGTCTAACAATAATAATAATAATTATTATTATTATTATTATTATTATTATTATTATTATTATTATTATTATTATTATTATTATTATTTATTTAGAATATTAACGTGCAAAAACAACAGCACAAGGCCAATTAAAGTTTAGCACGATACAAAACAGAACAAAACAACAAATGATGAGAATGAATGATAGAAAATGGCAATGAGATGAAATACAAACAATATAATGGTCTACATCAATCATTGATAAATAATAATTATAAAATTATAAATTTAGTACAATGAGATAATTGAAATAATGGAATAGTCTACATTAATCAATTGACCAAATGCAAGAAATAATAATAATAATAATAATAATAATAATAATAATAATAATAATAATAATAGTCTAATAATAATAATAATAATAATAATAATAGTCTAATAATAATAATAGTCTAATAATAATAATAGTCTAATAATAATAATAATAATAATAATAATAATAATAATAATAATAATCATAATGACTATGGCTAGGATTTTGATGAAATTGCAACTTTTTTCTAGTAAGCCAGAAACATAGCTGCTTTAGTATTTATATGTTATGTGATAAACTGAGTGTTTTAAGACACATTTGTTAGGGCATTTTCTGCATTTTTTACCTGTTTGAACTCATAAGAGCATCTTTTGTTTTACTCTGTCATTTTTAGGCATTTTCATTTAATTTTGGCCATAAATCCCCATTATTAATGCAAATTAATGTTTATTTCACTTGATATTTTCTTTACATATTTTGTCCATTAATATCCATTATTTTACATAACATTTTAATCGTTTTTCCACACAAATATTGTCATTTTAACATAGTACACCCCATGTAACGGATCAGTCCAACCACCCCTCAATATAGACTCCTCTATACCTGCTAATTCCGGATAAGAGTGGCCTTGTGATAGACTACATGGAAACTAAAAGTAAAGTAAATCCATGGGGCTACAGCCCATGAAGGGCCAAGACCAAACAGCTGATTGCTAACCTCACGTAGAGGTGAACGATCATACATGGAAACTACATCAGGTAAAATAATTAAAGTGTACTACTTAGAAAAAATTATGTAGGCCTAAAATTTAATTTAATTACTAGTCTACATATTAAGTAGTACAAAACCTCTTTTCCTACTAAGCCAATTATGTAAGATCAGTTTTTAGGGTATTTTAAGGGCATTTTTTAAAGATTTTTAGGTCATAAATGCATTGTTTTAGGACATTTTTTCATGATTTATAAGTCATCAAAATCCTAGCCCTACTAATAATAATAATAATAATAATAATAATAATAATAATAATAATAATAATAATACTCATTGCACAGACCATGTTTAGACACTCATCATGAGTTTAAAAGGTTACAAAGATTATTAGCTACGGACAAATTGGTACCAAAAATGAAAAATGGTGACAAAAAATTGTTCACAATATAACACGCAACAAAGAACTCTCTCCCTGTCTATTCTCTATACTTGTTATATCGAGCGAATACTGTATTTTTCTATATTCTTTAATATGAGTTCAGTCTTTAGTTTGTGTTTGTAATCTTACAGCATATCTTAAAATGTTTCTGTAAATATTTTGTCTCTGCTATAGTGATTCTAGATTTGTCTTGTTTAAAGGTCAATACTTTTTATTTGTACTGTAGAATTGATATTGTTGGTACTGTTATAGCCGGTTTCAACAAGCTTCACTATGTTCTAATGATTCATTAATTTATTTACTGGTTCATTCAATTATTGTTATAGCTCACCAAGCATCTTTAGCCCTAACGAACCAGTAACGATGTCAATAGTTTAGTGATAGAAATTTCCGTCTTCAAATGTTTAATGATTCACTAGTTGTAATACAAAATGGCGGAACGTTTCGACGCAGAATTGTTACATCTGGAACTGCTCGAAAATCAAGAGTCAGATGGAGATAATGTTAACCATTTAAAAATGATAATTTTGAAAATTTTAATGACACAAAATTCCACGAAAGATTCCGCGTCACGAAGATCGTGGTACCGGTACTCAAAATTTTAGGAGGAACTGATCATAGTTTACAACAGACCTGCAGAACTGTAGCTCCTCAGAGCGACTGCCTTCGTATCCCTTCTACCCCACCCACCTTTTCTACCAGTGTGGTCATAGCGTTCTAGTTGCGCTTGGCTATATCAACATTCATTCTCGCGGCGGCAGGTACACAATACGCTATCAAGAATTACAAATGGAAAGATAATAAAATCCTTAGGAAAATAGCTTTGGAAACTAAGAGAAAAACGAATGAGGAAAATAAGTTAAAAGACATGTATGTATGTATGTATGTATGTATGTATGTATGTATGTATGTATGTATGTATGTATGTATGTATGTATGTATGTATGTATGTATGTATGTATGTATGTATGTATGTATGTATGTATGTGTGTGTATATTAGTATGTTGATAAGTGAGTGATAGCTATATGACCGGAGGGCAATGCTGTCATTCAACATTGTAACGCACTCCAGCCAAATAAATAAATGAATACACAATACGCGTACTGAATTTTGAGAAAACTTGAACATGGGAAAATCTAAACCGTAAAGAAATACTACTTCCAAAGGAAATGGGAATATGATTATTTTGTTGTTGAAGACGAAAGAATTGCTTGTTTACTATGTCCCATCCAATTTATTTCTACTCGTCATTTCAATATTAAACGACATTTCAACAAAGCGCATATAAAAGAATTGTGAAATAGATAAAGTTTCGGGTAAGTTCATTATCTGTCTGTCTGTCTGTCTGTCTGTCTGTCTGTCTGTCTGTCTGTCTGTCTGTCTGTCTGTCTGTCTGTCTGTCTGTCTGTCTGTCTGTCTGTCTGTCTGTCTGTCTGTCTGTCTATCTATCTATCTATCTACCTACCTACCTACCTACCTACCTACCTACCTATCTATCTATTTTATTTATTTATTTATTTATAAGGTAATCCCGGGAGAGATGCCCCACGGGGAGAGTCGCCCCACCCTCCTTTTCTCCTTATCTCAAAACGTCTAAGGAATCGACCTTGGGACAATTTGTTTAATTCGTATACGACCGTCGAAGGCAAGCAGTGCAATCTTTGTGACGGTTTTTTTGTTTGTGGAATATCAATAGAAAAAGAAAGTGCCGTTTTTCGTAGGCTTTGTTATAATATTTATAATTTTTTAAAATTCGTAATTTGGATAATGTCTATGTATATGTCCCTTAATCCAATATATTTGACAAGTACATGCATTGTACTCCATTCTAAAAAAAAAAAATTAAGTAATTGCCCATTACGGTTACCCTTAAATACATAAGGGGTAATGGTCATGCTAAAGGGAGAGATGCCCCACCAGTTTGAGGGAGAGACTCCCCATGTACTTAAGAGTGATATTACAGTACATAACTAATTATTATTAGTGTCCTTGCTGCATTTATTGGAATTTTAATTGAATTATTATATTAGAATAGAATTATTGTATATTAGAGGCCAATAATTTTTAAAGGGTGACCAAAACTTACAAGAGGATCACATATTTTCAAGAGATGTCCAATGTTGAAATTCATGAATATTTTAAGGAATACTGGTATTCTAAATTTGTTGCAGCGACATTTTCAATAGGTGCCCAAAGTTGAGGGCTTTCAAAATTTTAAGGGATGCCCAAAGTTGTGTTTGAAAGACACATTTCTCGACCAAACGTTAGTCAATGTAATCCCAGAGATTTCTTCAATCTTACTGTAACTTTTTGGGGAATTGGGAATGAATGAAGCATCGCATTGTTATGGAATTATTTAGAGAACAATCCACCGACTGAAATCTAGTGGAGTCTTCAAGAAACATCCAATGGCTGCAATTCTTCCTAGAGAGAAACTTTCAGTTACCTGTCAGGCAGTGAGAAGGATCATCCACCTCTCTGAAGAGGTCAAGGTATGTCGAGACAAGAAGTCAAGCAGTATTTTGACCTACTGGAAACAACTCTATGTGAACGCAATTTGTAGGAAAGCCACATAAAATAGAGGAAAGTGGCATCCAACTAAACAAATTTACAAGGAAAATTGGTTGAGATAAAGGGATCCAAAGATGTTTTCATTCCTAACTTCAAGCCAGAAAGGTGGAAATGATTCTGTCATAACATGTTTCAATTCGGGGGAAACGTTTCTCCCACCTGCAATGTTTGAGAGGAAACATGGAAGTTTTTGACGGATTCCTAGCAGAAACGGGGGTTTATATGAATCCAAAGTCGTCCTATGTCCCATCAGAATTATTTATGAAGCGATTGAAGGAAAAGTTTACTCCAAGAAAGAATCCTGGAAAGATTCTCTTAATTTTTTATGAACATTCAGCACACTTAGACAACATAAAATGCTAGAATGAAGATAATGAATCACAATTGTTTGTCTACCAACCTATGCAACTCAGGCACTTCAATCTCTTGATCGCTCACATTTTAAGTCTCTCAAGCATTATTTCAAGAAGAGAATCACAGCAATGGATGGGTCATAAAAAGTAAGCCTGACTATCCATCTAGAAAGCTGGACAAATGCTGCGTTGGTAATAATAGAGAGTTCATTTGGATTTCTAGCCAGAGGTTTCTATCCTTTCAATCCAGATGCAGTTCCTGAGCACCTCTTCAGTATTTATCATGCATCAATCAACAACACAGCTGTAAGAATTCCTTTCTGTGCCTCTTCAGGAAATCTCAAAGAAAAGAAACCTTTAACGGCTACAAGTTATAATGATGACGGGATAATAAGTTGTAATTTAGGCTCAAGTGCCATAATGGCAAATTCAGCGACAGCGACTCCTTTCAAATCCCTTCATGAAATAAACTATGTGGCAGCAATATCTTTTGCTGTGAACAAAAGAAAGCGATCGGTAGAACGCGTTACAGGTGGAGGTAAAAATGGAAACACCATCTTTGATAGCCTCCCAGTTCCAAAAAACTCAAAGTCAAATTCTTCAAAATCTAGTAGATATAGAAGACACTTTTTGTGAAAATATGAAGAGAGTGTTGTCAAATGAAACAAAGTAGATAGTTCCTACTTTGTTGAGTGGCTTGAAAATTATTATCAAATGAAGGAAGTTGTTGATAGGAATCAGTGACTTTCCTGCAAGAAGTTGCACAACATTTGGGCTAAGTGCCATATGTGTGGTCGCACTGAAAAACGAGCTCAGAAAATGAACTTATTGCAAAAATAAAATAACATTATTTAGAGAGTTATTTATCAAATTAATATTTTAATTTGGCAATTACCACAGCGGGGCATCTCTCCCCTATATGTATATTACAGTGACATCGTATCTTATTAATTTTTATTTTACCACTTATTGTGTACGAATTATCGATTGTTTCGTATTTTACATAAACCTTTAATGTATTTCACTTGATATAACACATGAATAAAATATCTGCTTTGGTTTGATTAATTTTTAAACGATAAAAACTTAAGTGGGGCAACTCACCCGGAATGACCTTATAGGCCTACTGTTAAATTTTGGACATCACTCGTGTTCATTTTGTATTGAAATGAATAGTCACATTTATATTAATTTCTAGATTCATTACTTAAATGCTACAAATTTATGTTTCCGTAGGTGATGATAGGAGGAAACTTCTGGAATCTAAAGCAGGCTAGGTGCAAAGAAATCTTACAGAAACTACCGACAAAAAATCTAGCATAATCGTAAACCATGAAACGGCATAATGCATTATAAGTGCAATGACTTTATTACAGTCCTTCTTGAAAACTACAGTGTCGCCACTGATGGACCTTCCACACACAAAGAATGTCAACAACTCTACACAAAAGTCGATCATCCACAATAGAAATGGAGTGAGTCTGACGTCATACTTCCCCTACTTCACGAGTTCTGCAGGCCTGGTTTAGAATATCATCAGAATGGCCGAGACAAAGCTGAAACTAGTCAACTAGGTAATATACAACTTAATTTTATTTGAACACATGAAAGTGGTTATTATAACTATGACATGCATAAGAAATATTAGTAAATTAATATAAAATGTGCATTCAAACATAATAAAACTTAATTGGTATATTAACTTCCATTTATTAGAATTAACTTTACGCATACACTGAATGTCTACCATGAAAATATTTAACACAGCATATTATATACCAAATTTCTAATTTCTTTCAGCTCAGGAATTATAGGCCTGTCATTTGTTTTTGTGCAGTTGGAATTTTGTTCCTCAGATAAACACACACGTTAAAATATACGAGTGAGTGTTCAAAAATGAAAAAGATACTAACAGTTGATGTATTTTATTTGTATAGAAAATTATTTTCAATAACAGTCCTAAGTTTAATATTCATTTATCTCCAAACTCATTTTTATGACTTATCTCCCGTTACCGAAAAACCCAGATATTTAGATAAGTTCATGTATATTGTACAACGATAAAAATTGTCATGTTTTATTTAAAGAACTACCCATTTTGCGAATTCTCCATAAAACATGTTTATTGTTAAAAAAAAAAATATCGTAATTATGAACTACACTCAGGGACAAAAAAAAAACCGGACACTTCTATATTTGCTTGTATTTTGTTGCCAATTATTTCAAAATGAAACAAAACCCATTTAAACAAAATAATGTTTCATTTAGCACCTTATACGACAACATTTGAAAAAAAAAATCTCTGATGAGAAAATTTACAAAAAATTACAAAGGGCGTATAACTATAGCATCGTTTGGTCTAACTGTTTTTTTTTTTTTTCATTTTATGGTGCCTTAAACATTAAAAACTCTTTTTAGTAACGGGTATTACCCCCTCTGGCTTGAATAACTGCATCTATACGTCTTGGCATGCTCTCAATTTGGTTAGCAATGTCTTCTTGAGGAATAAGTTCTCATTCTTCGCCAAGTGCTCGCCTCAACTCTTGTAACGATTCTGGTCTCGGTCGTCTATTCTTAACACGCCGTCCCAGCATGACCCACACGTGTTCAATTGGGTTCATGTCTGGACTCCTTGCTGGCCATGGAAGAACATGGATTCCCACTTCTTGGAGATAATCTCCGACAGCATGGGCAATATGCGGCCGTGCATTATCATGCATTAAAACAAAATTATCGCCTACAAATTGGCCAAATGGCACAACATGATCAGCCAAACATTCATTTATATACCTATCAGCTGTTAGTCTTCCATTTTCAACAAAAACCAACTCTGTACGAAGATCCGTACACACTCCTGCCCAAACCATCACTCCACCACCTCCATACGGCACATTTTCGGAAATGAAACACTGTGAAAATCGTTCTCCCCTCCTTCTCCAAACTCTTTCACGTCCATCAGGTGAACACAGATTGAAACGGGACTCATCGGTGAACAGAACGCACCTCCACTGTCCATTTCTCCAATCCCTGTTATCATTTGCAAAACGCAGTCGTTCAATTCGATGCATCCTGAGAAGTCTGGGACCAGTTGCAGATCTACTTGATATCAGTCCACTTGCTTTCAACCTCCTTCTAACTGTTTCGGCCGAAATTGGGCGTCCATGCATGTTAACAAATTGCTGGGCTACACTAGTATCTGGCAGGTTGCGCTCCCTAAGAACTCTCAACACCATATACCTGTCTTCATTTGGATTTGTAGCTCTTGGACGACCCGACCTGGTCTTCTGGTATATTCTAGAGTCTCTCTATACCGTTTTATGGCATCATGGGCTGTGCTTCTAGCCATATTCATAACATTTGTAATGTAACGTACACTGCGTCCATCATCGTAAAGGGCTACAGCTCGAGCCACATCATCAGGTCGCACCTTGTTTTAAGACAAATGTTACAACCCCACTTAAACTCAGAAAATGTAAAAATAAAGAAATAACGAATGATAACGATAATGAAGCACAACATGGTTGAGACAAAATTGTTATAGCTGAGACTCCGAAAGCAAAATTGGAATATTTGGTTGTAATGGCTTGTTTATAAAACAAAAAACAATCAACAATGTATACATGTCTCCATAACAACAGATGGCTACCATAATATTGTATGAGAAGATAATGTTTTGCAAAATACCAGCAATTATTAAAGTGTCCGGTTTTTTTTTGTCCCTGAGTGTAATTTCGCGTATTTATATCAACTTCGCAAAAATCAGCTGATATATGTCACTTAATTTGGACTTTGCATTTTCCATGCATTAACTTAAGCTTTTAACAAATTTCGCGCCATCGGCGTTACTCAGTCGGTTAAGACGCTTGCCTGCCGATCTGAAGTTGCGCTGGGGCGCGGGTTCGATCCCCGTTTGGACTGATTACCTGGTTGGGTTTTTCCGAGGTTTTCCCAAACCGTAAGGTGAATCCCAAGTAATCTATGGCGAATCCTCGGCCTCATCTCACCAAATACCATCTCGCTATCATCAATCTCATCGACGCAAAATAACCTCGTAGTTGATACAGCGTTGTTAAATAACTAAAAAAAAAACAAATGTCGCGTATATAATTAATACCAAAAACTCACACCCCTTGCTATAGATAAGAAACGAGTTGTGGAGAAATGTTCACTGCTTATGAATTAAAGATCCAAAAAACAACTCTTGGATTAGTAATAAAAGAGGGATATCATCCTCAGAGTGGAACAATGCCATAAAGATGTCCACAAACATCGCAGCTGTACGATCTGTGCCAGGTCGTTCCTTTCAAGATCAAAACTGTCGTCATCCAGGATGCAGCGAAGTAGAAACCCTTGGGCATGTTTTGGGTTATTGCCGTAAAGGAGAATTACTGAGGAACAATCGCCACCATATAGTGAGAAGCTCCATCGCAACCAGTCTTCGGAAGGCAAAGTGGGAGGTTTACGAAGAAGTGCACTGCTTGGCTGAGAATGGGTCAACGAGAAGAGCAAACATTATAGCCATCGATCGCCGGAATCAAAGAAGCCTCATTCTTGACCCCACTCTCGTTTTGAGAAGGATGATCAACAAGCCAATGATGAACGATGAAAAGAAGTCTATTTACAAGCCATGTATTCCTCACTTCAGTGAGAGATACAAAATTAATATTAATTCATGGGAAGTGAAAGGACTTCTTTTTGGCGCTAGGGGACCTTCATTTAAGTTAACCAAAACCATTCTCCTTTCTCTTAAATATTCTAATGAGGACATTAACAAAATTTGTCTAATGGTATTGAGAGATTTATTATCCATTTTACACAATCGCTTGTACAGGGACATCATTTTATTTTTACTAACATTTTTAATATTAACCTGTCTATACCTTTAGAGAACTGGAAACACCGCTTGATCCCCCCTCCAAGACTGGAGTTCGATGATACTGGCGTAAAACACAAATCACTCTACTAGGTATAGGATGGAAGAAAAGTAGTTCATCCATTTACGTAAACTAGGAAATATCGCGATTTTGAGTTTGATAATTTTCATTAGGTTTTTATTTAATCAAAGTACAGTACTGTATTAAGAATAAGTGTTTTTATACTCACGAAGTGAGTTATCCATGCGAACGTATTCATTATGCAGTGTATATTATACTGTCTACAGCACATTAGCGTACAATATAGAGAAAGAAGTTAAATTGAAAAATAATCATAATATGAATATTTAAACACAATTTTGAAAATAGTGGCCGTTCATTTCGATACAGGCTTCAGTTCTTTTGTGCATATTATCGCACTATAGACTATTGCATCTAATTCCAATTACCAGTTTCGTCCTTCGTACTAGTAACTCATGTTGAAATCATTCTGTACCTACTCTACGTACTGTGAATTCAATCTTCACTTCTGCCCGACCCGAAAATATAAAATTACTCAGACATGCTATCTACTGTCCGTCCAAGTGGTTATGCCGCAGGATTGTAGAAAGTGAGGAAATCACGTGACAGTTAATTACTTAACGAGGCCCTTTTATTTAAGTTAAATTAAACAGCTGTATAATATTACGTAAACGTCCAATTCCTAAGAGAAATTAATGTTTTCATAAAAGAGTTAAGACAGCCCAGCTATTACAAAGGGGCGAGCAGAAGCAGGTGGGTGAAATCGGGATGCGACGTAGGCAAACGGACAGTACCTGTGCGAAAATATGATTCAATATTGAAAGCTCTTTCATCACTGGAAAACGCGAACATATTTCTGGAACGTACTATACTCAGTAACTCAGTACTGCTTACTATCTGCGGTCTTGGTTCTGTGTGGAGTTGGAACTTCCTTAGTAGAAGGGGTGGGAGTGAAGTACATTCAAAAACTCAGGTACAATAAAAATTGAATTAAAAATAAAATGATGTCCCTGTATAATACTATGTAAGTTTTTTTTCACTCCATTTCATTACTCTTCAATGTATTTTCATCTCATGTTTCTCCGAAATCAAACTGTACTTTATTTTTAAATTTATCATTGTTCCGTATTCTCTCCGCAAATCATATTGTATTTTATTTTTCATTTAACCTCTGCTTTGTATTCTGGATCCTAGTGGTCAGCCGTAGATTTCGGCCAGATGTCCCAAATTGTGGAAATTGTCTGCATTACCTGTCAAAATTTTGCACTTATTTAACCCAACACCGACTGTGATCAGAAGAAGAAGGAAGTGGAAGACAACAAACATGGGGAACATTGAATTATTAAGTGAAGCTTCCATTCCCCCCCCCTACCTCCACGAGATTTTGTAGCGGAATTTTGAGGCACATTACTGACTACTTTCTTGGACTTGCATATGATCGCTGCAGCAAGTCAGAAGGAAAGACAACTCAACTTGTTGCGCCAGACTAAACAATATTCAATTGCGGAGCTTGTCTCCATTACACGGGGAACTTAGTTCGGTGCCACTGGGCGTTTTTTAGTCTGATTACAAGTTACCTTTCTATAAACGTGTCCTTCATAAAGCACCGGATGAATTAAGTATATACAGGGACATCATTTTATTTTTACTTCAATTTTTATTGTACCTGAGTTTTTTAATGTACTTCACTCCCACACCTTCAACCGTCTTCTACACAGATCCAAGATCGCATATACAGCCATAGTAGCCACAGTACGTTCCAAAAATATGTTCGCATTTTCCAGTGACGAAAGAGCTTTCAATATTGAATCATTTTCGCACAGGTACTGCCGTCGATTTGTCTACGTCGTATCCCGGTTTCCCCAACCAGCTTTTATTCGCCAGCTAGTGGCTGGGCTGTCTTAACTCTTTTCTGAGAACATTAATTTCTGTTAGGAATTGGACGTCTACGTAATATTATACAACTGTTTAAAATAACTTAAATAAAAGGGCCTCGTTAAGTAATTAACTGTCACGTGATTTCCCTATTTTCTACGACCCTACGACATAACCACTTGGACGGACAGTAGATAGTATGTCTGAGTAAATTTATCTTTTCGGATCGGGCAGAAGTGAAGATTGAATTTACAGGACGTAAGGTACTCTTTTATAGAGTAGGTACAGAATTATTTCAACATGAGTTACTAGTACAAAGAACTGGTAATTGGAATTAAGTATAATAGTGTACAGTGCGATAATATGCACATTAGAACTGAAGCCTGTATCGAAATGTGTTTAAATATCCATATTATGATTATCTTTCAATTTAACTTCATTCTCTATATTGTACGCTAATGTGCTGTAGACAGTATAATATACACTGCATAATGAATACGTCCACATGGACAGCTCAGTTCGTGAGTAAAAACACTTATTGTTAATACTGTACTGTATTTTGATTAAACAAAAACCTAATGAAAATGATGAAACTCAAAAGCGCAATATTTCCTAGTTTACATAAATGGATAAACTACTTTTCTTCCCTCCTATACCTAATAAAGTGATTTGTTTGTATATTACGTCAGTATCATCGAACTCCAGTCGTGGAAGGGGGTAGCAAACGGCGTTGATCCAGAGGTGTAGGCAAGTTAATATTAAAAATGTTAGTAAAAATAAAATGATGTCCCTGTATGAACTACAAAGAAAGCGGTTTTTTAGGTTTTTAAAAATATCATTTTAGGCTTTTGGAATATATGAAATAGTTTTCTTTTTTAGGTTTTATGTCCAACCCGTGAAAGAGGTCGCAAAAACTATCCGATCGTTAAAAATGTATCCTTACAGTCATTCTTAAAATAATAAATATATATTTATTAAGGCAACATGGTCCACGAAACTGACCTTTTCAAGAACAAAATTATTTATAAACATTTTTAAGATTCGAAATTTTTGCTCCTTCCCCTTTAACATTATTTGTAGTTTGAATAAATTATTGTAACAATTAACATTTTATCTAATATAATTTGCCTCATATAGGCTAACTACATAAATTTCAATTTTCAATAGATAAAGGTACGAATCCCTACAATAAGCCTCGGAAAGGAAAATGGGAGTATAAGGGTACATTACAGCAGTTATTCATATATTTCAAAAAGGCATATGACTCGGTTAAGAGGGAAGTATTATATGATATTCTTATTGAATTTGGTATTCCCAAGAAACTAGTTCCATTAATTAAAATGTGTCTCAGTGAAACATACAGCAGAGTCCGTATAGGTCTAAAAGTTAGAATTTATAAAACAGTTATATTACCGGTTCTTCTGTATGGTTGTGAAACTTGGACTCTCACTCTGAGAGAGGAACATAGGTTAAAGGTTAGATTTTTGGACAGCAAACTGGATGATAAGAGCTTCCCAACCGAATAATAACACGCATTTCCCATATTTATTCTGCGTTTAATTTCCTTCCGAGTGTCATTTATATTTGTTACTGTTGCTCCAAGATATTTGAATTTTTCCACCTCTTCGAAAGATAAATCTCCAATTTTTATATTTCCATTTCGTACAATATTCTGGTCACGAGACATAATCATATACTTTGTCTTTTCGGGATTTATTTCCAAACCGATCGCTTTACTTGCTTCAAGTAAAATTTCCGTGTTTTCCCTAATCGTTTGTGTATTTTCTCCTAACATATTCACGTCATCTGCATAGACAAGAAGCTGATGTAACCCGTTCAATTCCAAACCCTGCCTGTTATCCTGAACTTTCCTTATTATTATTATTATTATTATTATTATTATTATTATTATTATTATTATTGGAGAATTGACAGTTATCCACAGTTGATTCAATTTCCTACAAACCTCAGATACGTTTAATTCTTACAGAAAGTTATGTTTATTTATCCTAATTTTATTCCATTACCCTAATTTCTACATACACTATACACGTTACATGACGCAGGGCCACCGCAGAGACATCACAGGACAGTCTCAAGTCAACGGACAAGCACACAGTCCCGTAACAGAAGATACCGGTACATTTCTTCCACTGCCCACGCGGGGAATCGAACCTCAGACCGCTTCCTTGGGAAGCACGCACGCTATCCATATAGCCACAATGGCGAACTTCAGCTTTAAGTAATTATCAAATTCATTAACCGCGCACGAACTGACAGTCCTAATTACTATGCCCGGCCGAGTTGTCGACACTAGAGCGAGACATTATCAATGTACACAAACACGTGCAGCTTGGACTGCTGCCTTGAAGTGAAAGCTCTTCAGCAGATATGATTACGAGTACCGGGTTATGGAGTGGAATAAGCGCGGTTGGTTGTGTACACTACACAGAGCTCGAATCTGTATCTAATTCCACGAGGACATCGAGGCCTCCCTCAGCTGTACTGAAAAGACAGAGATATTCGACGCACTTGTAACAGAAAACATGTTTGGAGAGTTTACAAGCAGGACACTGTTTATCCGTTCTCCCAATAAACTAAGTTTCTGCAATTAATTTCTATATTTTAAGTTCTTCTTTATCATACTGGTTGTTGGTTGCCGCAGGCTCAGATCTACGTATGGGCTATTCCATATGAAATCGACCAGTAAAAAACCTCGCATTTTTTAATACTCTTACGGTCTTACTAACAAACCGTGTATAGTTTTTATACAAGACTTACGCTGCATTGAGACAGAAAAAGTTACTAATAAACCATGCATAAGCGATGGATGTATAAACAGTCTGTAACTATACAATGGAAATTGCTTTGCAGTAGTTACAGAGGTGTAAAAATTATTAGAATAATCTTAATTTTAAAGGTTTTTGAATAGTTCCTTCACAAATATTTATTGAATTGATGAATATTGGTATATAACATTACTATACTGATGTACGATATATTTACTACTAACAATGCCGGGAAGCATTGTTGTGCATTGGTATTTTTCTTATTTTAAAATTGTTATGGGAATTCAGAAATTATTATATTATGTTGGCGGAATTGGAAACCTCAAAAATTAATTAATAAATGCTTTAAACAAATTGATTTTTGAGTTTACATTTTTGTGAAGGTTCAAATGAACATATACATCTGTTTTGTGCATATAATTTTTTGTTTCCAATACCGCCAACATAATATAATAATTTCTGAATTCCCATAACAATTGTAAAATAAGAAAAATACCAATGTACAACAATGCTTTCCGGCATTGTTAGTAGTAAATATATCCTACATCAATATAGTCATATATATCAATATTCATCAATTCAATTAATATTTGTGAAGGAACTATTAAAAAAACCTTTAAAATTAAGATTATTCTAATAATTTTCACACCTCTGTATATACACGAAACCCCTTTTTAAGTGTTGTATATAGAGAAAAAATGGCCGCCCCTCTAACAGCTGTTCGTATAGACTGTCATTTTATGATGATGGATGCCTTGTAACCACAGAAGAACAAACCAAAGAGCACAGAATACGTAGAATGTTATTGATGTAGCTTGTACTCTTTGACCAAAATATAGTGTGGTAATCGATCAGAGCCAGTTGTACTATCGATTCTTAACACGGCACACTAGAGCGCTCTACCGGATGCAATAGAGAGTCTCAGATATTCTATTACCTTTTGTAACGAAGTAATGACGAAACTATGACGTAGCTGTGTAACAGTTATACTGTTATACACGACGTATGTAGTGATTATTAGTAAGGAATTTACACACGACTTATAAACGAGCTACTCATTGTATAAGTATAAGACAGTTAAACATATGTATATAGAGTTTTTATTAGTAAGACCATTATTATTTTTTCCCTATTTATACAAGCTGCTGAGGAGAGTGCATTTTCAAAAATATGCTATCGAAAGTCACACGGTTTCCGTACTACTGAGCGACAAATTTAGCGTATTTTATAAAAACAAGCCTCTTTCAGCGCTCAGAACTCTGGAACCATTTACTGCAGAACATTGAACGAGAGCTCATTTTGGAGCTGACATTTGGTAGGTTATGTTAAGAAGTAATCCTTATTTGTATTAAATACAGAGAGACAGATAATCTGATTTTACTTACTTTTAGGCTTTTTGCTAATTTTTAAAAATGTAAAAAAAAAATATTGAGAAAAAACCTTGCATTATTAAGAGGGATTCGGCATTGTTTGCTTAGTGGCTCGGCAATAAGTTTCGAGGGTATTAAATAAATTATTTTCACATGCCTAGATTTGAACGGCGCATTACCGCACTCACTGGCCGAGAGCTGAAGATAAGCGAGCGTTGGGCGTCATTTTACTCCTGTGTTTATGAAAACTTGTGATAAAGCTAGCCGAGTTATGCGCTACTAGACGAAACATTACGTGTTTGTCTCCTGGCCTTGCTTGTCTCGGGCTAGCTCCCGTCTCACAGTCAGCTGGTTAGTTCACGCGCGTACTATTTATTTTCTTTATTTTATATTTTCAATACTTTCTTATCAACGGTGCACCAGTAAAAAATATGTGTTTATTTGTAATTTCAATGCGGAATCTAACCACATATTTTAAAATATTTTTCTTGGTTAAAGGCGTCTTAATGAAGAAAAATCTAAATTTCTCCATTTCCATAAAAAGTAAGATAATCTGTTTATATGTCAATATAGACTTTAATTTCTCAGCATCAAAATAAACCATGATTTTGATCATTGGGTGAAAGGGTTTCGGAGCCACAACAGTTTAAAGTTGCTATTTTTATGAAAATACGATAAATTTAAATAGTTTTAATTTAAACACTATGAAGTTCTGATGCCTCAAACTTTGCACAAAGCATTGTATCACAGTTCTGTTGTCAACGAATAGAAAGGTCAATTTTCTCTATATTTCGGTCGATTTGAGATGGAATAGCCCGTACGCTTTTTGTTGAAGCATAGAATGAAAATTAATTTAACCTATCCCTTCGTGTCATTGTAACGGATTTCAATTTTCTACATACGCAGAAGTTATGCAAATCTACACACCGACCCAGCCTTAAGATTATTCCAATCAGCTTCACAGAGAGTTATACCTGAAAGCTAGATTTGCATAATACACGTCACTGTTCGTTAACAGAAAACTACAATTTAAGTGGGAAAGTTCAGGATAACAGAGAGGGTTTGGAATTGAACGGGTTACATCTGCTTCTTGTCTATGCGGATGACGTGAAAATGTTAGGAGAAAATACACAAACGATTAGGGAAAATACGGAAATTCTACTTGAAGCAAGTAAAGCGATAGGTTTGGAAGTAAATCCTGAAAAGAAGTATATGATTACGTCTCGTGACCAGAATATTGTACGAAATGGAACAATAAAAATTGGAAATTTATCCTTCCAAGAGGTGGAAAAATTCAAATATCTGGGAGCAACAGTAACAAATATAAATGACACTCGGGAGGGAATTAAACGCAGAATAAATATGGGAAATGCCTGTTATTATTCGGATGAGAAGCTTTTGTCATCTAGTCTGCTGTCAAAAGATCTGAAAGTTAGAATTTATAAAACGGTTATATTACCGGTTGTTCTTTATGGTTGTGAAAGTTGGACTCTCACTCTGAGAGAGGAACATGGGTTAAGGGTGTTTAGGAGTAAGCTTCTTACGAAATTTTTAGGGCTAAGAGGAATGAAGTTACAGGAGAACGGAGAAAGTTACACAACACAGAACTGCACTTATTGTATTAGTAATAATAATAATAATAATAATAATAATAATAATAATAATAATAATGTTTTATTTTCCCTGGCAGAGTTAAGGCCATAAGGCCTTCTCTTCCACTCAACCAGGATATTTTTATTTTTATTTTATTGGGTTATTTTACGACGCTGTATCAACATCTAGGTTATTTAGCGTCTGAATGATATGAAGGTGATAATGCCGGTGAAATGAGTCCGGGGTCCAGCACCGAAAGTTACCCAGCATTTGCTCGTATTGGGTTGAGGGAAAACCCCGGAAAAAACCTCAACGAGGTAACTTGCCCCCACCGGGATTCGAACCCGGGCCACCTGGTTTCGCAGCCAGACGCGCTGACCGTTACTCCACAGGTGTGGACTCTCAACCAGGATAAAATCACATACAAAAAAATACATACCGGTATACAAATATTAACTTAAAAATAATAATAAACACAATTAAGTAAAAAAGAGAGATTGAATACATATACACAATCAGTATTGACTTTAAAATAACAATAATAAAAAAATATATATGTAATAAAAAAAGAGACTGAATACATAATCTCAAACAGGAAAATACATCTAGTATAAGCTTAAAAAGAGAATTAATACATATGTATATAATCTCACAACTAAAGGAATAGTAGAATTAGTATGATCAGCACAGCACGTGTTACATTGAGACAATGACAATTATCTAGATAACATAATTAGGAACATTAAATCCAGACGTTTGAGTTGGGCAGGACATGTAGCACGTATGGGCGAATACAGAAATGCATATAGAGTGTTAATTGAGAGGCCGGAGGGAAAAAGACCTTTGAGAAGGCCGAGACGTAGAAGGGAGGATAATATTAAAATGGATTTGAGGGAGGTGGGATATGATGGTAGGGATTGAATTAATCTTGCTCAGGTTAGGGACCGATGACGGGCTTATGTGAGGGCGGCAATAAACCTCGGGTTCCTTAAAAGTAAATAAGTAAGTAAGTAAGTCGGGTAGAGTTCCTGGATAGCTCAGTCGGGAGAGCATTGGTGCGTTTAGCCATTCATTCACTCATTCATTTATTTTATTCCATAGGTCTTACATGAGCAATGAAGCTTTGAGATGTGGAACAAGTCAAAATTTTACAATATTACAATTACAATTTTTACAAATTTTTATAGTTTTACAATTTAGTAATTTTCTACAATTTTTACAATTTTTTGCAATGTTTTACAATATTTTGGCGAGATGTAGTGAGATGGAGTGAGGTCCGAGGATTCGCCAAAATATTACCCGGCATTTGCCAAAGGTCTCAGGTTCGATACCCGTCCCCGAAACAAACTTTCCTTTGAAATTACGTAGAAGTTAGTTGGTTTTGACAAGAAGCATGTGACTCAGGCAATTTGGTTTTTAAAATGAATATACTAAGCAACCAAGAAGGTTTCAGAGTGTGGTAGTTGGTTGGCCTGGGTGTTCGTGTTAACTTTATTAGACTCTTTAGAAATATAGGACACATTTGTTGAAGATCTTATGTCTGAGTGTGGTAGTTGGTTGGCCTGGGTGTTCGTGTTAACTTTATTAGACTCTTTAGAAATATAGGACACATTTGTTGAAGATCTTATGTCTGTACAACCCTACACAATTCAAATTTTCTCCGACTATTTTGTTGAGAATTATATTGATGTAAATTGAACATTCCCTCTTCACAATCATGGTAAAGTGAAAGCATTATAAATGGATGTCAATCATTCCACGCTCAATTTAAGAAGCATTTTATTAGCTCCCATCCAAATATAAATATTTATTCAGTCAGGCGCTTAAAGCTGTTAAAGTTCATGTTTGTATTAAAGTGAACTGTAGTATCCACCCCTCAAACAAACCTCCGGTACAGGAGAATGAAACAGTATTTACAACTACAAAATCTCTACCACAGTAAACAAACAAGAACGGTACAGTATTCGCAGGGTGGCTCATGCCATTATAACGCGAGATCGTGCGTATTTGCTTGGTTTCCGCACAAAACCAATCCGCGGAAAGTCTAAAATTCCACATTCAGTATTCCCAACCTAACACACATAACAATTTCCCTCTTCTTACCGCTTAAGTGACATATTGATTTTACTGCTTTAGGCTTTTAACATATTATTTTTAGAGACGTTCAATATAGTAATAATTATAAATTGGAAACTTACCACTGCAATTTCACCTAAATTGCACTGTTAATTATTGTTTTTAAATATTTGCAAAAATTAAGTAAACTCTACAACTCCACTAAAGTTACTGCATTCGTCATGGAAGTAACTTTAAGGAAGCCGTGAAAAAATCAACAAGATTCCAGACTTATCATAGACTGGGGAGGAAAAAAAGACAGACGTATATCACGGCCTGCTGGAGTATAGTAAACACAGAAAATATTTTAAAGCAACAATGTTGAAGATAGATATTTTTGTTTTCCAAATTTGCCGTCATTGAACAGAAACCAACATGGAGATTTCATTGCAACTAATTAGAAATTCCTCTTTCAGGTATGTAATAAACGATCTTCGCACAAAATAATGTACGATACACGAGCGGTATGTTTTCTTTCAATTCTCGGAAATTAAAAAAGCTCAACCACGTTTCGCTTTTTCAAACTTTTCCTCGAACATGAAATCTTCAACATACCGCTCTTGTGACGCATATTACTATTAAAGCAACAATGTCGAAGGTAGATATTTTTGTTTTCCAAATTTGCCGTCATTGAACAGAAACCAAGATGGAGATTTCATTGCAACTAATTAGAAATTCCTCTTTCAGGTATGTAATAAACGATCTTCGCACAAAATAATGTACGATACACGAGCGGTATGTTTTCTTTTAATTCTCGGAAATTGAAAGAGCTCAACTACGTTTCGCTTTTTCAAACTTTTCCTCGAACATGAAAACTTCAACATACCGCTCTTGTAACGCATATTACTATTATTTACTAAGGGCTTTGCATACGATAGAAATTTTCCATCTTGTTTTCAACATCAAGCAGCAGTATTTTTAAACCGCCAGCATAGAGTCCATATGAGTGGCATCAAGGCACATGTTGCTAGTCCTAAATAGTGGGTTTATTGGATTTATTGAGTAATATGATACATACAGATTTTATATTATCATAATTTTCTCTAAAATGCAATGCACGGGTCTTCTGACCGTACGTGCTTTGTACCCAAAACAAGTCCTACTTTGTAGCCCCCCCCCACCTATGATTACATCCAACTACTCTCTAAAAGAACACACATATTAAAATGAAAATGGCACAATAAAACATATTATATAATATATCCTAACATAAAAGACCTAAAAGTGTACAGTTGGGTGGATACCATTATCCCTTCCTCAGTTCGCGACACAAACTTCAAGAGCTGAAGTTATAATCTTTCTCGCCTTCAAGAGGAACAATCCAGTCTTTTGTTCCCATTCTGTATTCCCCATGAGGTCAAGACGTGCAAGCGAACTCCTATTCTGACTTAGCATCGAGGGTGGTAGATATTTTCTCCGTATATGTTCCAATTCGACACACTGTAATAAAATATGTTTATAGGAATCCTTTTCTTTGCAAAGCGGACAAAGACGCTCTCCTCCTTCGTTGACAATTTTATTACCCTTTCATGCCCCCAATCTCAGCCACGCTAAAAACCTGCTCTGCTGTCTTTGTTACAAGAGTTTATGTAGTCACACCTCCCACAGTTAAGCATGAGATTAGTCCTAAGTATAGAACAGAATAAACAATACCAACATAAATAGGTTTTAGTTTTAAATGTGAAAGGAAGAGGTAAGTTTCTTTTAGTAAATTCCAGATGTGAATAGAGGAATCTTCAACATTGCTGTCGTGACCTTGACAGCATCCGAGCTCTCTGATTGGCTGATTGACAGGGAAACGATACAGCAATATACAGTTTTGTTTCGTGTTTGTGGATGCAAGTGGTGCTAAAGTTTTACATCGCATTTACAGCGGTTGTGACAGCGGTACACAGCAATACGTGACAGACGCAACATTTTTATAACTGGCATTAACATAACGTTGTCCTAACAACACTGACGACATCCAGTGAATAGAGCTTTTCTCTTCTGTCTGAGCCCCCTCTATTCATATTAGAACAATAATATACTTTAGTATACTGATGTAATCCAATGGTGAAATCTCAGGGTTACAGCGGGTGAAGTGATTTTATTTATTTATTTATTTATTTATTTATTTATTTATTTATTTATTTATTTATTTATCCATCCATCTATTTATTTATTTATTTACTTATTTAATTATTTATGCGCAGATTGATATTCGAAAAAGGAGAAAAGAAATACCGAGAGAAAACTCTATGCAAAGTCTTTGTCCATCACATATTCTATCACGACATAACCGGGAATCGAACACAGGCTACCTGAATGAAAGACCAGCGTTAGCATGGAGCCACAGCACTAAACCACTTCATTCTTCTGTTGTCACTGCTATCCTTCTTCTAGATAAAACCCCAGTGACAGATTTCTCCTTAAACAAGCTCTTGCCACAACATATGTATGTCCCATCTGGAACAGCACCACTTGTTGCGCATAAAGAAGGGATGATACAGCAGGGCTGCTGAGAGGGGGAGGTCCAATAAATGTACTGTACAAATTGTTTTTATTTCCTTTTATCTGCCCGTCTAAGAAATCAACTCCTAATACTGCGTCAACCAAGAACGCATTCAATTCCGTTGTCTCAGTACTGTTCAATTCGGCCTAACCATACATAGGCTACTGTAAAAGAAACATTTCTTTGCGAACTGTGTTAGTTTTATACCAATTTGAATTTTATTCATTGTTAAATATTGCATTTACTGATTACGTCAGGCTTAAATGTTATATTTACGGTTATGCCATTGTTAAATATTACGCTTATTAATTATGTAATTATGAAATATTGTATTTATTCATTATGAAATTGTCGCATGTATAAAATTAACGTTTTCTTTAAAAATCTATTACTTTATCGATTTTGTCTTGTTGGTGTTTATATTTGTTTATTTTGTCTTATCAGTATGCACCGATTTTGCTTTACCAGGGCTTACATTTATTTATTTATTTATTTCGGCGTTGTTAAAATTTATACTTACTGTTTTTCTCACTATTTTAACTATAATTATATTTACTCATTTGTTCAAAGGTAGGATTTATTGATTTTGTCCATGTTTAAGCTCATTTGTTAATTTTTTTCATTGTCGAAGCTTATATTTTATTGGATATGGTCATTGCTGAAGCTAAAATTGAACGATTTCTCACATTTCAAAGAACTGTTCCATTGCCGTTTTAAGATATCTTTAATAATTATTTTCGTTTTTAAGCTCAAATTATTTCTCTTCTCCTAGTTAAAGATTATATATATATATACATAATTTGAACTGGTAATGGAAATTACGGGACAACAGCTGAACGGATTTTAATAAATGATCCCTCATTTTGAAGCTTGGCACCCAAAGTCTTTCAGAAAAATAGTAGTTTTCAGTGAAATGTCAGTTTTCCTACATAATTTTCCTATTTACCAAAATCCATCTTTCGTCAGTTTTGAGAACTAATTGCATTTCAAAATAAAACAAAACACACACTACAATAAACAATAGGCTATTACACGAAGGCCATGACTTGCAGGATTGCTGACATATTTAGAGCTCAAATTCAAGACTTACTAAAAATAATTTACAGGTCTGATTATGCAATATGTAATTTTCTGAGTACAGCTGTGTATTGGATATTAAAATCTACAAAACGTGAGGTGGTTTGATGACATTATTACCATTAGAAATTTATTATTATTATAGTTAATGCCATGATGTTAATATAAAAACTACAAAACTTGCGTAAGATAATAATGTCATTATTAAAAATCAAATATCTTATAGTTATTACTTATTAATCAAGTGGGTTGGGTCTTTTTCATATATTTAATGGCGATGTGGTGTAAATTCAGTATTGGCTCGAGAGAGCGCAAAAATTACAGTTCCTAACGAAAGACGGTATTACTTACTGATAAAATAATAGGCCTACAAAATTTTGTAGTATCCCGATCATTTCAGCAGGATCTCTTAGCAGGATAAAATGATTTTACCCTCTACATTTCAAGCTCTACATGCAGCAGTTATACCAAGATGCTATGTCTATTGTTCGAAAGCATAGCAAAACTGACATTCTTTTAACTTTCACCTACAATCCACAATGATCTGAAATAGCTATTGCTTTACTTCCACATGAAAAAACCACTGACCGTGTTGACAATTTTACTTGCGTTTTCGCGTTGAAACTCAAAAACTGAAGGTGGATAGGTTCAAGAAAAAGTATTTGGCATAAAAAACCATTCAGAGGGAGTATGTTTCATTATTATGGAAGCAAATAACTTTCAAAATGTCTGTTATTTTTCATTGAAAATGAATAAGAAGAATTTTTATTTGAACGTCTAAACAACTTAGTTTGCAACGTTTGCTGCACAAGCCACTATTATTAATCCATTTCGGTATTTTTAAAGCTTCTTTTTTTTTTACTTTGCCCTTATTGAAATTACGCCCTCGTTAAAGTTCGATTTACTTCTTTTTGTGCTTAGATTCATTAGGAAAGATACATCTCTTTCGCAGAAACAGAAACTGCAAGAATAAACGTAATCATGTTAATAATTGCTGTTCACATAAACTTGGCAATTTTGCTCTCTTCTCTTCCTGTAATTTGTGGGTGGAATATGGAACATGTATTCAAACCACTAGTTCGTTAGTGTGTGTTCTGAGAACGTACAGCAGGAGTGATCATTGTATAACGTGATCTCATTTCATTACAGCCTACACGCAACAGATTCAGCATACAGGGTGGTTCATATAATCTAATCCGACTTCATTATTTTTAATATAGCTATTACTCATAGCGAAAAGAATGTAGCAAGAATGATTATGATAATAATTTTAACTTTAACTTTAATTTAGATCGAACTAGATGGCCTAAACAAGTCTTATGTCTCAAGGGAACGAAGAAATTTAAGACGACCTAAAAAAACGCTAGGATAAGGCCGTAACAGATCCACTGCGGTTTAGTATATGAAGGCTCATGATGACGATGGCCTATAAACTTAACAAAAATAGGCGATTAATAAATTAATTATTAATGCTCTATGTCATTGAACGTGATATACCGTAGAAGTGGGTAAAGTCAATCAGTGGGTGTAAAATCGATCATTTGCAATTTTTATTGAAAATTATATATTTCCTCAGTTACTTGTTAAAATTTTGTTATGCTGACTTCATTGCCTGACATTGCAAATGTAAGTGAGAGGGACAACAAAAAAAAACCTACGCATGACAACAAAGGGAACACTGTGTAATTACCGTTGAAGTGAAAATTGTTATTTTCAACTTTTTCTCTTAAATGAAAGCAAAGTCTTACAATATGTGTATATATATATATATATATATATATATATATATATATATATATATATTTTTGATGTACCGAAGTACATATGATATTTCCATGCAGATATTCTGCGTCATCATATGATGAAAGAGTAATGGAACGGAGACGGCGCCTATACCGTCGGATCCCGGCCAACCAGTCACTCACTCGAGTGCACCTCAACACATGTATGGACTTCGGTCCTGCGTTCATAGACATCTATGACGTAGTGCAGAGGGCGGCCACTAGAGGGAACCCAAGAGATGGAGCTTAATCTGAGACGATTCTAACCGGCGTCGGGGTTGTATCCGGCGTGGCTTAGTGGATAAAGCATCAGCACGTAGAGCTGAAAACCCGGGTTCAAATCCCGGCGCCGGAGAGAATTTTTCTCCGTTCCATTACTCTTTCATCAAAGTCTTACAAGCTCTAAATTATCGTCAGCAGTGAAAGGAGACAGGAAGTATACGTAAGTACTTTTCGTTGAGATTGTATCCTGAAATAATAGTTTTGCAGTTCGTAAATGTTAGTATTTAAACTTATTATTTTAAGAAAACTTGTACCTCTGTAGGGTTAAGTCGATCATGCCATCGACCTACTCGAAACAGATAGGACCAGCAGGAAGAATAAATTGTTCACCGAAATACCTCCAACTAACACTTATAAACAGAAATGTGTCATAGTATAGCTTATATTGATGGGATAGTGGGGAAAGAGGAAGATGAAATTATGGTGAATTTCTTGCGTAAGAGAAGCACTGCCAAAGGAACATATTTTGTACACCCCTCTGTTCCTGAATATGGGAACAATGTAGTTTCTAAAGTGACATGAGGAGGGGAAGATTTCAAATAACATCTGATATAAACCTAAGCAATGTTGAATTGCATTTTAGATTATAACTGAAGGGTGGTATTTCAATGTAAATTCTAAATTCTTAAATGTTTGTTTGTTGGTATGTGAAGTATTAAAATGTGTTTTTATGTTTTATAAGTTGGCAATCATAGTCACGATTGTACAGTGGAGACCTATAGGCCTAATTGTATCGAATAGTATGATCACAGTAACAAAAGATACACTATATAATGCTATAGGCATATATTGAAGATTATTATTTTTTGCACCCATTATAACAAATAAAATATATGTAATACACTTAATTTGTTTTTTAAAAACATAAACAGTGATCGATTTTACTCCGCAATAATTTAAAATCGATCTTAAACTAAAAATTCAATGGTGATCGACTTTACCCTATTTAAGCAGGTAACTTCGATCACAAGTCAAATATAAAAAAAGCAGTTTTTTATAGATTGTAACTCAATTCTTGTAACGTGATTTCATAAGTGAAGGATATGACGACAAAATGCTATTTTCTGAGGAACTTCGCTCCATTGCATAACCTCAATATGATAAAAAAATTGCAAAACTTTGATCGACTTTACCCTCTTCTACAGTAATGGTAACTGCCTCATACGTTTGTACGAATTATGCATCGCTAGCCCATAACATATTATGCAATGATGTGTAATTTGACTGACTCACTGATTGACTCAATGATTCACTGACTGACTCAATGACTCACTAGCTGACTCACTGACTGACTCGTTGACTCATTGTATGACTTACTGACTCACTGGCTGACTCGCTGACTGACTCGCTGACTGACTCACTCCCTGACTAACTCGTTGACTCATTGAATCGCTCGCCGACTCACTGACTGACTCATTAAATGGCTGATCCCTGATTTGCTGGCTGACTCCCTGACTAACTCGCTGACTCACTGAATCGCTCACTAACTCACTAAATGGCTGACCTCCTGACTTCCTAACTGACTCACTCCCTCACTAACTCGCTGACCGACTCCTAGACTTGCTGACTGATTCATTCGCTGGCTGACAGACTGGTAGATTACCGACTGATCTACCGACCGATTGATTGGATTAATTTGACAATGGCCGGATGCGGCTGTATCCTTGCACTTGGGCCGTTTAGGCCCATTGTACTCCCTGTATGCGATGATTGTCTAAGGCTGGTATTCATAGTCGACACTTTATATCACCACTTTGCAAAGTGATGCTTTTGACGAAAGTGGCTCTTTCATATTAGTGGTATTCATAGACGATTGAAGAAGTGCACTTCACAAAGTGTCACTTTACGCCAGCAAAGTGTAGAGTTACAATTTGGTTGGTAATAGAAGTCCCACAATGCCTTTCAAAACAAGTGAACAAACAATAACAAATTAATGACGTATAACCTACAAATTACAATGCTTGTGATTTGAATTGGGAGCCTATTGATTGCGCGAGGAAGAAAATATATATTTAAAGTTGTTTTATTTCAGTTTCTAGTTTTTGTTGCCGATAGTTTAGATTATTTCAATCAGTTCAGATATATAACATTTTATTAAATAGTTAGTGATACTGCTGGTGAAATTAGGTTAGGTTTTGTACAGTACATAACCGATCCATTAATTTATATAGTTAGATTAGGTTCTGTACATATCTTTTTCATTGATTTATGTCGCTAAGTTAGATTTTGTATGTATCCGTTCCACTGATTTATATAGCTCGGTTAGATTTTGTAGCCTACAAATCTTCTATTAGTTTATATAGTTAGGTTAAGTTGGACTGAGTAGGTTAAGTTTATATATATATATATATATATATATATATATATATAATCATTAAATTTATATCGTTAGGTTAGGTTTTATACGTATCTGCTTCATTGATATATCGTGTTATTTCCGTTATTTTCATTTTTGTCTTTTTCGTGAATAGTGAATAGAAGTAAAAAAAGAATGAGAAACACATTACTTCTGCTATTATTATTATTATTATTATTATTATTATTATTATTATTATTATTATTATTATTATTATTACTACTATTTTCTCTCTCTCGTTTCCATTATTGCCTGCTCTTCAGGAATATTTTGAATGCCAAATGTTTCTATAATGCAAAACAAAATAGGCCTAATAGTATGAGATCTCTTTTCATGGTGAGGTTATGACTCCACTGCTTACCGGCGTGAAAATATATATTACCGGTATCAAAACAGTAATGATTATATCAACATCAAGATAAATCTTATCTCAAAATACAGATAGTCAACAAAAATCAAAATCATTTTAAACCCAATATAATTATGAAATCTGCTTAGAAGGCAGGCACGTGAGGTCTCTCAATGCTAATTTAAAATAATCATGCCTACATTAGATTGAAGTTAGTTTAATATTATTTAAGTTAAAAAATTCGTTTCAGTAATAAAAAAATAGGTTATATAGGCATATCTACCTACATATCACTTCATCGAATTGAGGTTATAAATATACGAATGTTACTACAGAAATATCTGAACTATAATATTATATATATTAATGTATGGTACATATCTGCAGCATAGAATTTTAATGCAGTCAATAACTGTATTATTGGAGGCACTGGCAAACGTCTATTATTCGTTTTTGTCAACCAGTCATCGAAAATATAAGCAATCTCAATAAGTTTCTTTATCAAATCGGAACCGTTTTTTTTAAATTCCATATCATTATAAAATTCCACGGGATTGTCTTTAGGCCCATCTCTAATTTGTACATTGTCCACTAATTGTGCCATCTCTTCCGCACGTCCTAATAATTCGACAACTTCCAAGACGTCCGCCATTTTTATACAAAGTGCCACTTTCGACTCAAAGTGTGGTCGGAACTACACTTTCATCCAAAGTGTTCCTTTGCAACAAATCGAAAGTGTCGACTATGAATACCAGCCTAAGTCCGCAGATGGCCTGGATGGCATTCGTGAATTCGACGCAGACAAGCTGGTCAGCCTTCCAGGGCCCTGAAGGTTAGGTCTCATCGGTTACTGATGAGCCGAACCCAAAGCAATCAGGTAGCAATACAATCGCTGTATAACTAAACTCAGCGCTGCCAATTGCAATACCTGAGGCGAAGTGCATGCTGTTATTCAAATGAAGCTCTGAGTTTGTGCAAGTCAGTCAATGTATAGGTAGACCTACTGGCTGTGTCAATAACAGGAAAGAAAATGTCTTATTCTTTTTCGAACTTGGACAAGCTCAGGACGGATGATCCTCAGCCCTCATCTGCTATTCAAAAAATTCTTTAATTTAGTCTTTGTTTTATTAATGCATTTATTTCTTTCTTTCTCTTTCTTCTAATCTTTTCATTGTCTTTCTCTCTTTTCTTTCCCTTTCTTTTTCCATTTCCCTCTCTTCCTTTTTCTCTCTTTCTCTCTTTCTTTATTTCTTTCCCTTTCTTTCTTTTTCTCCTTTTTTCTCTCTCTTTCCCTCTCTTTGTTTCTTTCTTCCTCTTTCTCTTTCCTCTTCTCTTCCTTTCTTTCCTTATTCTTTCTCTTTCCTTTTCTCTTTCTTCCTTTCTTCTTTTTTTCTTTCTCTTTCTCTTTCCTTTCCTCCTCTTTTTCTTTCTCTCTCTTTCTCTTTCCTTTCCTATTTCTTCCTTTCCTTTCCTCTTTCTTTCTTCCTTCCTCTTTTCCTTTCTTTCTCTTTCTTCCTTCTTCTTCTCTTTCTTCGTCTTTCTCTTTCCTTTCCTCTTTCTTTGTTCCTCTCTCTTTTCCTTTATTTTTCTTTCTTCCTTCCTCTTCTGTTTCTTCGTCTTTCTCTTTCCTTTCCTCTTTCTTTGTTCCTTCCTATTTTCTTTCTTTCTCTTTCTTCCTTCCTCTTCTCTTTCTTCGTCTTTCTCTTTCCTTTCCTCTTTCTTTGTTCCTTCCTCTTTTCCTTTCTTTCTCTTCCTTCCTTCCTCTTCTCTTTCTTCGTCTTTCTCTTTCCTTTCCTCTTTCTTTGTCCTTCCTCCTTTCCTTTCTTTCTCTTTCTTCCTCCCTCTTCTCTTTCTTCGTCTTTCTCTTTCCTTTTCTCTTTCTTTGTTCCTTCCTCTTTTCCTTTCTTTCTCTTTCTCTTTCCTTTCCTCTTCTCTTTCTCAGTCTTTCTCTTTCCTTTTCTCTTTCTTTGGTCCTTCCTCTTTTCCTTTATTTCTCTTTCTCTTTCCTTTCCTCTTTCTTTTTTTCCTTCCTCTTTCTCTTTCTTTCTTCCTTCCTCTTCTCTTTCTTCGTCTTTCTCTTTCCTTTTCTCTTTCTTTCTTTCTCTTTTTCTCTTTCCTTTCCTCTTTCTTTCTTCCTCTTTTCCTTTCTTTCTCTTCCTCTTTCCTTTCCTCTTTCTTTCTTCCTTCCTTCCTCTTCTCTTTCTTCGTCTTGCTCTTTCCTTTCCTCTTTTCCTTTCTTTCTCTTTCTCTTTCCTTTCCTCTTTCTTTCTTTCTTCCTCTTCTCTTTCTTCGTCTTTCTCTTTCTTTTTCTCTCCTTCTTCCTCTTTTCTCTCTCTTTCTTCCATTTTCTCTTTTTCTTTTCTTCATTTACTAATTATTTTATAGTTAATTTATTCATATCTTTACGCTACGCTCTTGTTGGTAAGAATAGTAGGCAGCCAGGCCTTAACTCTTCCTCCTTAAAGGAAATAAATGAGATAATCTGCTTAACATTTTAATGAAGTATTATTCATTGTGCAAACATTTTTACATTTACTACCTAAATAAAAAATAATCCTACCTATTTTTATAATACGAGTGTATAATAAGAAAATTATTATTACTGGTTTCTTGAATAACGAAGTAACAAAAATAATGAAAACGTACCAATTAAAATCAATCAATATTTAACCTGTTGTTAGCAATGACTGTGTATCGCGTTTACTTTCTCTCTGTTGTAACATTGAAGCATTTCGTTTAATAGATTCAACCTTTAAAGAATGTTTTTTCAAACAGATATTCTACAATTATATTACTACTACGTACAGTAACTTCTCCCTCATCCGGACAGTAGGGTAGGTAATTATTATTGGCTACTCACAGTACAGTACGTGCCTTCTTCCTCCCCGCCATGTACTTCCCCCCCTTATTTGCAACCCCGTCGTGCTTTCAGTAAATCACAGGGTGTGTGTGGAAGAAGTTCACTATGCTTTCTAAGACATTTACTGATAAACGCACCAAGTTTAGTTATTTTTTAAAAGACAAACTGGATATTTTGAAGCGGCTGGATGAAGGGGAAACTATTTCTGGTATCCCAAGAAGTACAATTCATGACTGGAAGCGTAATCGGGCTGCATTGGAAGAATATTGTGCATCCACGAGCTCTAATGACAAGCGCCGTGCATTGAAGCAGCCTAGTGTTTTCAAATTCGACAAGGAACTGTTTCTATGGTTTCAAGAACAAAGAAGGAAAGGTACTCCAATATCTGGTCCGATTCTGAAAGAGAAAGCGCTTGATATGCACAAGAAACATGGAGGCGATCATTTCTCTGCTAGTGATGGATGGTTGTCAATGTGGAGGGAAAAGTATGGTGTTCGTCCACTTGCAATTTGCGGAGAGAGGATGTCACCTGATACAGTTGCAGCTGAAGAATATAAAACTACATTCCGAGATTTGGTGGGTAAACTAGAATTATCTCTCCAGCAGATATGTGACGAAACCGGTTTAAATATCAAATGTTTACCGAAAAGAACTTTAGAATCTACATCATACAAAACTGCGTCTGGTTTCAAAATCCAAAAAGAACGTGTGACTGTATTAGCTTGCTACAATGCATCAGGGGCAAATAAGCTTCCCTTTTTTTATATATTATCCAATTTAATAAACCCTATTTCACCCTGAGGTATATTAGGGTTATAGTTGGCATCAAAATACATATTCTATAAGCAATAAACAATATAATACAAAATTGTGGTCAAGGTTACAATTCACATGAATTATGTACAAGAATGCACCTTAATGAAAGAATGGGTCGTTTCATAAAGCCTCAAGGCATGTCTCTATATTTATATCTAATGATTATGGGAAGATATATATATATATATATATATATATATATATAATAGCTATTAAACATGTTACTTTAGAAGCAATAAATAGCTATACTAAGAGATGGCTTACAATTTACGAATTAAATACATTATTAATAACAACAATTGTCAATAATTAATCAGGTATTACAAGAAATGGCTCAAAATTAGAAATCAAATGCCTAATTAAAATAAAAATTAAAACCAATAGTACAATATTATAGTATGCGAAATTGAAGACTTACAGTTTCATTATAGTTGATTAGAACTAATACGATTTTTTTCTCCCCGGAATAATTTAACATTTTACAGTTTCACAAATATTCTATTCAAGAAGGACATGAAATACTTATATGATTTGGAGTTTGTAAGTATATTGGTTAACGGTTTGGTAAATGTATAGTTTAAAGTGTTCAGTAACAACTCAAGCTCGTATCTTTCACGGCAAAAGACTGGACAATCATATAATACATGTTTGACATCTTGAGATTCCTCCCCACAAATGCAAGCTGCATCGTCTTTAATATGGAATCTATTTAAGTATTCCCCGAATTTTCCATGCCCAGTCAAAAACTGTGTCAGTACGAAATTTGGCTTGATGTTAATTGGAATAAATCTCGGTGATTTAATTACTGTATTATTCAAATGTTCACAAATATTTTCTTATCATATTTACTCATATCAATTATGCAGACGATGGAGGGATAGTTAACTAATTTCCGTACCGTCTTGCAGTAAGGCGTGGCCTATGAAATCACGTGAATGCCGGACGACGAAGCGGACGGACGACATAGCAACGGATCACAGAGAATTTACTGTACTTCAATCATTTTCAGTTCCAAAGACGTTCATAGCAGATATCAAATTAATTGTTAAATTTGCAATGAAACACAAAGAGAACTTGAGTGACTTTTACAAAATATTTCTCCACACCAGAATCCCGAGATCGCGTAAACTTGTTGCTCAAATGTGTATTTCGATGAATATAAGCGAACAATCTTTTTCGCTCATGAAATTTGCTTAGTTCCTAGTTTTAGATTAAATACTGTCCAGTCATTTCATCCTAAGATTGATAAACTTTTTAAAGAAAAGATAAACAGAAAATACGAACAACGATCACTGTAATCATTTTGTATCAAGTCGCAGATGAACTTGCATACTGCAATAAGTGTACGCATTATTTATCCTCCTTTGTATCGTATCCAATTAAATTAATTCCAATAATTGCATTCACTAAAGTGGAGTTTATTTCCTATCAGAGGATAATGAATTAGTTAATTCTAATCATTACATACACAAAAGCGGAGTTTATTTTGTTTCAAAGGACATGGTTTCAATTAAATATTGATTTTCTCATAACATAGTGCACAAACTGGATTATTTGTACTCTGTAAGCTCATTTTGTAATTTAAATAATATTCAGAAAATAAATTGTATCAATTCCAACGCAATGTATTGCTTCACTATCTAGATCAGCCGTGGCGAAAATGTAATCGTGCGCCGAGCCACTGTGTAACCTGCAACGTGCATAGCACCTATGGAGGAAGGCGGACACCCGAAGGGGAAGTGAAGCAACTGTCTGACTTATTAACGGATTTTCATTTTCCTTACGTCAAGCACTTCAATATAATTTTATAAAGTATAAGGTTACAAACTAATGTTTAGTACGTGTAACAAGAAAACATAGGACACATTATCACAACCTAAAATTAACTGTCTTCAGAATGTCTCTGCGACAGAGTTTGAAAATCAGGAATTATGTCACTTACTGCCAGTCGTAGTTGATCACGATGGTATTTGTCCGTCAGTCGTGATCTAAATTTGGTTTTTACTATTTTCATTGTTGAAAATAATTTTTCACAAACATAAGTTGTAGCGAACATGGCTTCAACAGAGCAAGCGAAAGAACGAAGCTTCGGATATTTACTTTTTGGCAAAGATTTGAAAAGTTCAACATTTGTGAAGTCATTACATCTAGCTTTCATTGTAACATCACATTGTAAATCTGTGAGTTTAAATTGAATATCTAACCGCATTATTCGTACATCTGCTGAAAAAGGATCGAAATTATAATAATAATAATAATAATAATAATAATAATAATAATAATAATAATAATAATAATAATAATAATAAGCTTTTAATGTTTCATCAGTAACACGTAGTAACTTATAATGCCGTTTTATGTTATACAACCGTTTTCCTAGTAATATTTGTGAACAAATCATACATTTAATATTCTCATCATATTGGCAGCAAAAAAAATGCGTCCTCCCATCCTACTTGAAAGTTTCGTTTTTGTAGAGGTACATGGTTTCGAGAGAGACATTGCGACGATACGCCACTCGCAGGTCAGAGACAAATACAAATGGAATGGAGTTTGACTCCAGTGAGTGAGAGGGTGGGGGTTGGGGGAGCAAGAGACATGCACAGCTATCATTGCGAGCCACAATGTGCTCGTGAGTTACATTTTCGCCACTGCTGATCTAGACGACCGCTGCCCGCACGGCTTACCATTTCTTCCTCCTTCTCAAATGCTGTCTACATTTCACAAACTCTCCGGTCTATTGTACTGCAAACAGGTTACAGTGGGGTGAGTGACGTCACAGCGCCTCTTCCTTTCCACATCTGTCCGCGCTGACGATTTAGAATTGATTTGTAAGATGTAACGTTTGTAAAATACTATTCTCCTATTATAATCTGTAATGTCAAATTTCATTTTGACATTATGATAATTTAATACTTTCATTACGCCTGGATATCTTTCAAATCTTCATTTACATGTAGCCAGTCGTTCTTATTATAGATTTTAATAAAACGGCTTTGATCTGACTCATTTTGCTTACATACAAATCATGTCTAACTGCCATTGCAGAAAATGGGATCTACTTTATGAGTTGTCATTTATTTCCATGAGGAGGGATATCACGCCATACTCATATCAGTTCTTATCAAGCTTCCCTTCTATTTAACCAGACGCTCTCACAAGGGCTGATGAGCTTTGTCTAGCTCTGACAAACATAGGAAGAGTCACTTCCCAAGGACTGCCGCACGGTGAAATGGGACTGATAGGTTACTTTCTGTGCGTGGGCGAACTACATAAGCCTCATTGGCACATCCTTTATAAATGAAAAGCACAGTATTTGAAAACATGTTCAAAATATTCCTTCTTTGATACCCTACAACGTTTGTAAAAATAGTTTCTTCATAAAAATAGAAATAAGAAAGTTACATGCGTTGTTCTATACTTTTTACTCAACCTATATTCTGCACGTACTGTGTAATACTATGATTACGTCAAATTCTGTCCAGGGAAGATTGATGAAGACGGCAATTATATATATATATATATATATATATATATATATATATATATACACACACACACACACACACACACACACACACACACACACACAGAGTGTTTCCTGGCTAGTGTTACAAACTTTCAGGGATGATAGGGAAGGGCACATGTATCAATTTGAGATAAGGAACCTTGGTCCGGAAATGACTGAGTCGAAAGTTATAAGCAAAAATAGTTGCACTAGCCCGGAAATATCCTATATATATATATATATATATATATATATATATATATATATATATATATATATATATATACAGAGTGTTTCCGGGCTAGTGTTACAAACTTTCAGGGATGATGGCGAAGGGCACATGTATCAATTTGAGATCAGGAACCCTGGTCCGGAAATGACTCAGTCGAAAGTTATAAGCAAAAATAGTTGTACTAGCCCGGAAATATCATATATATATATATATATATATATATATATTACATTAAACTCTGTTTTCTGTGGTAACATACAATAATATTTTCTTTAATGTCTATTGTCCTTAATAATGTACATCAATATGAGTGAGTAGAATATTTTGAACAGACGTTAATCATCGTGATATGATCTTATTTTTACCCACTACGTACTGTAACAAGCAAAAACAAATTGAAAAATCAACTCTCTCATATCTTAAACAATACAACCTAAACTTCACAGTTAAAAATGTTTTCCAGTGAAAGCCCACATATCGCTTGAAATATTTTCACGTAATATGTCATCATAATGTGATTACAGAACAGAAAGTTCATATTTATTAAATGAACTTCGGACATTATCAATTCAACGTTTAGACTCGACTTGATCGAAGAAGTACGGGGATCATTTCATAAATTATGCACAGGTTGGTAGAGGAAGCGCGAAGAAAGCTTGTCCATTTAACCGATGCGCAGAGAACGATATTCGGTCCTCATGCCGTCATGCTCGTTACAGGGCTGCTATGAATCACCTAATGCTGATTACAGGGCGCATTCGAAAGCGCGGTCTTGAGCTGTTCTTTTCGTGGAGTGTATTGTGCAGAGCGGGTAGAAGCCAGCTGTGCGTTACATATTCTGCGTTTTATCCCTCATATCAGGAGTTTTATGTAGTTCAAATTGTGTTTGTAAAATAACAGAGTTCTGTATAACATTCTATGTACTTCACAATGCCCCCCCGTTGGTTCTAAATTAGGAAGTGCTAATGAAACGTTACACAGTCAAACTAGGGAATTATTTATAACGTTTATAAATGTATGAAAAACGAAACAGGCTCGTTCGTAACATAAGGAGTAGGGGAGACTGTTGTACCTTTAAACACTTTTGACATTTTATTTTTTTTTAATTTTGGGAAATGAAATTTTTAAATGAAAAAATGCTTCATATAATTATTGAAGATTCCTTTACGACTTACTATATGTATTTTCCTGTTTCACAGATCTATTAAGGATGGAAAAAATAAAATGAAGGGATATGTAATGTGTTCAAAGGTACAACAGGTTCATGTACCTTGGAACATACCCTCTTTCAAGTTGGAACACGTGGAATACAGGTGGGAATATAGCTGCAAAAACTGACAATCATATTTAAAATGTATTTGCAATCATAAACCAGAGCAGGCTTCTCTGATTGAGATTTTATTTCCTGGAGGAGCAATAACTGCTTCAACAGCTTTCTTCAAGGCATCCGGATCAATTGGGGACCTCTTTAATTCCAGTCTTACTTCGTGACATGATCTTAAAATAAAATAAAAACAAAAATCGATAGTATCGTGTACTTTGGAACATGTTCCATGGTACTAGACGTTTTGTGTTCAAAGGTACAAGAGGGTGCACGTTTAAACAAATATGGCTCCCAAAACTAGAGATTCGAATAAATCATGGAAATTAAAATATGTTATTACTGATCAGATGACAGGGAACACACTGTACTTGAAAGATATTAACAAATGCAATCTGGTTTTGTGTTAGAAAACACATATCAATGAACGAAATGTTTACTTTTGGTACTAAAAAAACTTATTTTGTCCACGGAACTCACACTTTGCAGTAAATCAAACTGAAACTACGACCAGAGCTACTTAGCGGCTTTCTCTACAATCTACTTCAGTTTGAGTCCTCTAGGTAGTAGCAAAAAATAAACAACAAAAATGTTCAAAGGTACACTATGCTAAAGGTACAACAGTCTCCCCTATATACAGATTAAAATAAATCGACCATAGTACCCTAGTTATCGGAACATTTTAATAAAATCACACAGTATTAGTTATTAGTAGACTTCGTGGAATTGCCACGAGAATCGTAAGGTTTACTACGCACGCAGTATAGACTGTATGAGAAGGGGATGTGCAACGGATGGAGTATGCCTCTGATGTAAACATTGAACAGTATACTGCGGTTACAATAAAACCTGTATCCTGTATTCAAGAAATATAATGAATGATCATCGAAGTAGGAAATGTCTAAACATGTAAATACACATTTATTTTGTAGTGAGATATATTAACTCTTAAAATTTAATGTAATATACTCACATCATCCTTGAATATGTGCATTGCAGTGAAGAGTTACGTACATTTTGAGCGACTGTAAAGTGAACCTCCTCCGATGGTCACTCAAACAGTTTTTATATTGGGAAAATATACGTTAAACGTCAAACGATGTAATAGGTGCATTTTTTAAGAACGGAAAGTCAGTACTTTTAGTACACCAACTTCAGACGTCTTGTCGTGACCTGATAGTATTTATAATACAAAGTTGTGAATAGGTAGAATTTTTAGCAATAACGTTTCTCAACTTACATTCACTTTTTTCTGAAATTAGTGAATTGTTATTTTGGATAACGGTTTGTGATACTTTATGCACTATATTAAGGGCTTCTGAGAGTTGTAGTTTAGACGATTCTAAGACGGTGATGCTTTTGTACACGATTTTAAAATTAGAATCAATGAACATAATATCTTCCAATAGCTGTTCAGAAGGCAATGATTTTACAACTGCAACAGCGGAACTGTCTGTGCTATACAATGCATCAATTACCTCATTATTTTTCCGTAATATTCTGCATAATAATTAACAGCATCCAACCACGTTTTCCAACGGGTCAAAACTGGCTGCGGGGGTAAGGGTATTCCAGGGGCAATTGTTTGGTACAGCAACACACTCATTGTAGTATGTTTAATTGAATTCTTGTCTGCACTGAACAAATGTTAAGCTTTGACTATTCCAACCACAGTAATGCAGAAACATGTGCTTACATAGGTATACATTAGCTGTAGCTGCTCTATCTATTTGGACCGGTCACAACTCTTAACATGAACTGCTTATACTACGAGACCGGGTGGTCGCTCACCTCTTCTATACTACCGTACATCGGCAACCTGATTGCATGCTGCGTGTGGCAATTCAACGAAGTCTAGTTATTAGTATTTTATTACAATGTCAAATACCAATTATTACACGATCACATATTTCTTAAAAGATCTTTGTAATTTAATTCAGTGATTTTATATGTAAAAAAATTCGTGTTTCTGTATTTTCAACAATGTTATGTTATTAGTTACTCTGCAACAAGGTTTAGGTTACGTTAATGTGTTGTGATAAATCTCACTCGAAACATCAAGCCAGCAGACGACTGAGAACTGTCGACAGTTTGCCAATCGAATCGAAGCGAGGTCGAGTACACCCGAACGTGTCCGAAAGTTCGCGCAGCTTTCCGTGGCAAGCTCTTCTTGCGTCTACTCTAGAACTGTGAAGTGGATGACGCAACACCAATGAAAATTACGTCAGTTGCAGTTGAAGGATTAAGGAAGAAGCACGTGTGTTCGTTTCGTCCATAGCATACTCTGTGTTTAGGTAACGAGAGCTAGAAATGGAGCCTACATTGACGTACGCCCCCGCAAAAACATTTTCAACTAACTTCGAAACGACGCGTCAAAAGATATAGGTTGTTTAACAAAAAGAGTTCCTTATTGTTAGATCTATCACCCCTCAGATTTTGTCCCAGAGGTTTTGAATCATCCTGTATAGTTGTATCTTAACGTGGTAACGCAATAGCATAGAAATACTAATTTTACTGAAAGCTCTTCCATTTAGGGCAGAGTTATTTTATGACACATATCATAAATCTAGCTATAACACTGGAATTCAGCTTCATTTCCATTCTGAAGAAGTTACACTAAACATTTTATCGCCCTTACTAATGTATCATTAATGTGTGGGTTTGAATGCAAGAACCTCTGATTTAATCTAATTGTGGTACCGGTAACTACGGATCTAGTAGAATTATAACTAGTTGAATATAATCATAGAAAGTCAGAAGTAAAAAAATATAGCGGTGAAATGAATTATATGTTACGAAAAGGCTTTCAATATGTATATACGTTTTGCTTTTAACATTAAAGGTACACAGAGCTTCTGCACTAGATATTTCAACTATTCGCTATGCAAAAATAATATACATTATTTGTTATATCTCGTGCAAGAAACGATTACCGAAAACCAATGGTGGCATTGCTGTCTGTTTTGACGTGTGTATGTAGGTACGCCGAGGGGGGAGAGGTGCGAGCCGATGGAAGTACTGTCTCTTCCAAGAAGATGAACAAATGAGGACATCGCTGTGGAAATAAAGAACGTAGCAAGAGAAAAATTCGAAGCTAATTAAACGCGCAACATATGTTTACGAATGAAATAATAATGCCGTGCGATACAAGACACGTATTCACATGCAATGGAACAAACTAAAGTCGTAATGTAACTAGAGATGGCCGATATTTCACAAACCGATATTTTGTCACAGGTATTTTTTTGTCACAGATAAACCTGTGACTGATGACGCGAAATATCTGTGACAAAATATCGCTATCGAAATCTGCTCCGTATTCAGTACTCTGTGGCTGATATTTTCTCCTCTACGTCGTAGGTTTGCGCGTGCGCATGATACAATAACAGCAATCTGGCGGTAGTTTCTCCATCTTATTATAAATGATGTAGTTATTACACGATTTAAATAATAACACCATTGGTTACCAGTACTTAATCTTGTGTAAAATCCTGTCTGAACAACTGTTTTGTTTTGTAATTATTTTCCAATGTTTTTCCGAATACTTATGTTTCATTAATTTTTATTCTGTGACTCAATATTATAATGTTAATGCACGACTTAAAATAATTTATCCATTATATTATATACAATAAAAAGGATCAATTTTTAAAACGATTAGGATAATCATATAACCTCAATTTCTCCATAACCCAACTACATTTAAAAATGATCAACTGGTTCAATATCTATAATATAACCTCTTGGTACATGAGGTTAACTTTTGACATGTTACTGTTCAGTTAGCTAAGTATTGATTTGTTAATGGTACATGTACATAATTTCTTTGTTGGATTTTCCCATATAAATTACTGATGAGTGGTGTGTATAGAGAAATCGTATTCATATTTCACTGCTCTTCAATATTTCCTGCTAATTTTTATCGGTGTGACAAAATATCGGTGTAATTCATGCTACGTATCGATATAAAATATCGGTGTGACAAAATCACCGATAAAAGTCACAGATGTTTAATTGTCACAGTCACAGTTGTCACAGATACTTGAAAATATCGTTTAAGCTCAACTCTAAATGTAATTATCACAAAGCAAGACTGATTCTATCGATGTCATTTCTCTTCCGACTGTACTCTTGAATATCATTCAAGCTATCTCGTGACCTTTCCTCTCGCCCGCTCTTCCTTATCGCAGTGTTTGATTCGCATTCCTTCCGTCGGTAATCCGTACTCGCGAGACCTATACCTCAAAATACTACGCTAAAATAAATAAAGGACTTGTGATTATTGCAGAATTAACCAACTCAAAGTATAATGATTAAAAATTCAGATTAGACAATTTTTTTTCTTGCTGTTTCTGGTAACACGCATTGTTTTTGTAATGAAAGATGGACAACACTCACCGACTGGCCTCTTTGTTGACAGGATGGTGGCTGTCGATAGCATCGTAGTCGTGGCTGGCTGCGATGGACAAAATTCTTGTGACAGATGGCGTTTTCCTCGACGCGACGGGCTGCTCCATCGCGAACACACGAGTCCTGGAAGAACCAAACAGCGTACAACGTGTTTAGCCCGCAGATGAACACCCAAGCGACTGTCCCGCTATCTCGTGACGGATATGAAGCTTATCGTAAGAGAAAGGGGATTCAGATAACTCGCGGACGGCATGACGCATCGCGCTTATTAGAAAACCAATTTAGGCCAGTCAATACCCATCAAGATAGCACCGCGGGTCACTTCTATTCTTTTCAATTTCTATTCCGTTTTGTCTTGAAGCTAGACCAGCACGTGTAGAGATAATGTAGGGTTCCCTCCGGAAGTTAACAACATTAAAATTATTTTTGTAATCGGTTACCAAGCAACGCTGAATTAATTATTGTGATTATTACGTACATTGAATTGTGATTACGAGAAAATATTTGGCAAGATCAAACACAAGACTTTCATGAGATTATTCGTCTTAAGGCTGGTTCACAATGGAACAACTGGATAATACCCACGGCAGACCAATATCGATAGTCGACGCTATTCGCTGGCCACTAGTCATCGGGCCGTACCGAGCCGTATCAAACAAAATATAATCGAAATGGTGGTAGTCAAATTCGCGACTATATTCTTAAATAATTCACTCCATTAGTCAAGTTCAAGGTTTTATGTAGTACAACGGCGGTTTTTTGAATGCATTAAAAGAAAATGAAGATGTAATAAGATCATAAACTAGGTTATCACAAGGAAATTAACAGGAAAAAAGATGTGTTTCACAGAATACCATTAAAATGACGGAAAGTAAATTTCCGGTTAAAGTTCGCCAAAGCGTAAAGTACGTAATTATGACGGCGTTGCTGTTTTATTTCTGACCTATAGAAAAATACCTAGCCTTTTACGAAAAAAAATTTTAGGGACCATGAAATTATTCACCGCTTTTATTATAGGCCTATTAATTTTTTTTATCAATATTACGAATCAAAAACAGTCATATTATATAATTTTAACTACTACATGGACGAATGAAATCAAGCTAACCTAACCAAAGCTAACCTAACCTAACCAAAGCTAACCTAACCTAACCTAACCAAAACTAACCTAACCTAAGCTAAGCTAAGCTGACCTAACCTAAGCTAACCAAAGCTAACCTAACCAAAGCCAACCTAACCTAACCTTCGTAAATGCAAGGTCTGTAACCGAATCAAGAAGATATCTCAATAATTTAATCTGCAATGTACACGCAAAAATAAATTCAAATAAGGATCACGCTCCCACTACATGAGAGGTCCACGCATGCGCTACAGCAAAACTGTTTCTGTCCCGAGCTTCTCATCTAAGGCACTCGTCATAATTTACTCGTAACATTTACGCAAATACACATTGTCGCTAACAGTGGTGCTATCTCTCAATAATGTTCAGAACGAAGGAGGTAGACAGAGAGAGAGAAAAAAAGAAATATAGCACAAAACTGTTTTGTCTCGAGACTCTCATCTAAAACACGTAATAAGTCACATAATCTACTTGCAATATATTTGCGCAAATATACTTTGTAGCTAACACTGGTGCTATCTCTCAGTAATGTTCAGAACGAAGGAGGCAGAGAGAGAGAGAGAGAGAGAGAGAGAGAGAGAAAAAAAAATTTCTCCCGCCAACTACGCCACACAGCAACGTCATGTTCTTATGTTGGTGACATTGTGTATTTACTTAAATTTGGTGGTAAATGTAACGGCACGGTTCAAAGTGACCGTGGTAATTCTCCAGTATAGCGTTCACAATAAACCGGGAACGAGAACCAGAATGAAAACGAGAAGCAGAGGACGTGAATATGAAAATTTTTTATTCACAATAACCCGAGAACGTAGACGACTATGCATATCGATATGCATGTCAATAACGATATGTAAAGTCGATATTACGCGTTCTGATGTTGTTTGTGTATAATTGACCAATGGCGTTCTCTCATGAGTACAAGGCAGCCATCATAAACACAGGTTAACCAACCATCGAAATTTCAACTGAAACATTTCATTAGGTACGGTACTATAAATATGCCCATGCATCTTTATTATCACAACCTATTTTAAGTCAACCATAACGTAAAGTAATTCTCTAATTATAATTAGAGAAGAAATATTTGTAATAGAACAAAAATGAACACAACAGTAGTTATTGAATTGAAGCATGAATATGTAGTGTGTAATACAACCAATACAGTAATAAAATATGATTCGCTTCCGATCGGTGTTCAAAGATGCAGCTATTAAAAGCCACGTATTCTCCTTCATTTTCTCATCTTTATACGAGGCGCGCCGCTTATCGTAAACGTGAGGATTTTCGTCAACACTCAATATTAGAATCTCATCAAATAAAACTTGCTCCATGATGCACAGCACAGAACAAAATAATGTATAGGTTATGTCACGGTCTTCTTGCTACAAAATATACGACGACAAAATAGCTTTTAGATGGCTATAGAATGAATCTAGTGGGCTGTGATCGGAAACGTGAACGCCAAAGTTGAAACTTGGCCAACTCTCCGTTCCCGATCCCCGGCTCAGGCAAGCTTTTCGTTAATTGTGAATGCTCACATTTAAATGTACACATTTTAACAATTTTACCGTTTTCGTTTCCGTTCCGATTCTCGTTTCCGGTTTATTGTGAACCAGCCTTTACAGCTGCAAAAAGCCTCTCAAAATCTACCAGATAATAAGCGGCATTCAAACCACACATAAGCGCAGCTAACAGTCGTCTCTAAGACTGAGGGCCAGTTCTCCAAGAAATGTTTAATTTGGCCTAACTAGTGTTAAATTAACAGCCTGTTTATTTTTAAAGTTTTGTTAATGTATTTTCCATTTCTTCAACATCGTTTTGTTTAAAACAACCAACACTTAAATATAACAGTCGTTAACACTATTTTAACTACTCAGTAGCAGTTGTAATGATTTTGCACATGTAAGGCAATTTTTTATTGGCTGATATTATTCTTTAAATTCTGTATTGTGGAGCAAGTCATGAAACATGTATAAAATAATAACCTGGTACAGTAGGCCATGATTGATAAAGAAGACAAATGAAAGTTGTAGGAGACTACCAACGAGCTAGATACTATAGAGAGGCTAAAGACTTCTGAAAGTTGAAGACAATTGAACATTGGTCCGCCATATTTTGGTTAGTCAAAACAAAGGGGCGTGGCTCGGATGTTGTAGGAAAAGACTGTGATGAAGTTAGTATTATTGTGAATTGAGTTACATATTAAGACTATGTTAATAAGTAAAAAGTAAAATAGACACAAAACTTTACGTTTTATAATAGCTGTAGGCCTAAGTTTTTATTACTTTCACTAAATATAGCCCACATATTAAATGACAAGCTATCAGGAGCGGCCGGTGATCGAAATCCTCGGTGAGACCACATGCAACTAGTTTAATTGTCTCCGATAGGAAATGTTTGTTTATGATATTAATTATTGTTATTATATTATTAATATCATTATTACTGTATTATTATTATTAGTCTATTCTTATTACTATCAATGAAAAATAATAATTTCACTCACCAAATAAGCTGTTATGCTCTGAGTTTCAGTGATTGTTTCAGTGTGATGAAGCATCCCATATTATGTGTTGAAATTCCCCTTTCTTTCTTTTTTTTTATTTTTTTTCTTTGACAGCAACAAACAAGGCCAAGAGAAGTTTATTTTGCATCACATTACCACATAACCATTTATGTTGCCCATACCAGGATGCAATAGAAACTCGCGTTTTAAGATTATGTGTGAGAAAAATTATCAGCGATGTCGTAGGTATCTCGATAATCTCTCTCTGTATTTACAACTTTCTTTCTTTCAGTATTATTTCTTCTCAAATAAGGACACTCTAACAATGAATTAACTGCACCAGCATTAATTCTCTCATTTGTTTCTGTTTATATTTTCCCGAAATACATAACAACATTGGCCTACATTCACTACTGTACTACACCCTCTCTTATATGTCATAAACTGAGACATAAGGGGAGAGAATCGAGTGGGTCTCTGCCTGCCAAAGAGCTGGAATTTTGTTATTTATGGCCTAGTTAGGAAGACAAGTCACCACTGCTATTCCCACCCCACTCTACCCTTGAGGCCGGCCCATGGATGGGAGGAGTGAAACCTGACCAGGCCAGCCGAATTGTGCCTCAGCTACAACGTTTTAAGCGCAAACTCAAAGCCCGCGAAAGGACATGAAATGCATTAAGCGAGACCCGGCACGAACGATTCTGGCCTCAGGAACAAATTTTACTGCAAAACAGGTCTATATACATCAAAGTTTTCAAATGCTTCTACAGCGATATATGCTTTCTTTCAAATAACTAATACATTATATGAAAACACAAAATTTGATTTCAGTTAAGCCAAGTGACTGAGGCCCGGCCTCACTTGCCTCAATCAAGCAGCCGCCACTGCAAGCTATACTCAATGCAACCAAAGCAAAGCACCTAAAGACGGATGAATGTATTCGGCAGAAGAAAAATAAATAATTTTTTGACTTCGTCACAAATTTAATGACCTTACAGCTAATCTAACCTAATATGAAATTATGTAAGTAATTCAGTGCTCACCAGGTGATTTGACGAGAGACGACGTATGTAACTAATAGGAGTAAAATATAGGAAAGGTAGTGGCGAAAATTAAAAAAAAAAAATCCAATAATTAAGTTATTGAGAAAAATTCATTTGAAATTGGAATTAACACAGAACTTTTGAAAACTGCAATTATTCAAACTACAAATAACCTCTTAGCATGCAACATAGTAATTAAAGAATGACCCTAATAGAAAGTTACTCGTGATTATAACTCACCACATTTATTAAAATGATAAGATACTTACGATTAACATTGTTATCAGAAACAATGGGAGCCACAGCTAGGTACACTTCTTTTCGCGTGATGGAGACATCGTGTAGTCTAATATAATTTGAAACAAATATTGTCGCGTGATGGAGACATCGTGTAGTCTAATATAATTTGAAACAAATATTGATCTCACACGTGTCTCGCAACTAAGCAGAGGCTTTTTCAGAATAAAACTGTTCTTACATTATTTTGAACAATAATGACTAGAGCGGTGCAGACGGAGCACATGACAGACAGAATGGCATCATAGGAAAGGTTCCGACGTAACTCGGCGTGTTCCCTGTGTACAAGCGACGGTCATGCACACGATGTGTTGACGTACAGACGACACAATAGAAATGACACAGTTCCTTAACGTTTCTACAATTAATTTTCTACAGATACTTTAGTAAGATTTAAAAATTACAAAACTAATTAACCATTTCATACTAAACAAATAATATACTGTATACATGTATGATTTCATACAGAACGCAAACAAAATCACTGTTTATTTGTAACGGGTTCATGATATTCTATTCGCAAAAGCACTTGAAAAATTGTTTTTTGTTTTTTCTTTTCTTTACAATGAGTGTGATTTGTTAATGCACATGTGATACGTTATCAGATTTCTTCCAAATATTGTTACAATGCGTAACAAGTGACATTTGTACGTTATTAACAGAAAAAGATTGTCGTCTATCTGATAGCATGGCCTTATATGTGGAGAAGCTTCTTTCTACGTCTGTTGAGACAACTGGGGCATACGTAAAATCCTGTAAAACATTTTTTTCAACTTCTGTTAGTTCTTCAAAGGAATCCTTATCTCCAGAAATACTGTCACTAATCTTTCAGAGTTTATAATATCCACCATTTTTTTCAACTTATTTGTTATTTTCTCAGATATTATTTTACCAATTTTATCGTCTACTTGAGTCACTTTCTTCCAGATATTTCGCAGTACGGAAATCTGATCAACCAGTTTTGTACCAGACTTTTCTAAAGCTGTTATACAATCAGGTATAAACCCATAATTCCATTCAATGTATTCCAATATGTTTTATGCTTGAATCAATCAAAAATATCACCATATTCGGAATTAAGTCTCTTAAACTTTTCCGAACGAATTTGCTCCTCCTTAGACATCGTAACACTAGAACCGAACTGTTCTTGTTTCTTAAGTACTGACGTTTGCTTTACTACGCTGTACCTACTGCTTGGAGCTATCCTGTGTACCGCAGAGTCAGACCTCTGCAGGTACTCAAGGTGAATTTACAATCTTTGCCCTGTTGCCGGTGTGTCGAACAACTGCTCCCTTTGCACTGCTCTAATAATGACAAATTGTGTGTGATGCAAGTGCTAACTTTCCTCTTTGTTAACAAAAAGAGCCCTACGCATTAATAAAAAGAAAATTGGAGTAGGCCCTATAAACACAATAAATACTAAACTCTTGATGGTACAAACTTATTAATACAGATATTTCGCTTATGCTCAGTCCGTCTTATCTTATTATTCTCTGGGGCAATAGTACTTGTATTGAGAGGGGTTAATTATCCAGCAACGAATATTTTGATTTACGGTACATTTCATTTAAATCCGAGGAAATGAGACATTTTTGGAAATGAATTATTACTCTTTCATTTATAAATCAGCTTTTTACAAAACCAATAGCGAAATGTTTAAATTAAATATTGATGTATCCGAAAAATATAATTTATTTTATTTTATCTGGCAGAGTTAACGCCTGCTCTTCCACTGACCCAAGTCTACAATTAATAATAATAATAATAATAATAATAATAATAATAATAATAATAATAATAATAGTAATAATAAGTATTCATTGGAAACTACGGGACACCTTATTATTCAAAGAGGCAGTGTACCTTTGATGAGCACTCTTTGCGGAGGCTGGTGGTACTATAGGCCGCCATGTTTTGTAGGGAACGATTCATAGTACTGTTGGCCTCCGCAGGGAGAGCTTATCAGAGGTCTTTAGCCTCTCTATAGTATCTAACTCGTTGGAGACTACTATTGAATAATATTATTATTACAAAGTAAGGTTATAGTACATAATGCTAACATATAACTTCTCAAAGAAGCAATTTTTGCTTAAATCTTTTCAATATAATACTCACACTGTATTTTGAAGCATTACTGACATCGGTAAGGAGCCAGTATCATAGAATCAAGAGTAAATATAGCAGATGTTGAATTGGAGTAAGCGGTCTATTTCTATATGTAGGATAATCAAGTTTAGTTTTAATTTCTTGTAAAATTATGGGGCCTACTTGTTTTGAAAATCTATACTTTCACAAACTGAGTATCATGGATAGTATACAGGGTGTTTAAAAATACGGGGCGTAATTCCAGGTATGTATTTCCCACATGTAGATAATCAAAATAGTTCATTATAACATGTGTCCGGAAATGCTTCATTTCCGAGTTATGGCCTTTACAACATTGAAATTCGCCGGAACGTTTTTCTTTCCGCAGGTCGTTGTCATTACAGAAGATGTTCAAAATGTCCACCTCCTGCTTGAATACAGACCTCACATACAGACCTGCGAACACGATCCCAAACTCCAGGAGTATTGCGTATGTCCTCAGAACATGCCACAATTCGATTCCGAAGGGATTCCAAATCAGGCACCGGAGATGAATAAACCAATGATTTTAAATGGCCCCACAAGTAGAACTCGAGAGGGTTCATATCAGGTGAGCGTGGAGGCCAAGCAATTGGGCCACCTCTACCTATCCATCGATCAGGAAACCTTCGATCCAAGTACCGGCGAGCTGTACGACTGAAGTGTGCAGGATCGCCATCATGCAAGAAGTGAATGTGTTGACGATTGATCAGTGGAGTGTCTTCTAAAACATGAGGTATGGTTGTGTACGCCTGCCCCGTAAGTCTGTTTGATTTGAATACATGTCGCACAGTCTAACGCCTACACAACAGTGAATGTAACCTTCGCCTCGGAATGAACTGTCAGAGTGCCCTCTTAATGTCTCCTTTGACGGCAACGACCTGCGGAAAGAAAAACGTTCCGGTGAATTTCAATGTTGTGAAGGCCATAACTCGGAAATGAAGCATTTCCGGACACATGTTGTAATGAACTATTTTGATTGTCTACATGTGGGAAATACATACCTGAAATTATGACCCGTATTTTTGAAACACTCTGTATAAACCATCATTCCTAGTTACCTTACCACATTGAGTTCCCTAGACAGAATACGATCCCTAATAATCATGTTCAACTGCTGTAATTCTAGAGTCTTCAAACACATAGACATCTGAATATAAGGATACGAAAGTTTTCAAAGCGATTATAGGCCTGCTAGTACGCATAACGCTTCAAGTGATGTCTTGCATTTATGTATCTGGATAGGTTGTCGGGATGGATGGATTACACAGCGAAGTGACAGTGAGGAGATTGATGCGTCTCCTTGCTCCAGGCAAGTCAAGGACAAAAAAATGCATCTCCGAGATGGCTTTAAGAATTATGGGCACGACACTCAAACCCCGACCCATCTTACTCTATCAAATTGTGTTCATGAAATATGTTCACAGCTTCCGTCTTTCACAGAAACTGTACGACGCTTTAGTAAAGGACCGAATGAATTATTTTTCTTCCTGCGGAATGATGTCTATAGGTATTTGGGTCGTGTCCTTCACCTAACATAAAAAATGTTATTCCGACTATTACACTTTTACTACGTCATACTACTTTTGACCAATAAAACGGTACGAAAGGACGTCTTTCAACAATCTTGGCTGCTTATCGCACAATTTTATCGCGTCCCTAGCATTTGTTTAATTTTATCGCTTGCCCAGCATTTGTTTGTTTTTATCACTACCCTAGCATTTGTTTGTTTTTATCACTACCCTAGCATTTCTTTGTTTTTATCACTACCCTAGCATTTGTTTGTTTTTATCACTACCCTAGCATTTGTTTGTTTTCATCACTACCCTAGCATTTGTTTGTTTGTATCACTACCCTAGCATTTGTTTGTTTTCATCACTACCCTAGCATTTGTTTTTTTTATCACTACCCTAGCATTTGTTTGTTTTTACCGCTACCCTAGTATTTGTTTGTTTTTATCACTACCCTAGTATTTGTTTGTTTTTATCACTACCCTAGCATTTGTTTGTTTTTATCACTACCCTAGCATTTGTTTGTTTTCATCACTACCCTAGCATTTGTTTGTTTTTAACACTATCCTAGCATTTGTTTGTTTTCATCACTACCCTAGCATTTGTTTTTTTTATCACTACCCTAGCATTTGTTTGTTTTTACCGCTACCCTAGTATTTGTTTGTTTTTATCACTACCCTAGTATTTGTTTGTTTTTATCACTACCCTAGCATTTGTTTGTTTTTATCACTACCCTAGCATTTGTTTGTTTTTATCACTACCCTAGTATTTGTTTGTTTTTATCACTACCCTAGCATTTGTTTGTTTTTATCACTACCCTAGCATTTGTTTGTTTTCATCACTACCCTAGCATTTGTTTTTTTTATCACTACCCTAGCATTTGTTTGTTTTTATCACTACCCTAGCATTTGTTTCTTTGCCAACATTTGAAACTGAAAATTCTTTACGGTACTATGAAACATGCTTTTTGATCAATTGTTTCCTGCATAGATAGTCGACTGAAAATGGCGGCTCCGTTTATACTTTTTGCTGAAGTTGACGTCAGTGAAATATAATTTTAGTAAGTGAATTAATATCTACTGTATTTTAATCCATGTTGAATCTTTCGTACACTACTTCTGACACTTGAACATTATTAATTGATTAAATGGCGATCTTACTCGTGTTAATTATGTAAGCATGTGCGGCTTACAGCTGTTTCGGTGCTTCTTCACACCATCCTCAGAAGCTACTAGATCTCGGCGCCATCTCGAACTTCGCTGCCTATTGTGTGGGTGCGTTCAATTGTTCAAAAGTGTTGAAATGTGGTGTCAAATAGTGTGTGTGTTCTGAAATTGATCTGTGTGTTGAGAATTTGATCAAGGTGTGTTTTAGTGTGTCTGTATATTTCATATTGTTCTAGTGTGTTGAGTTTTTGGTTTTTGGGTTGTATGTGTAGGATTTCCATGTCTGTATTTATGTTATTGTATGTGTGGTTGGCATTAGTTACGTGTTCGGCATAGGTAGATGTATTTTGTCGAACACATAACTAATACTAACCACACATACAGTTTGTTTAAATAATGACACAATAACTGAAATCTACGAATAAATTTTGAGCAGAAATATGTTTACTTTCCTCAACGGTTCAATTAGGAGTATACATAAGAACCAGTAAAATAAATCGATTAATATTTATATCCCCATCTATATAATCATCACTATATAAAATAACTAGAGAAGAAATAAAAAAAAACAAAGCCTATAAATATTAAAGATATTCAATCAAATAAAAATGTTATAACAACAGATCCAGAATTAAATATAATAATATCCCATTAAATAAAATGAATTATATCATTAAAGATAAAATAAAACCCTATAGAAATTAAAATAATTCTAAATATAAACAAAAAAATAAATCTAATAAAACAAATTGATATATATATACCACAACCTAAGATAAATAAATTATATCACTGACACCACAAATCAATATTTTCTATTAAACTACTTAAGTAAATAATAAGAGATATTCACGTGAATAACCTAAAGAACATGAATAAATACCAGAATAATATATCCCATGCTGGCTATAAGAATAAAGATATAATGTATAAGCAGCACTAAAAAAAAGATAAAAAATTAGAGTAAGTATAGTTAATCATAATCAACCAATTAAACTATTTAATAATCTAATTTCACCTAACAAGTTTAACGAAGGTGGAGCAGCTATATTACAAGATCTTAATAAAAATCATCATATAGTTATTCTAGGCATAAACCCTATTAAACCTTTATTAACGAATAATCTCCGTCTACCTAATCGATCATAAGAAATATTAGCCAAGCAAAATAAACCAGAAGAGCATAAATCATGAGCAATCATCAAAATATATGCTCCACAGAATCCTCAATAATTCAAAGTTATCAATCCACCAATAACAATACCCATATTAATTGCCACTCTGAATAATGTATTATTATTATTATTATCATTATTATTATTATTATTATTATTATTATTATTATTATTATTATTATTATTGTACTTGCTATTTGGGAAAAAAGAAATTGTACCAGAACAATGGAAGGAGTCCATAATTGTACCTATTTTTAAAAAGGGGGACAAAACCAACTGTGGTAACTTTCGAGGAATATCACTTTTGTTGACGTCGTACAAAATTTTGTCCAATATTCTTTTGAGAAGATTAACTCCGTATGTAGATGAAATTATTGGGGATCATCAGTGTGGTTTTAGGCGTAATAGATCGACTATTGATCAGATTTTTTGTATTCGACAGATAATGGAGAAAAAATGGGAGTATAAGGGTACAGTACATCAGTTATTCATAGATTTCAAAAAGGCATACGACTCGGTTAAGAGGGAAGTATTATATGATATTCTTATTGAATTTGGTATTCCCAAGAAACTAGTTCGATTAATTAAAATGTGTCTCAGTGAAACATACAGCAGAGTCCGTATAGGTCAGTTTCTATCTGATGCTTTTCCAATTCACTGCGGGCTAAAGCAGGGAGATGCACTATCACCTTTACCTTTTAACTTCGCGCTAGAATATGCCATTAGGAAAGTTCAGGATAACAGGCAGGATTTGGAATTGAACGGGTTACATCAGCTTCTTGTCTATGCGGATGACGTGAATATGTTAGGAGAAAATACACAAACGATTAGGGAAAACACGGAAATTTTACTTGAAGCAAGTAGAGCGATCGGTTTGGAAGTAAATCCCGAAAAGACAAAGTATATGATTATGTCTCGCGACCAGAATATTGTACGAAATGGAAATATAAAAATTGAAGATTTATCCTTCGAAGAGGTGGAAAAATTCAAATATCTTGGAGCAACAATAACAAATATAAATGACACTCGGGAGGAAATTAAACGCAGAATAAATATGGGAAATGCGTGTTATTATTCGATTGAGAAGCTCTTATTATCCAGTCTGCTGTCCAAAAATCTGAAAGTTAGAATTTATAAAACAGTTATATTACCGGTTGTTCTGTATGGTTGTGAAACTTGGACTCTCACTCTGAGAGAGGAACATAGGTTAAGGGTGTTTGAGAATAAGGTGCTTAGGAAAATATTTGGGGCTAAGCGGGATGAAGTTACAGGAGAATGGAGAAAGTTACACAACACAGAACTGCACGCATTGTATTCTTCACCTGACATAATTAGGAACATTAAATCCAGACGTTTGAGATGGGCAGGGCATGTAGCACGTATGGGCGAATCCAGAAATGCATATAAAGTGTTAGCTGGGAGACCGGAGGGAAAAAGACCTTTAGGGAGGCCGAGACGTAGATGGGAGGATAATATTAAAATGGATTTGAGGGAGGTGGGGTATGATGATAGAGACTGGATTAATCTTGCACAGGATAGGGACCGCTGGCGGGCTTATGTGAGGGCGGCAATGAACCTTCGGGTTCCTTAAAAGCCATTTGTATGTATGTATGTATGTATGTATTTATTATTATTATTATTATTATTATTATTATTATTATTATTATTATTATTATCATTACAGTCTTAATGGCAACATTAAAATATCTGGATCGTATGAGGAGACTAAGAGGAAGGCATAAATGAGGGAAGATTGAAGAATGCTGGATTTGTAGTGAAATACATGCCTTGGATGGAAAACTATGAATGAATGAATGAATGAATGAATGAATGAATGAGTATTCTTAACAAAATTACATTTCTGGTTTCATTTTCAGATTGAATTCTGTAGGATCTCGAAAGTTTTGAGCGCACTTTCAATGCATAAAAGGAGAAGGGCACAGAACATCTCTCCACTGTTGCGCACCTTTCAGGACTTGTTTGCTCACAGCAACAGGCGAGGTACGGCTTAAGCCTGTTGCTCAGCTGACGCAATTCAGTCGATAAACATTTCTTCCCGGATTAGCGTCTCCGTTTCCAGCAAGTCTTAATGGAAGCGAGTGTTTAATGTGTGCTTACAGCGGGTTTACTCCCGGCATAATCAGTCCCAAAGGAGCACCAAGTAGAAGTACAGTTAGTGGCCAAAGACTCGAGCAAAATGTTCTACAAGGATATAATATCTTCTGGTAAACTTTATGACTGATTGAAGACTCAGATGTAGCCCAGACTGTTACATGACAGATTCTGACACAAGGTACCGAGGTTAATCCCAAGAGAATGTCAATTTTGCAATGAAGAAAGCCGCTATGTAGCAGGGCTTATCCGAGAATATCAGTTTCCATTATTGAATAATTTCGAGGGAAAAATTGTTCCGGAGCCGGGTATCGAACCCGGGACCTTTGGTTTAACGTACCAACGCTCTACCACTGAGCTACTCGGGAACTCTAACCGACACCGATCCAATTTTTCCCTCTATATCCACAGACCTCAAAGTGGGCTGACAACCGTCAAGCAACCAACTTCGAGTGCACACTAACTCCGTTTGACTTAAATTTTGCCCTCGAAATTATTCAAATCAACTTTACAGGGAGTTATTTCCCTCGAAATTATTCAAATCAACTTTACAGGGAGTTATACCTGAAAATCTTGATTTGCATAATACACGTCACTGTTCGTTAACAGAAAACCACAATTTAAGTCACACGGAGTTAGTGTGCACTCGAAGTTGGTTGCTTGACGGTTGTCAGCCCACTTTGAGGTCTGTGGATATAGAGGGAAAAATTGGATCGGTGTCGGTTAGAGTTCCCGAGTAGCTCAGTGGTAGAGCGTTGGTACGTTAAACCAAAGGTCCCGGGTTCGATACCCGGCTCCGGAACAATTTTTCTCTCGAAATTATTCAAATCAACTTTACAGGGAGTTATACCTGAAAATCTTGATTTGCAGTTTCCATTATTATTCACTTACCTGGCTCTCAAAAACCTCTGTAGTACTGTAGGTATTTGTACAGGGACATCACTTTATTATTACTAACATTTTTAACATTAACCTGGCTATATTCGGAAACACTGTTACCCCCCTTCCATTACAGGAGTTTGGAGTTGCTAGTGCAATATGTAAACAAATCATTTTACTAGCTATAGGAAACAGTAGAATAGTAACAATTTTTTTTCACAAACTCAAATCTTCTTATATATATTATGTAATGTCTACTTTATTCAGCATATTACTAACCTAATTTATTCCTGAGAATTTTGTGAGCACTTCCGTAAGAAACCCCAATTTCTACAGCTAAATTCTTGACTGACTTATTAGGACCTCGCTGCATCCTTTCTCTGGCATCTTCTACAGCATCTTCTGTCACATTTGTTGGCCATCTTACACTTTCCTTCCTTTCTGTACACTCTGTTGCTCTAAATTTATCTACCAGATTAATGACATTTCTACGAAAATATTCCTTAATGATATAATCAGGAAATTGTGAAAAAAACTGTTGTTCACATTCGGTTATATTGTAATTCCAGTTTCCATCATCGTCCTTCATACCTACAAACAGTAAAATAAAACTCTTGTTTAAATAATGCTGTTAAGTACCGTATCATATTATAGGGTGCCGTACTTTCGGTAACTCTGATCTTCACTTGGGCTCAGTCTACACAGATAAATTCAGTTATGCTACACACCATACCTGTGTGAAAATAAACTTCAATAATATAAGCTCTTTCTTCTATAGAAAACGCAACATATTTCTGAAACACACTATACTCTGTTCTGTTTATTTCACTGCTAGCAACAGCGGCCGTAAGTTTGTGTGACTGACGTTAGCAAGGACATTAGTGAAAGGGGTGGGAGTCAAGTACATTTAGAAACGCAGGTAAAATAAAAATTGAAGTAAAAATAAAATGATGTCCCTGTATATTTCATTGCCTTCACCAGTGATGTCAAAGCAAGCGCATTTTTCTGACCTTGACGTCGTGCGCGGGCATCGAACGCTAGGTATGGAAAGAAGAAGAATTATGTATATCCATAAGCAGCCTGTTGAATTAAGAAAACAATGGTGCACAAACTTTAAATGAACGTGAAATTTTATGTCGTTATTTTATATGGCTTCTTTCTGTTTAATATTTTATTTATTGTCTGTAAAACAAAACTACTAACACCAGTTTCTTAAAATTGTAGTTGTGTTTTAAATCTTAATAACATAATAGAGAGTTAAGAAGGAATATTCACTTAAATTCCATAGTAGTACAACTATACTGTACTAGTGAATGAAACACATCATTCATAAATAAAGTGAGATTCCAAAGAAAGAGATGGAGTATGACATGATAAGTTGGAATTGAAAGTAATCAATAAACTAATCAAAGCAATATTATAGTACAAAGCAAAGTTACCTACGTATATGTTTTAACTGTAACTAATATTACATAACAAAACTCTTATCGCCTTATGCTTTTAAGGTGATATTGGTGAGCAACTTCGTACCATTAACATATTAAATTATTTTGTCGAAATCTGAAGCTATAGAGCTGACGTTTTATAACACATGGGCACATATCTTTTGTTTATGATGTAACAGTAGTTGCTTTGCTAATTCATTTCCTTACGAACATTTTCCATGCGAATATTTTCAAAATTCTCAATACACTATCTTCAATATTACGTATTTACGATATATTAGATTTACAAAAACATTGTTTCAGTAACTGTAAGGCTACTAAATAAATATATCTGAAAATTTCAATTTTCTTTAAAAAAAAGTTGAGAAAATATTAATTTTGAATTAAAAAGCAAACTTGTGAAAAATGAGCATTAAAATTAAAACTTACATTCTTATAATGCACTTATACTTCTCAGACAAATCTAAAATTTAACATGAATGCAGTTTTAATAAGTTCTTTTCCCTTCATCTATTGAATCAGTGCTGGCCATCCCTGAATATAGCTCGACCAAGCGGCATATACCATCGCTTTCGTCTGTCTTTCCTTTCCGCTGTAAAGCGCTCAGGCTCTCCTGCGCTCTAAAGCGCGCGCTTGCTCCTGTGGGCATCAATTGACATGCCTGCTATAGGCAGTGAGGGAAGTGGGAAAGAACCAGAGGCGGTATGCTACCCCAAGATTTTCCTCTGGCATACCTCGATTTAAAAAAATGGATACTCTCTCCCTTACAAAATACACATAAGTTACATGATGTATTGTACAATAAATTGTTTAGTGCAGTCAGTAACGTGAATCTTTGAAGCTTAGACAACATATTACATTTCTTAATAAAATAATTTCAATTTACTTCAGATATTTACTAGATCATTTTACAATGTCCATTGAGACTTATCATTTAAAATAATGTTTATTAATAAAAAGTGCAAAAAAAATGACAGTCACTAAATTGGCAACAATGGGCACCACAAGCTACAGACCACAGCCTTCTATACTTGAAATGCTAACGTTGTAAGCATTCCAAGCATTCAGCTTATCAAATAAGAGTGTCTAAATACACACTGAATACAGTTACAGAAGGCTGTGGTTTAGATTTACGAAGCAAACAGATAGTACTCTGTATTATTATCATCCACACCTGTGGAGTAACGGTTAGCGCGTCTAGCCGCGAAACCAGGTGGCCCGGGTTCGATTCCCGGTCGGGGAAAGTTACCTGGTTGAGGTTTTTTCCGGGGTTTTCCCTCAACCCAATATGAGCAAATGCTGGATAACTTTCGGTGTTGGACCCCGGACTCATTTCACCGACATTATCACCTTCATCTCATTCAGACGCTAAATAACCTAAGAAGCTGCTAAAGGGTCGTAAAATAACCTTACTTACTTACAAATGGCTTTTAAGGAACCCGAAGGTTCATTGCCGCCCTCACATAAGCCCGCCATCGGTCCCTATCCTGTGCAAGATTAATTCAGTCTCTATCATCATATCCCACCTCCCTCAAATCCATTTTAATATTGTCCTCCCATCTACGTCTCGGCCTCCCTAAAGGTCTTTTTTCTTCCGGTCTCCCAACTAACACTCTATATGCATTTCTGGATTCGCCCATACGTGCTACATGCCCTGCCCATCTCAAACGTCTGGATTTTAAGTTCCTAATTATGTCAGGTGAAGAATACAATGCGTGCAGTTCTGTGTTGTGTAACTTTCTCCATTCTCCTGTAACTTCATCCCGCTTAGCCCCAAATATTTTCCTAAGCACCTTATTCTCAAACATCCTTAACCTATGTTCCTCTCTCAGAGTGAGAGTCCAAGTTTCACAACCATACAGAAGAACCGGTAATATAACTGTTTTATAAATTCTAGCTTTCAAACTAAATAAAAATATTATTATCATGAGGCGTATTATTATTATTATGATGATTATTATTATTATTATTATTATTATTATTATTATTATTATTATTATTATTATTATTATTATTATAAGATGGTGGACCTCGTAATTTTCTCTCTATCCCACAAAACATTGAGACAGTTCAGTTAACTTCTGTGTATGTAAGACTCAATAAAGTTCCAAGTGTCGTAAATCATAAAACAATCCTATCGAATGTTAAAACTAACAAAGCAATTATTAATTATTTTGACGTTCTCAGTAAAAGGAGATTTTGTATATCCATGAAGAATATAAAAAAAGAAAGGCAGCTTCTTTGTTGACAGAACCACCGTCACTTAACGCATAGTTCTAGAAGTTTCGAGCAGATGGCAGATGTAGTCGAAGACCAGTTTGCATCACTGCCTCTCACGTAAGTCGCAAGACGACCAACCGACTAGATTAATACTACCTCAAAAAGAGGACCAAAATAATATAAACAATGATAGACTCTCCAGGAGTAGTAACATAACGGAAGAAGAACACAGGGAGAATTTTCATAATCATTCATTAATAATACAGGGAGACTTCATTGTAGAAAAAGGAACTCATCTTGAATGATGTTATACATATGATATTTTGTTAAAGAAGAGTTTACAACTTAATTTCTGAAAAATATTTTCTTGATACAGCGTCATAAACTAACCTGCAGTAATTTAAGTAGCTATTATGTCTACTTGTATATGTATTTTCCTGTCTGTGATTTGATCCTGGTTGAATGGAACAGAAAGCCTGATGATCTTAACTGTGTCAAAGAAAATAAAACTATTATTATTATTATTATTATTATTATTATTTATCAGAAAGTGGTACCATAATTCTTATATACGTGCCTCAATATACAGGGTGATTCAAACCCTCTGCGACAAACTCTGAGGGGTGTTAGATCTAACAATAAGGAACCCTTTTTGTTAAACAACCTAGTCCACACTTGTGGTTAGCGCGTCTGGCCGCGAAACCAGATGACCCGGGTTCGATTCCCGGTCGGGGCAAGTTATCTGGTTGAGGTTTTTCCGGGGTTTTCCTTCAACCCAATATGAGCAAATGGTGGGCAACTTTCGGTGCTGGACCCCGGCGTTATCACCTTCATCTCATTCAGACGGTAAATAACCTAAGTTGTTGATAAAGCGTCGTAAAATAACCTATACGAATGTGTGCACCCCTGGTTGTTTGTTTGTTTGTTTGTTTGTTTGTTTGTTGAGATGTTTGTAAGAAACGAGAAGGGTTGTTGTTGTTTGTTTACGTTTAATGTCCAATACCTTTCCATTTCAGTTCAGTGTAATCAATCATCAATTGAGAATGGATATCGTTGCCTAGCTACCAGACGAGGAATGTACAGGGACATCATTTTATTTTTACTTCAATTTTTATTGTACCTGAGTTTTTGAATGTACTTCACTCCCACCCCTTCTACTAATGAAGTTCCAACTGTCCTCCAGACAGAATCAAGGCTGCATATAGTAAACAGCACTGAGTTAGTGAGTATAGTACGTTCCAGAAATATGTTCGCGTTTTCCAGTGACGAAAGAGCTCTCAATATTGAACCATATTTTCGCACAGGCACTGTCCGTTTGCCTACGTCGCATCCCGATTTCCCCCACCTGCTTCCGCACGCCCCTCTGTAAAAGCTGGGCTGTGTCAGCTCTTTTCTGAAAAGATTAATTTCTGTTATGAATTGGACGTTTACGTAATATTATACAGCTGTTTAAAATAACTTAAATAAAAGGGCCTCGTTAAGTAATTAACTGTCACGTGACTTCCCCCCTTTCTACGATCCTGTGGCATAACCATTTGGACGGACAGTAGATAGTATGTGTGAGTAATTTTATCTGTGCAGTCGGGCAGAAGTGAAGATTGAATTTACAGTACGTAAGGTACTCTTTTATAGAGTAGGTACAGAATTATTTCAACATGAGTTACTAGTACGAAGGACGAAACTGGCAATTAGAATTAGATGCAATAGTCTATAGTGCGATAATATGCACAAAAGAACTGAAGCCTGTATCGAAACGAACGGCCACCATTTTCAAAAATGTGTTTAAATATCCATATTAAGATTATTTTTCAATTGAACGTCATTCTCTATATTGTACGCTAATGTGCTGTAGACAGTATAATATACACTGCATAATGAATACGTTCGCATGGATAACTCAGTTCGTGAGTAAAAACACTTACTGTTAATACTGTACTGTATTTTGATTAAACAAAAACCTAATGAAAATTATCGAACTCAAAATTGCGATATTTCCTAGTTTACGTAAATGGACGAACTACTTTTCTTCCCTCCTATACCTAGTAAAGTGATGTGTTTGTGTTTTACGCCAGTATCATCGAACTCCAGTCGTGGAAGGGGATAGATAACGGTGTTTCCGGTTCTGTTAAGGTATAGACAGGTTAATATTAAAAATGTTAGTAAAAATAAAATGATGTCCCTGTATTTGCCGCACCGTTAAACATTATCATGTCGTAGCTCCTATGATAATAAATCAAACGCATTGTAATTGAGTGAATAATTGAGCCAAATTGGTGGGCGATTATATTAAGTATTTATAGAGTCTTAGGAAGTGCATAACTTCATCATAAGCGAATCACAAGACGCGCACGTTTAAATGTAGCCGACCTCCAACGCGATTGGCTGCCGGAAATTAGAGCGACGGGACTATAATTATGACATTTTGACGGAAAGAGGTTCAAATGAGCGCCGCTCGTGTCCGGCTAGGACTCGCTGCGTGACTACAATGCTTGGCAAAGAGCCCGATTGTCGCACGCCTTGTGGACGGGACCACCATGCGCGTTGCACATGTGCAAGCGAACGAAATTGGACACGACGGGCAATGATATGCTGCACATCGCCTCAGTAAGCGTATGTGCATATTTCATTATATTACTGTTCACGTCATACCTCAATCAGATGACTTCTCGCCATAGGGATCAGAGTTGGATCTCTTAGAGATAGGGGAAAGATTTATGATGGTCAAAGGATCTCTGAGACAGTTTGCTCAAATACTATCGAACCTTCTGAACAAGAAACACGGGAGCTAGAAAAAAGGCGAGCGGGAATAAAAAGAGAAACCAAGAGTCAGGAAGTGATAGGGAAGAAAGTAGTGAAACGATTAACGGAAGACTCCACTGAAAATCATGGAAATTTTTTCAAAATTATTTTAGCTATTTCACTTATTCAGAATTTATATTTTCATACCCCAAATGGATTCAGCTCAATTTTGATTACAAATACTCGTATGTTTACACTTTTTAAATTAAGGCTGGAAGGGGGCGTGGAATTTAAAGAGCTGTCAAAATTGTTTTTCATCGAAGAATTCTTTTTTAAATTTCTGATTACAAACCTAGTAACTTTTTGTTGGCTCCCTGAAGTTACTAGATGAATGTGGCGTAGGAGAATATTAATTTGCATAACTCTTCATTTTATTTTCGAATCTATTTTTCTGTGTTCATTTTTGTTGATTCAACGCCAACTTTCTTATGCCAAATATTAATTAATCTGGATTAAATTTTTGCTGCAAGTATTTATGAGGTAGCTGCATGTTTCTATGCATTTATTTTGTGAGAAATGCTGCTAGTGTATTTTATTAATATTTTTCTTAATACTGCTAGTTTATTTTATTAATATTTTTTCTTAAGAAAAATATTAATAAAATAAACTAGCAGCATTTCTCACAATATAAATGCATAGAAACATGCAGCTACCTCATAAATACTTGCAGTAAAAATTTCATCCAGATTGAATAATATTTGGCATAAGAAAGTTGGCGTTGAATCAACAAAAATGAACACAGAAAAATAGATTTGAAAATAAAATGAATATATATGCAAATTAATATTCTCCTCCGCTACATTCATCTAGTAACTTCAGAGAGCCAACAAAAAGTTACGAGATTTGTAATCAGGAATTTTAAAAAAGAATTCTTCGATGAAAAACAATTTTGACAGCTCTTTAAATTCCACGCCCCCTTCCAGCCTTAATTTAAAAAGTGTAAACATACGAGTATTTGTAATCAGAATTGAGCTGAATCCATTTGGGGTATGAAAATAGAAATTCTGAATAACTGAAATACTTACTTACTTACAAATGGCTTTTAAGGAACCCGAAGGTTCATTGCCGCCCTCACATAAGCCCGCCAGCGGTCCCTATCCTGTGCAAGATTAATCCAGTCTCTATCATCATACCCCACCTCCCTCAAATCCATTTTAATATTATCCTCCCATCTACGTCTCGGCCTCCCTAAAGGTCTTTTTCCCTCCGGTCTCCCAACTAACACTCTATATGCATTTCTGGATTCGCCCATACGTGCTACATGCCCTGCCCATCTCAAACGTCTGGATTTAATGTTCCTAATTATGTCAGGTGAAGAATACAATGCGTGCAGTTCTGTGTTGTGTAACTTTCTCCATTCTCCTGTAACTTCATCCCGCTTAGCCCCAAATATTTTCCTTAGCACCTTATTCTCAAACACCCTGAACCTATGTTCCTCTCTCAGAGTGAGAGTCCAAGTTTCACAACCATACAGAAGAACCGGTAATATAACTGTTTTATAAATTCTAACTTTCAGATTTTTCGACAGCAGACTGGATGATAAGAGCTTCTCAACCGAATAATAACACGCATTTCCCATATTTATTCTGCGTTTAATTTCCTCCCGAGTGTCATTTATATTTGTTACTGTTGCTCCAAGATATTTGAATTTTTCCACCTCTTCGAAGGATAAATCTCCAATTTTTATATTTCCATTTCGTACAATATTCTGGTCACGAGACATAATCATATACTTTGTCTTTTCGGGATTTACTTCCAAACCGATCGCTCTACTTGCTTCAAGTAAAATTTCCGTGTTTTCCCTAATCATTTGTGTATTTTCTCCTAACATATTCACGTCATCCGCATAGACAAGAAGCTGATGTAACCCGTTCAATTCCAAACCCTGCCTGTTATCCTGAACTTTCCTAATGGCTAGCTAAAAAAAAAATTTGGAAAAATTTCCTTGATTTTCAGTGGAGTCTTCCCTTAAGGGTGCGAGTGTAAGTGGAAATCTAGGATGTGAAAGTGAAAGCGTGGGGGGGGGAATAAAAGCGTAATAGAAGAAGAAATAAATAGAAAGAAAGACAGAGACAGAAATAAGACAGATACGAACAGTAAAGCAACGTCAGAACCTGCGACATCTGAGGATATAGCAGAAGTATTTGATAGGTTTAAAAAAATGTGGGAATGTGATAAAAAAAGTGCTAGTAAAGGGAAATTGGAAATGATAGAGAAGTATAGGGGAGAGGGAAATTGTATAAGCTGATGTGTAGAATAAAATATAAGTATTTATAGGAAGTGAGAATAGTGAGAAAGGATTAGGTGTAAGTGGAAGAGTGAGAAAGTGAAAATGAGCGCAAATAGGAATGAGTGAAAATAATGAAAAGGGGTTAACAGAAGTGAACAAGTGACAGCATAAAATTAGTACTAACATTTGAACGTTGAAACAGTAAATGAATATAAGAGAAAGATAGGAGAAAAGGTCAAAGAACAAATAGGACAAATAATTCAATATGATAATTTATAGAGAAAAATTGAAATTGAGATTTTAGTGAATATTAGTTAGAGGAAAAAGGGGGCTTGAAAGACGTATATAATATTGGATATATTAGGATTAATGAACAAAAAGAGAATAGCAAATGAAATATAGGAGAAATACTGAAGGGGAGATTGACCAAGTAACAAAAAGGTACATAGTGTAATTGGGAGTATTTGTGTAGACGTGTACTGCAAATAATGTGTTACTGTAATTATATGTTAATAGTGGCACCGGATATAGAAATGTGAGGTAGGCCATCACATGTAAAGGAAGTGCTGTGACGAAATATATCATATATCATATCGAACCTTCTGTCATTGAAGCACCATCTTTCCACATTACAGCTGAGACATTATACGAATCGTTTCTGCAGTATGGTAACAGCGTTCAATAATAATTCAATACTGATTCCACTACTCACGTCCAATAAAACATGAGTTCAGAATAATTCAGAAATTATATGAAGTTGTAATCTGTCCTCTTTAGAGCTTAATTCTTAAATCCGTATTGTAAGTGGATGGATATCTATTTTGAAGACTTTTACAGGGCAAGGAATAGGAAAACGACGAAAATGTTTACAAAATTAGGAAAATATATCCAATAAAACTTTAAGGTAAATGGACATTCATTCATTCATTCATTCATTCATTCATTCATTCATTCATTCATTCATTCATTCATTCATTCATTCATTCATTCATTCATTCATAGCTATTCTGCCCAAGTGCAGGAGAAGTTTTTTTGTTGTTCTGTCGGACAAAATGTAACTTACAGTAAAGATCCAAAAAACAACTCTTGGATTAGTAATAGAAGAGGAATATCATCATCAGAGTGGACCAATGCCATAAAGATGTCCACGAACATTGCAGCAGTGCGATCGGTGCCAGGTCGTTCCTTTCAAGATCAAAACTGTCGTCATCCAGGATGCAGCGAAGTAGAAACCCTTGGGCATGTTTTGGGTTATTGCCCTAAAGGAGAACTACTGAGGAACAATCGCCACCATAAAGTGAGAAGCTCCATCGCAACCACTCTTCGGAAGGCAAAGTGGGAGGTTTACGAAGAAGTGTTGAGAATGGGTCAACGAGAAGAGCGGACATTATAGCCATCGATCGCCGGAATCAAAGAAGCCTCATTCTGGACCCCACTGTCCGTTTTGAGAAGGATGATCAACAAACCAATAACGTTAACGATGAAAAGAAGTCTATTTACAAGCCATGTATTCCTCACTTCAGTGAGAGATACAAAATGAATATTAATACATGGAAAGTGAAAGGACTTCTTTTTGGCGCTAGGGGAACTTCATTTAAGTTAACCAGTACCATTCTCCTTTCTCTTAAATTTTCTAATGAGGACATTAACAAAATTTGTCTAATGGTATTGAGAGATTCATTATCCATTTTACACAATCACTTGTATAATACTCTGTATTTTTTTTAACTTCATTTCATTACTCTTCAATGTATTTTCATCTCATGTTTCTCCGAAATCAAATTGTACTTTATTTTTAAATTTATCATTGTTCCGTATTCTCTCCGCAATCATATTTTATTTTTCATTTAACCTCTGCCTTGTATTCTGGATCCTAGTGGTCAGCCGTAGATTTCGGTCAGATGTCCCAAATTGTGGAATTTGTTGTATGTTTACTTTAATCAACGGTTATATTAGGAGTATATAGAAACATTAATTTCCACGCTGAATAATGTATTATTATTATTGTTATTATTATTATTATTATTATTATTATTATTATTATTATTATTATTATTATTATTATTATTGACCACTGAGTACCGTCGCGCGGAGTGACTTTGTGCCAGGAGGGTGACTTTGTGCCATTCGCACATTTCATAAAAAAACGTAAGGAAGTAGTCTTTAAAACCGTGTAACGGTCTTAAAGAATACTTCCATACGTTTTTCGCGAATGGCACAAAGTCACTCTCATGGCACGAAGTCAGCCCTCGCGACGGTATGTGTTTCTATAATTCTTCTGTACGAGCATTAATATTGATATTTTTAGTTCTTCTCCCTAGAAGGATAAAATTATTAGGCTTTATCTCAGTTTTAAACTTCTTAATCTTTAGATGAGGGTAACTATTTATTAGTTATTCATTTAACAACAATATTGTAGAAAAACTGATTCAATATTACGTGTCAACGAACTGTTAAACGCCAGAAATTCGCATGTCTTAAATCATAGCCAGGAAGAGAAAGATGAGATAAATAAATGTAAGGAAGTCAGCTACCTAATGGGGTTTGAAATATCTCGTGCTCTAAATCCTTTTAATAGAACAGAATTTCTCAAAAGAGTAATGATTAAAACAGCTTAAATAACTTGTCCATAAGAAGTTTTTAATTTTGAAAAACTACGAATTTCTCGACCAAGTATCGAGAGAAGAATTTAGAAAATTCCTGATTATATTCAATAGGAAGGTTAAAAAAAGAAGCAAGAAAAATCGTATACTATTCACTGGCTCTTGATGACAGCAGTGACATTACTAATACAGCAAAGCTTGAGATTTTTATCCGCGGGATTGATCAAGATGTTAGTACACGAACCACCACTGGTTGTAGTTTTCATGCCAAGCACCTTTCCTCAGTCTCCTTACTTCATAGGCTATAATAATAATAATAATAATAATAATAATAATAATAATAATAATAATAAACCTTTATTTATACTGGCAGAGTTAAGGTCATAGGGCCTTCTCTTACACTCTACCAGGTCACAAAGTATACAAGCAGTTAAAATTTAACAAAAAGTTAAAGAACAGAATACTAACATATTATAAAAAATAATAATAACAGCATAATAAAAATCGACACTAAACAACATGAAAATAATACCATAATAAAAAAAGAAAGTAAAATATATTGGAATATAGTGAAAGCAACTCATTTAGTACAAATGGTTAATATGGAAAAACGTGAGGAAGAATATATCAAAATGGAATGTAATAAAATAATAAAAAAAGAAAAGAAATACGAAAATTAAATAATATTCACAATAAAAAGGCTATGATAATAAATTCATCGGCTGATAAAGAAAACAAAAAGGGGAAAGGAAGGAAAGAAATATATAGCCTATATTTTTACAAAACTATGGCAGAGAAAAGGGCTTATAACTGAAAGGAATCTAATTCAAAAAGTGCAATTTTAATTTATTTTTGAAACTAGACAATGTCCGACAGTCTCTGACATGTTGTGGTAGAGAGTTCCAGAGATGAGCTGCAGAGAATGTGAAAGATGAAGAGTAGTAGGATGTTCTGTGTTTAGGAATGGAGAGTGTGATATGGTGTTGTGAAAAATATCTATTTCGCGATATGAGGATGTGTTGAAAACGAGAAGCTAAGTAGCTAGGGTTAGAGGTTTGAAGAATATTGAAGAGTAAAGTGAGAGAGTGAATAGTTCTTCGCTCTTTGAGACGGACCCAGGACAGCATATTTAGTGAAGGTGTGATACGGTCAGATCTACGGACGTTGCAAATCGAACGCATGCATTATGAACTCGCTGCAGTCTGTCAGTCAGTCTCATGTTAAGGTCAGTGTAGAGAGTGTCACAGTAATCAAAATGAGGTATCAAGAGCGACTGCACTAAATTCTTCTTGAGAAGCAACGGAAGGAAATTTCGGATTCTTTTTAGTGTGTGAATTTTCATAAAAATTATTTTACATGAGTGTGTGATTTGAGTATTCCAACTTAAGTTTTTGTCCATATAAATTCCTAGATTTTTTACTCTATCACTGTAAGGGATAACAGTTTCACTCCTTTTAACAGGAGATAAGTCATCTGTGTTTAATTTACTTAAAAGTCGTTGATGTCCCATTTTAATTGCCTGTGATTTTTCGGAGTTCAATTTCAGTCCAAACTTTTTCGTCCATGAAATAATTGATTTTAGGTCATTTTTTTACTTCATTTATTGCGTAATTTAGTGCCGATATAGGTGCAGAGGTATACAGGCTGTTTAAAAAATACGGGGCATAATTTCAGGTATGTATTTCCCACATGTAGACAATGAAAATATTTCATTACAACATGTGTCCGGAAATGCTTCATTTCCGAGTTATGGCCTTCAAAACATTGAAATTCACCGGAACGTTTTTCTTTCCGCAGGTCGTTGTCATTACAGAAGATGTTCAAAATGTCCACCACCTGCTTGAATACAGACCTCACATCGATGTCTCATTGACCTGCGAACACGATCCCAAACTCTCCAGAAGTATTGCGTATGTCCTCAGAACATGCCACAATTCGATTCCGAAGGGATTCCAAATCAAGCACCGGAGACGAATAAACCAATGATTTTAAATGGCCCCACAAGTAGAAATCGAGAGGGTTCAGATCAGGTGAGTGTGGAGGCCAAGCAATTGGGCCACTTCTACCTATCCATCGATCAGGAAACCTTCGATCCAAGTACCGGCGAGCCGTACGACTGAAGTTTGCAGGAGCGCCATCATGCAAGAAGTGAATGTGTTGACGATTGATCAGTGGAGTGTCGTGTCTTCTAAAACATGAGTTAGGTATGGTGTTTTCCAGGAAGTTTGTGTACTCCCGGCCCGTAAGTTTGCTTACAAGTACATGGGGTCCAACTAATCGATCACCAATGATACCGGCCCACATGTTGAGGGAGAACCGCACCTGGTGATGAGATGGAACAGTTGCACGTGGGTTTTCATACGCCCATACATGCTGATTGTGTGAACTGTGCTTCATCTGTAAATAATACTAAGGCAGGAAAGTTCGGATTCACACCACACTGCTGCAAGAACCACTGACAGAACCTAACTCGTGCAGGGTAATCTGCTGGTGACAGGGCCTGTACACATTGCAAATGATAAGGATACAATTGATACTCTTTCAACAGTCTCCAGACAGTCGTATGAGGAACATTGACTTGCAACGCTACCCTTCGTGCGCTGATAGAAGGAGTCATGTTCACAGCCTCCAGAATCTCCTCCTGTACTTCTGGAGCTGTAGATCTTGGTCGTCCCCTTCCCAAACCAGGAGAGTTAAATTTTCCATACTCGCACAGACGGTAATGGAGACGTACAAATGTCTTCCGATCTGGACATTGTCGCTGTGGGTACCTCTCCTGGTACAAACGACGAGCCAGCACAGCATTGCCGTCCGCCTTACCGTACATGAAGTGTATCTCTGCCAGCTCTTGATTTGAATACATGTCGCACAGTCTAACGCCTACACAACACTGAATGTAACCTTCGCCTCGGAATGAACTGTCAGAGTGCCCTCTTAATGTCTCCTTTGACGGCAACGACCTGCGGAAAGAAAAACGTTCCGGTGAATTTCAATGTTGTGAAGGCCATAACTCGGAAATAAAGCATTTCCGGACACATGTTGTAATGAACTATTTTGCTTTTCTACGTGTGGGAAATACATACCTGAAATTATGCCCCGTATTTTTGAAACACCCTATATTTGTAAGTCGTCAGCAAATAGGATATGTCTACAATGTTTAATAGATTGTGATATGTCATTTATGTAGATCGTAAAAAGTAGGCTGTCTGTAGCATGTAATCACTGCAGCTCGAGTTTTGGTCACCGCTGCTGTAAGACTATTTCACTTCCCCTCTATATGCTAGAAACTGCGAGTCTGGGGACGCTTTCGAAGCTTCCACTGATATGCCAACTCATGTTGTTAATGTTACGAATTGAATACGATGAAATTTGAAAGTAAAATATTCTTGCCGCTCTACTATTGTCGCTCTACTAGGATACATCAAACAGCATTCGGCGCTATAAATCAAAGGTCTTGTTAGCTAAGTGCTTTTTGTGTGTTGTCGTCATTCATTGCACATCTGATCTCTTAACATCACTGCAGTGTAGCAAAAGAATATCCAAGTTTAATCCTGTTGAATCGCATTTTATATCTGGCCCAACCGGTTCCATATTCTTTTACTGGGGCTGCTGGAATAACATGAAAATGAACTATAGCGCAAAGCGCGAGAGAATTGGGGCTTGGTACTCATTTGTCAGGGACGATGCGAGCCAGCCGTTGAAAAATAACAATCTCTCTCTCCCTCGAGAATAACACTTCATATTTCTAACTAGAGTTGGCGCTGAGTGCGCAGTTGTAATACGTTGCCTTTAGTTCCTTAATGGATGACATCTCCATCGAACAAAAACAGTTAATTGGATTTCTGGGTAATAAAAGATCTGCTATGAGGAAAATGCGGAAATTGGACGCGATAATGTGTAACAATAATGAAGATGTACCTCGAATCAGGAGATGAAACTTCAAATGTGCAGGGTGAGTGATTGGATTGACGTCATCAAGATGCAATTTGTTTTGTCTTACAAGTTCCTTTATGTTTTAGTTTAAGGGTTTTATAGGCAGGCATTAAGGAACTCAGTCACACATTGTACATTTAGTAGCTGTAAGTTATGACTATGAGTTATGTGGATCCTTAATTGCAAGCTTCTGTTGTGAAGAAATATTACACGGAACTAGAAACACTAGAAAGAAAGTGTGATCCCTTGCTGTTATTATTAATCTTCTTCACTTTATAGTTTCGAGCGTAGATTATGTTACTGTACAGGGACATAATTTTATTTTTACTAACAATTCTAACATTAACCTGGCTATACCTTTGGATCAGCGGTTGAGAAGCGTAAATACCGTTTGCTACCCCCTTCCACGACCGGAGTTCGATGATACTGACGTAATATACAAACAAATCAATTTACTAGGTATAGGAGGGAAGAAAAGTAGTTCATCCATTTACGTAAACTAGGAAATCTCGCGATTTTGAATTTGATAATTTTCATTAGGTTTTTGTTTAATCAAAATACAGTACAATATTAACAATAAGTGTTTTTACTCACGAACTGAGCTGTCCATGTGGACGTATTCATTATGCAGTGTATGTTATACTGACTACAGCACATTAGCGTACAATGTAGAGAATGAAGTTAAATTGAAAATTAATGAAATATGGATATTTAAACACATTTCTGAAAATGGTGGCCGTTCATTTCGATACAGGCTTCAGTTCTAATGTGCATATTATTGCATTATAGTCTATTGCACCTAATTCCAATTTACAGTTTCGTCCTTCGTACCAGTAACTCATGTTGAAATAATTCTGCACCTACTCTATAAAAGAGTACCTTACGTACTGTAAATTCAATCTTCACTTCTTCCCGATCCGAAAAGATAAAATTACTCAGACATGCTATCTACTGTCCGTTCAAGTGGTTATGTCGCAGGGTCGTAGAAAGGGGGATAATCACGTGACAGTTAATTACTTAACGAGGCACTTTTATTTAAGTTATTTTAAACAGTTGTATAATATTACGTAGACGTCCAATTCCTAACAGAAATTAATGTTTTCAGAAAAGAGCTAAGACAGCCCAGCCACTAGCCTGTACAGAGAGGCGATTAGAAGCGAGTGGAGGAAACCGGGATGCGACGTAGGCAAATGGACGACAGTACCTGTGCGAAAATATGATTCAATATTGCAAGCTCTTTCGTCACTGGAAAACGCGAACATATTTTCGGAACGTACTGTGTACTATGACTATATGCGGCCATGGTTCTGTGTGGAGGACGGTTGAACTTCATTAGTAGAAGGGGTGGGAGTGAAGTACATTCAAAAACTCAGGTAAAATAAAAATTGAAGTAAAAATAAAATGATGTCCCTGTACAATGCTAGAATTCTGGATCTTTCCTAAAGAAATGACGCAGTTTCAATGTAGTGTCATTAGTATAGTATAATAAATAATAACACTTTATTTTTGAGTCCGTATATTTAAGGCTACGCCCAACATACGACTGACATCCCTACTGCTATTCAGTGCTGACTTGCTATTGAAGTGGGAGTTAACATTCAGGTACACTAGCAATGGGACATCTTTATAATTAGAGCCCTACTGCAAAATTTACATTATTATTTGTTTTTATCAAATTTGAATATAACGCGTTTCACACCCAGTGGAGCAAAATCTGCGTCCAAAATATCTATATAGAGGAGTGACAGTTTATTTATTTAACTAGCTAGCTAGTGAGTACAAATTATATTTAGAAAACAAAAATGTTTCTAGCCACTACCGTAAGAGCCAGGCTCGTGTACGGTGTGGTCTTAGTCAATAATATAACATAAAATTTACAAGGACAGTTTACTAAATACAGTAAGTAACTTAATTCAAACCAATAAATACAACACAAGAGCAAGAATAAAGAAGAAAGAGAAAAAGAGAGAAAAATACACATTTAATATAAATTGACAATCCGACAGAAGTCAGTGATATTCAATAAAAACATGAATATAGTCGATAGAAATAAAAGGTAAAAAAAATGCATTTGTTAATATTATATATCATGAATAATTTTACAAATTTCTTTTTTAAAAGCTTCAATATAGTTGGAGGAAGAAGAAGAATAAAATGCATAAGATTTGCTGATGATATGGCATTGTTAGCAGAAGAGGGAATGATACTAAGGGATATGCTACTGGAGCTAAATGACAGCTGTGAGCAGTATGGGATGAAGATAAATGCTAAGAAGACAAAGAGCATGGTCACAGGAAGAAAAATAAAGAAGATAAAATTACGAATTCAAAATGATGCAGTAGAGCAAGTGGACAGCTTGAAATACTTGGGGTGTACTATAAGCAGTAACATGAGCTGCTGCCAGGAAGTCAAAAGGAGGATAGCAATGGCAAAGGAAGCTTTTAATAGAAAAAGGAGCATCTTCTGCGGAACTCTGAAAAAAAAAACTAAGGAAGAGACTAGTGAAGTGCTTTGTATGAAGTGTGACATTGTATGGGGGCAGAAACATGCACATTACGACGAAGTGGAGAGAAGTGAATAGAAGCATTTGAAATGTGGATATGGAGATGAATGGAATGTGTGAAGTGGACAGACAGAATTAGAAATGAAGCTTTGTTGGAAAGAGTGGGTGAAGAAAGAATGATGCTGAAACTGATCAGGAAAAGGAAAAGAAATTGTTTGGGTCACTGGCTGAGAAGAAACTACCTACTGAAGGATGCACTGGAGGGAATGGTGAACGGGAGAAGAGTTCGGGGTAGAAGGAGACATCAGCTGATAGACGACATTAAGATATATGGATCATATGAGGAGACAAAGAGGAAGGCAGAAAATACGAAAGACTGGAGAAAGCTGGGTTTGCAGTGAAAAACCTGCTCTTGGGCAAAACACTAAATGAATTAATGACTGAAGAAATATAACCTTCCCACTAGTCAGTGGAGTGTTTCTGGTCTTTTGTTTGGTGCACGTGGTACACTTTCTAAATTCACATGTGATATATTAAAAGCACTCGGTCTCCGATTTTTTGAAATTGAAAAAATTGTATTGAATATTCTTAAGGATTCAATCCAAATATTACATTACCATTTATATTTTGGACATTGATGATTCAATTGGATTTGCATTTCTCTGGATTTTTTAATAAACAATTCCTGTATTTAATCTTTTTGTTTTTCTAAATTATTCTATAGTGCTTTTATTCTGGATCTTTATGGTCACACTCATTGAGAGGAGATTATTAAAAAAAAATATGCCTATATGAATTTGTACTTGACCACGTTATAGCATTTTGTGATGCATTTGAAATTTGAAAACTGGAAATAAACATTTGAGAGTAATTACTTAGGCTACATGGCGCATAGATTGAAGAGGAAATCCGGGAAAGTGCGGAAAACAGTATAACGCAACAAAACAACACGAAGTATGGTAGATATTGGAAAATACAGGCGAGTTGAAAACCCAAGTAGTGTCATCTCAAGGACAACATTACGAATTTAGAAACTTTACACTATTAGCAATAAGAGTCGTTTCCTGGAAAACATAATTCTTACTAACCACGAACGCTGCAGAGGATATTCTGCGCTTCAGAGCTTCAGTCGTGAGGCTCCAGCACTTCCTTAAAGCAGTGTTAATTATTCATTTGTGGCTTAACAATGCAGCGTGTCCCCCAGTGCAAATATATTCAATCAATTCTCGAGTCAGTGGGTGAAACACACTTTTGTGTCACGATTCGTTGCTTCCACTGCAAGATCATGAGATCCTTCTTGTTACTTAAACAAGCTTACAGGAGCCTTGTGTGTCCTTCCTTGCAATTTATTCAGTAACCACTGACTCCGATAGAGAGAAGCTTGTATTTATTCATGTTGAAGTTCCAACGGCCTTAGTTTATTTTTATTTAAATATTAAAACTAGTAAAGGGCAAAGATCCTTTTTAGGAAAACCGTTCGTTAAACCCTATGACTGGTTTCTCAAGTTAGAAAAGGCAAAGATGGTATTGGTACAGAATACTTTGCACACTCCAAATATCTATCATCTTCTTCTTCTTTAAAAACAAAACTAAGAAAGTCATTACTATCATACAAGAAAATAAGCAACAAATAAGAGCTTAAGTGCACGCATTTAATCTATCTCAAATAAGAAAAAAAAAAAAAAAACAGGACTACAGTAAAAATTACTATGGCTGATGTAGTCAAGAAACTGTCTTCGGTAAAATTTTCACCTAAAAGATATTTGTCTTAATTTGTATCTTAATTTGCTTGCTTGTTTTATTTATTTCTTTGCAATATTAAACTGGATCATGCCCTCCGTATAGAGAGTTGTAGCGCCTGTACCATATAAAATAATTAATAATAAGTTTATAACTACAGTATTTTGTGTAGTTGCAGAGCCCTTGCCATTATTCGTCCCAAATTCTACAAGCGCAGGTCATAGATGTAGCTAGTGTCGAAAAGCGCATACTACTTAGTTCGTCAGAGACAATCTAGGGTTCACCACACGCGATGCGTTCACATTACAATCGTAATGAATGAATGAATGAATAAATAAACGAATGAATGTTGATGATTGTGACAATGACGATCATAATGATGGTTAAGATGATGATTACTTTATGACGATAGTGACGGAGATGCTGATTATGATGATGATGATGATGATGATGATGAAGACTGCAACGATGATGATCATGATGAATGATCAATGACGACGGTAACAATAATGATGGAGACGGCGCTAATGATGATCATAATGGTGATTAATCAAGGATGATAATAGCTATCAGGCGTTCGTTGTTATTCGTTTGGGATAGTTACATGGTTGGGATTTTTCTAAGATTTTCCCAACTGAACAGTTATATTACCGGTTGTTCTGTATAGTTGTGAAACTTGGACTCTCACTTTGAGAGAGGAACAGAGATTAAGGGTGTTTGAGAATAAGGTTCTTAGGAAAATATTTGGGGCTAAAGGGATGAAGTTACAGTAGAATGGAGAAAGTTACACAACGCAGAACTGCACGCATTGTATTCTTCACCTGACATAATTAGGAACATTAAATCCAGACGTTTGAGATGGGCAAGGCATGTAGCACGTATGGGCAAATCCAGAAATGCATATAGAGTGTTAGTTGAGAGACCGGAGGGAAAAAGAAGTAGATGGGAGGGTAATACTGAACTGGATTTGAGGGAGGTGGGATATGATGATAGAGACTAGATTAATCTTGCACAGGATAGGGACCGATGGCGGGCTTATGTGAGGGCGGTAATGAACCTACGGTTTCCTTAAAAGTCATTTTTAAATAAGACGAATGTCAGGTAATCATATGACGAATCCTCGGTCACATCTCTCCAAATACCAAGTGGCTTTCAACAAATAGACCAACCTAGTCGTTGATAAAGAGTCCTTAAAAAAACAACCAACTAGAAAATTATGATGAAAGGATGATGATGATGATGATGATGATGATGATAGATAGATAGATAGATAGATAGATAGATAGATAGATAGATAGATAGATAGATAGATAGATAGATAGATAGATAGATAGATAGATAGATAGATAGATAGATAGATAGATAGATAGATATTGATCACGACGATGACGGTGACGATGATGAGCATACTGATATATTTTGTGATGATTGTAACGATTACGGCGACAATGATGATAACCACAATGATGACAATGAAAATGATGATGGTGGTGGTGAAAAGTACTGCTATTCCTGCCAGTTAATTTAAGGAAAAGAGAAGGTATTGAAATATTTTATATGTAGGCCTAGCAGACATCAAAAACTGAAGTAAGAAGACTGGAGAAATGAAGATTCTGCATTGGTTCCAATCATTTCATTGTCAACAATACAAACATCAAAATAATTTAAACTGCTAACAAAATATTATCCTTACCAAGAAACGTTATACTGAAATGCAAATGCCGTAATATGCAGAAATGTCACATTACTTTGATCCTGTCATGTTAATTCATGTTAATTCATTTACTTGTGATAAACGAATAAAAAGTTGGACATAAATATGAATCGCCTTGTATATGAGAGGAATATGCTGCTAAAGTTTTGACATACATTGTATATATAATTTGTCTACATTTGCTTTCGAAGGGTTAAATCGTAATAACAAACTACTCCGTGTGTCACTAGTAAACTGGATGTAGCAGTGTTAGTAGGCGAGATCTTAAAGTCATTGAGATTAATTGATAAACATATCTAATTCCAGAAATATATGGAAAAGTAAGGCAGTAGAAAGAGAGAAATACATAAACTTGATAGAAGAACTGAAGATAATATGGAAAGTAAAAGATATCAATATGATCCCCATTCCCATTTCCTAAACAGTTTAAGTTACATAAACTACACAAGAGCCTGAAAGAACTCGATCTGCCATGAAAACTCTACATCGCGATGTAGAACATGGCGATACCCTCCACAGCAAAACAGTGCGACAGTTTCTGCTAATTAGTTACAAGTGAAGAATCTTGCTTACAACTGCGAAACTACTCTGTAAAAATCTACCAGCAGTGCAGGAATTGTAACTCTAAGAAATAGTGGAATATTACACAGAAATGTGACGATTTTCACTTTAAGATTTATGAGAAGTTTTGAAAAAAAATAGAGAGCAGAAATTTGTTCGAAGTACTGGAATGAATCCTTATTTTACATAAAACAAAGAGAAAAAGGTGTAGCAAGAATATACACACTTTTACACCAGGTGAGGGAACCTCTATTCCCTTCTCTATTCAAGCGAGCTTCAGTTTGGCAAAAATCTCTGTAAAATCGTTGACGTTTCGAAGTGGAGAATCTTTAACTACTGTTTCAATCTTAAATATTTCAGCCTAAAAGCTGACTCATAGATGTCCGTGTACTTAAATTCGCTGACGTACTGTAATTAAAGGCTTTTACCGTATCCATTTTACAAGTGATTTCTCTTTTCCAAGAAATGGCATTCACCAGAGAAAAGGTGAGTTTGACGATTCGTATTAAATTCTTAGTATCTGTAAAGAATAATATAGAAAGCAGTGTCAAGTATGTCTGCATATTTTCGTCTGAAAGTGACTAATTCGCAATGGGAGAGCAATTTAATTTTGCACGACTATTACACAGTTTCTAGGACAAAAAATTATAGTACTTCACAAAGAGTTTACTTGCTTTCATTGTTTCAAGACATTCAGATAAAATTCTTCCACGACATTCTTCAACATTTCTCAATGGCAGTTTAGCCTGAGTAATTTCATGTTTTAGCTATTAGCATGGAAATTCTGCAAACCGAGGCAGACAGCTGACTCATTGTTGATAATGACGTCATCTTAAATATATACAAGAAACGAATTCCTAAGGTACATATATTCTTACTTCATCTAATTGATGAACATGTTTGAATGTTGAAGGTTTTAATTTTACGAAATATCCACATATCCCAAACATTCACTGAAGCTCAAGTAGTGAGAGATTCGAATCAATAACACGGATTTCGAATGTCTATAAGTGACCTAATATTCTCAGTCACATTATTTTTCACTTGTCTCTTAACGTGTAATTTCCTCCTTCATTCAGTTTATTTTTGTTACACGCTCTTCCTCTTCATCTTCATCTTTGTATTCACAAGTCAATATTATTTGAGTATGCTCAGCAAGAAAGTGAGTTCCTTGGTCAATAGATTTATATAACGTAAACAAGATACACTGGCTTTAAAATATTATCTGACCCCTACTAATCGATAGTGATTGATAATTTGTTCGTGTAAGTGTGCCTTCTTTAGTTATTACTTCTATGAAAAGATGGCGAAGATAAGAGTGTCGTCAATAGTAGATAAATTTACCCGCATTACAAAATTTGAAATTTAATCCCCATCTAATGATTGTAGAAAACATTAGATTTAGCGGGAAACCGCTAAATCGTTTCAGGCGACAAAAATGCGATTTGTATAAACGTTAATAAAAATCTATAAATTCCATCCGATTGTGTTAATTCTTTGAGAAAGTGTTAAATTCGTGTGTCTACACCAGTGTCTATAATAGGTTTCGAGGTCCGATACAAAGAAAAGAAATTATGAAAATGCAGATTTCGCGAGATTTTCAATTACGAAAACATGAATAAAAATTACAAATTCCAACAGATTCTTCTAATTCTTTAAAAAAAAGTGTTAAATTTATGTGTCTGCACACATATCTATCAAAAGTTTCATGGTCTTATGAAGAGAAATATAAGTTTGTTAGTGTATAACTACGAAATGGGAAAAACGTTCGTTTCAGGCGACAAAAATGGGATTTGTATAAACGTTAATAAAATCTATAAATTCCAACCGATTGTGCTAATTCTTTCAAAAGTGTTAAATTCGTGTGTTTACACCAGTATCTATCATAGGTTTTCAGGTTAGATGCAAAGAAAAGAAATTATGAAAATGTAGATTTCGCGAGATTTTCAAATATGAAAACATGAATAAAAATTACAAATTCCAACAGATTCTTCTAATTCCTCAAAAAAAGTGTTAAATACATGTGTCTGCACGCATATCTATCAAAAGTTTCATGGTCCCATGCATAGAAACATAAGTTTGTCAGTGTATAACTACGAAATGGGAAAATCGTTCGTTTCAGGCGACAACAAAAAGCGATTTATATAAACGTTAATAAAATCGATAAAATCCAACCGATTGTGCTAATTCTTTTAGAAAGTGTTAAATTCGTGTGTCTACACCAGTGTCTATCATAGGTTTCGAGGTTCGATGCAAAGAAAAGAAATTATGAAAATTTATTTCTCGCGAGATTTTCAAATATGAGAAAATGAATAAAAATTATAAATCCCAACAGATTCTTCTAATTTTATTCCTTAAAAAAAGTGTTAAATTTATGTGTCTGCACGCATATCTATCAAAAGTTTCATGGTTCCATGCAGAGAAACATAATTTTGTTAGTGTATAACTACGAAATGGGAAAATCGTTCGTTTCAGGCGACAAAAATGTGATTTGAAAAAACGTTAATAAAATCTATAAATTCCAACCGATTGTGTTAATTCTTCCAGAAAGTGTCAAATTCGTGTGTTTACACCAGTGTCTATCATAGGTTTCGAGGTTCGAGGCAAAGAAAAGAAATTATGAAAATGTAGATTTCGCGAGATTTTCAATTATGAAAACATGAATAAAAATTACAAATCCCAACAGATTCTTCTAATTACTTAAATATGTGTTAAATGCATGTGTCTTCACGCATATCTATCAAAAGTTTCATAGTTCCATGCAGAGGAACATAGGTTTGTTAGTATATAACTACGAAATGGAAAAAAAAACGTTCGTTTCAGGCGACAAAAATACGATTTGTATAAACGTTAATAAAATCTACAAATTCGAACCGATTGTGCTAATTCTTTCAGAAAGTGTTGAATTCGTATGTTTACACCAGTATCTATCATAGGTTTTGAGGTTAGATGCAAAGAAAAGAAATTATGAAAATTTATTTTTCGCGATATTTTCAAATATGAAAACATTAATAAAAATTACAAATCCCAACATAATCTTCTATTTCCTTAAAAAAAAAGTGTTAAATTCATGTGTCTGCACGCATATCTATCAAAAGTTTCATGGTCCCATGCAGAGAAACATAAGTTTGTTAGTGTATAACTACGAAATGGGAAAACCGTTTCAGGCGACAAAAATGCGTTTTTATAAACGTTAATAAAACCTACAAATCCCAACCGATTGTGCTAATTCTTTCAGAATGTGTTAAATTTGTATGTCTACACCAGTGTCTATCATAGGTTTCGAGGTTCCATGCGAAAAAAAGAAATTATGAAAATTTTTTCTCGCGAGATTTTCAAATATGAAACCTTGAATAAAAATTACAAATCCCAACAGATTCTTCTCAGTCTTAAAAAAACTGTTAAATTCATGTGTCTGCACGCATATCTATCAAAAGTTTCATGGTCCCATGCAGAGAAACATAATTTTGTTAGTATATAACTACGAAATGGGAAAACGTTTGTTTCAGGCGACAAAAATGCGTTTGTATAAACGTTAATAAAATCTACAAATTACAACCGATTTTGCTAATTCTTTCAGAAAGTGTTAAATTCGTGTCTTCTACACCAGTGCCTATCATAGGTTTCGAGGTTCGACGTAAAGAAAAGAAATTATGAAAATTTATTTTCGCGAGATTTTCAAATATTAAAACATGAATAAAAATTACAAATCCCAACAGATTCTTCTAATTCCTTAAAAAAAGTGTTAAATTCAAGTGTCTGCACGCATATCTATCAAAAGTGCAATGGCCCCATGCAGAGAAATATAAGTTTGTTAGTGTATAACTACGAAATGGGAAAAACGTTCGTTTCAGGCGACAAAAATGCGATTTGTATAAACGTTAATAAAATCTATAAATTCCAACCGAGTGTGCTAATTCTTTCAGAAAGTGTTAAATTCGTGTGTCTACACCAGTATCTATCATAGGTTTCGAGATTAGATGCAAAGAAAAGAAATTATGAAAATGTAGATTTTGCGAGATTTTCAAATATGAAAACATGAATAAAAATTACAAATTACAACAGAATCTTCTAATTCTATAAAAAAAATGTTAAATTCATGTGTCTGGACACATATCTAACAAAAGTTAATATTCTTTTAGTCAAGAATAATGATATTTTATAAACAATTTCAAATTAGTGTAATTATGAAAATATTGAGATAAGGACAAATGTTTATATGAAATTTTTTGCTCAGAATGTCTTCAGAAATAAGCTCCAATAGCTCCTGTTAATGGGTTAGGGTTATTTTATTATTTTACGACGCTGTATTAACATCTAGGTTATTTAGCGTCTGAATGAAATGAAGGTGATAATGCCGGTGAAATGAGTCCGGGGTCCAGCACCGAAAGTTACCCAGCATTTGCTCCCTGTTAATCGTCATGGACTTTGATCAACTAAATGAAATGGATTGGAAGAAAAAACTCAAATACCACAAAAAAATATAATAGAAAAAAATAATTTTCATTGGTTTTAATAATTTAACAAAAATATTAGTCATTTCTAATCAAAGTTTTCAGGAATACTTTATATATGGAGCTTAAATCCATTGCCCTTATCGGGGACGATAAATCCTCATGAATCACCTTGTATAAGAGAAGAGAGAATTGAAGTAAGATTATGAAAGTAAATGAAGGAAAATATGAAAGAAGAAGATGAGGAAGAGGAAAGGTAAATAGATAATTATAATATGAAGAAGAAGAAGAAGCAGAAGAAGAAGAAGAGGAGGATACAGACTAAGCACTAGACCTAATAGGCCTCTACTGTATTCACAGAGCTGCATCGTAACATCGCGACTGAGAAAGAAAGCATTACGGACATTCCTACATCCGTTTACGGCGCATATTTTGTGCCAAGACCACATAATAATGAAATATTTGCATCGTAACAGGATACAGTTACTGAGGTACGGTACTCCGACACCTAGCCGCGCTGCTGTGCCCATTGTTTTCGTGTTTTTGCCACATGGGTCGTCATAACATTTCAGATAATAAGAGTCGATCCTTCATGCTGAAATCGCTAGGAGGGACATTTGCTTATTGTGTATCATGGTCTGCTGGAGGAACGCCGGCGGCAGCGAAGGGGGCCATGGAATTGATTGCACCAGTAATTAGAGGATTCTTCCTACCTGTCTTAATGGATGCGATACAACACCTTTCCTTTTTTTTGCATTTTTTTTGTGCTTTAATGAACACTGAACAGAAGGACGCATATTGTAAACATGGGAATAATCACATAGCCACAGTGTTTTTCTTTTCTCTGTGTAGACCAAAGACCTACAGAAATATTGCCTGGAAGAAAAGACCAAAACCTTTGTTTTCAGACTAAGAACCAAATATTCTGTTTTAAAAAAGCGTTGCAGTATTACAGAAGAATTATATTTCTCAAATTATGAGATACAATAAACTCTTTCTCTCAATATAATAATAATAATAATAATAATAATAATAATAATAATAATAATGATTTATTTTAGCTGGCAGAGTTAAGGCCGTAAGGCATTCTCTTCCACTCAACCAGCAAAAAGTATATACAGATATGCATGAACTTACAAAGAATTCAACAATTTGATTTAGATGAGAGTTAATGTATACAATAGTTATTTACGAATTAAACAACAAAATACTATGAACTATTATTTAAACACTGAAATAAACTGTGTAGCAGAATTAAACTAAAATACATAGAATGTTAATATATTTCACATAATATTAGATAATAGAAAGAGATTATTATGAGACAATTTTGAAAATACAGCACTATCAGAATGATGTCTAAAGAAAGAAGTAACAATGTAGTCAGTGACAGTTTAAATCAGTATGATTGGAGTGCAATCAGTATGACTGGAGTGAAAATCATGTATTCATGTCGCGTGCACAGAGTTGGGATTTTACGCATAAAAAAGGTTATTTACATTACAGTAAAATGCGCGTAAATAATGAGTAATTAACGTAATAAATTAAAAATGCGTAAAACACCTCTAACAACTTTTATTTTCACTCTTTCCTTGTTCAGTTTGTGATGAAAATTTACCAACAATCCTAGCTTATAACTCGAGGATACCAATTAATGTAAAAAAAAAAAAACGAAGACTTTAAGAAGATTTTGTAGTACATACCGGATGAAGTGAAAGGTTTCTACACAGAACTATACATATGGCCTACGACCAACAAAGATAGTAATGACAGTGGAAGCGAAGATTGAAAAATAAGTTTATTAATGTTCTGACATACAAAGAGTCTATTCAGTCATGCTCCCCAACTCTTTGATGATTAGTCATTTACCACATAAAATTTGGAAAATTATTACATTTAATGAGTTATTATGTTTAAATCATAATAAGTACCTTAAACTGATATACTGCTAAAAGGCCTTTATCACAATTAAGTAACAAAAACAAAAGTTTCGGAAATCAATAAAAACTGTTTAGTTTAATTAATTTTATTTTAATTTTCAAAATATTTTTAACACGTGATATTAGTTCCTAACTGTTAAGTTAATTCACATCCTCATATTCATCTTCTTTCACTGTGGCTCGTCTACGCCTGTGGAGTAATGGTCAGCGCGTCTGGCCGCGAAACCAGGTGGCCCGGGTTCGAATCCCGGTGGGGGCAAGTTAACTGGTTGAGGTTTTTTCCGGGGTTTTCACTCAACTCAATATGAGCAAATGCTGGGTAACTTTCGGTGCTGGACCCCGGACTCATTTCACCGGTATTATCACCTTCACATCATTCAGACGCTAAATAACCTAAGATGTTGATACAGCGTCGTATCGTAAAATAACCCAATAAAATAAAAATTCACTGTGGCTGTTCCTCGGCTTTGGAATTCCCTACGGAGTATTGTCAGGGACTGTCAGACATCAAACCAATTTAAGAATAGCCTAACGAAATATTTTTCTAACAATTATTGTTAACAATAATAGCTCTTTCAGGTTTCTCAATATTTAACGGTTATATTTATATCACAGAATAAATATTTAAATTATCTCATTGTTATTATTATTATTATATTATTATTATTATTATTATTATTATTATTATTATTATTATTATTATTATTATTATTAGTTGCGTTTTGTAAAATATATAAAGTCTTCCCAAAAAATAAATTAGTTAGATGTAATGGGGTTTTTCCAACAAACGAACTGAAAGTAAGCAAAGCATTGCTAGTTTTATAAATATTATAGTGAAGGAAAGTAAGTATGAACAATGTTATAATCTACGTGAAAACTACAGTATAAAAAAAAAAAAAAAAAAAAAATCTGCTGCTGCAGACATTTTTCTTATCATGAAGTAATTGATGTTTATAATGTCAAAATCAATAAATGTTAGTTTATTACTCCGAGTATAAAACAATTTTTACATTACGTATTTTACAAATAAATTACACGTAAAATACGTACAGGCAATTACTCACCCAACCCTGTGCGTGCGTGAACATGAAGACAAAAATATTTCATTTCGTAATATGCCAAAATTATTTCTACAACCGTCTTTAGGCCCGTAACACACTTGAAAGAGTTTTCGCTAGAGAGAAATGTGTTGCGAGAAAGAGGCGAAGAGCCTTCCTCCACACACTTGGCGGAGTTCTCGCTATCACAGATCACACCTCGCTATGATCATCTATGCACTGCCTTCATGCAGAAAGCATTTTTTTTATTATCGTAATCACTTGTTGGGGGAAATATTATAGGTTATGTATTTACATATATTGTCGTACTTAAATATATAACCTGTAAGTATATTGTCGTACTTTACAAATTACGTACGAACGCTATGTTGAATCTGAGTATTCAGATGATGAGAAAATAGAGTTACATGAACATAATATTATATTAATGAAAAGAAAAAGTAGGCCTAAAATTAAAGCCGGAGATATATGAAAATCACATTGTATCTTACGAAAATAAGGGCGAGTTTTGGACACTGGTTTCGATTTGAATGATGATACATTTAGGCGTTATTTCAGGTTGAATGGACCTCATTTTCTTGCCATTCACGATATGATAGAGGATTCTTTGCTATGTTCTGATTAAAATAATTATGTAAACTGTTAAGACATATAAATTATTTCAAATGTTTAATTAATACTATTAAATCTCATTAAAATAAAATATAGCCCTATTTATTTTCAGATCATCTGATATTTGTCTCCAGACTTCTTCTTTAAGTTTCGTGTTTTTATAGTTGTCATCCCGTGTATCATATAAATAGGCCTACGGGTGACATCGTACATGTTCGATAAATTTCTGACTGCAATTATCAGCCATCTTTCCTCATTTTCGAATAAAAACAATACAATTCATCGCCACCTGCGATATCTTTTTCTACATTCAATCGTCATAAAGAGTATAAATGTCAAACATCTTTTATAAATGTGTCAAGAAAATTCGCTGAGCTACCGATTCCAGCGAGAAACTCGCGCGAGGTTTTTGCCTCGAACGAGAATCTCTTCCAGTATGTGGACGTCCATTTGAATCCCTATTATCAATCTTTGAATTTTCTCGCAACACATTTCTCGCTAACGAAAACTCTTCAAGTGTATTACGGGTCTTATTTGTCTTCATTTTAACTCTCACGTTTTCATAATAGGTGAGCCTATAACTTCTATTAACAGAAAAAGTATGAATATATTGATAACATTTCTATCAGGACTTTTATTATTCCTTTTGGGGAAGAAAGATTGTAATTCATATTCTTCAAATGATATTCAGGAATAAATATAAAAAATAATGGCTCATATATTCATATTTGAAGGGTACACGGGAAAAACGAACAATGTTACATTTCCATTAAGGGTCAGATAATGATCTATTTCAGTATATTACTGCAAAATTTATTGATGTTTCTACTTGAATTGAAGGAAATCATGAGTGTATCCGTGGTTTTAACTCTCCTTTACCACTTCTGGTAAAAATAACTCTAAATTTTGTAGTAATACAGTGAATTAGATAACATCAGCCTTAAAGGAATTGTGACATTGTTCATTTTTCCCGTATAGCCTTCATATGTGAACACTGTCATAAAAACGGCACATCAGTGCACAAAAAAGGCCACTTTTTTGTTATCATAATTACTCATAATGGCGTAATTTTTAGTAAATTTGAAAATAGTCTATAATTGCAGAAGCAGTGAATACTGAGCATGTTAAATTGCAAGATGATAGAGTCATTAGTTGCTGAGAAAAAATATTGAATTTCCCTAATTTTTTAATGCTCAAACCTGTACATCCCGCCTTAATCCCATATTTCATAATTTGAAGAAAGCGCAGTTTAATTCTAGGCGACTGATTACTGTGTTATCTTAAACCTAATCTGTGGAATTTCACAACTCGTGAAATATGTCAATGCACAATCTCGACCGTGGCAAGTTGCTAGATGTTTGGAAGACTATGATTACGAGCTCTCGAACAATATATTCTACAATATTTCTTTTTCGCCTGGAGTCCCATTGCCTTCTTCCTCTATTTTCTCGTCATTAATCATTTTCCGACACGATCTGGAATACTTGCAATTAGTTTTGCTCCCATGTACACTCGGAGGTCGACACTGTTGTCAAAAAGGTCATGGTCAAGTTCAGGAGAAGAACGAGACAACGCATTTTTGCCGTGCGCAAGTCCTTCTACCTTGGAGAGCTACAGCTGAATCACGCAGACGAAGCCTAAGGGGTTTAAATAACATAAAGGAATAATAATAATAATAATAATAATAATAATAATAATAATAATAATAATAAGGGAATACTACTAATACTAGAAATTATAATTATTTTATTATTATTATTACTATTATTATTATTATTATTATTATTATTATTATTATTATTATTATTATTATTATTATTATTAGATGCACTATCACCTTTACTTTTTAACTTTGCTCTAGAGTATGCCATTAGGAAAGTCCAGGATAACAGAGGGGGTTTGGAATTGAACGGGTTTCATCAGCTTCTTGTCTATGCGGATGACGTGAATATGTTAGGAGAAAATCCACAAACGATTAGGGAAAACACGGAAATTTTACTGGAAGCAAGTAAAGAGATAGGTTTGGAAGTAAATCCCGAAGAGACAAAGTATATGATTATGTCTCGTGACCAGAATATTGTACGAAATGGAAATATAAAAATTGGAAATTTATCTTTTGAAGAGGTGGAGAAGTTCAAATATCTTGGAACAACAGTAACAAATATAACTGACACTCGGGAGGAAATTAAACACAGAATAAATATGGGAAATGCCTGTTATTATTCGGTTGAGAAGCTTTTATCATCCAGTCTGCTGTCAAAAAATCTGAAAGTTAGAATTTATAAAACAGTTATATTACCGGTTGTTCTTTATGGTTGTAAAACTTGGACTCTCACTTTGAGAGGGGAACATAGGTTAAGGGTGTTTGAGAATAAGGTGCTTAGGAAAATATTTGGGGCTAAGAGGGATGAAGTTACAGGAGAATCGAGAAAGTTACACAACGCACGAATTGTATTCTTCACCTGACATAATTAGGAACATAAAATCCAGATGTTTGAGATGGGCAGGACATGTAGCACGTATGGGCGAATCCAGAAATGCATATAGAGTGTTAGTTGGGAGGCCGGAGGGAAAAAGACCTTTGGGGAGGCAGAGACGTAGGTGGGAAGATAATATTAAAATGGATTTGAGGGAGGTGGGATATGATGGTAGAGACTGGATTAATCTTGCTCAGGATAGGGACCAATGGCGGGCTTATGTGAGGGCGGCAATGAACCTCCGGGTTCCTTAAAAGCCAGTAAGTAAGTAATTAATAATAATAATAACAACAATAATAATAATAATGTAGTAAAATAATAATAATACAACACAACACAAACAAGCTGCATTCCTAACAATGGTACAGAGACTACTCAACATACCAATGAACCAACAGGATTACAACAAAGAGCTAAACATAATCAAATACATAGCACAAGAAAACGGATACAACCCCAACATAATAGACAACATAATACGTAAGACAAAAAAAAAGCCACAAAAAAAAAGAACACAAGAACACAAAAAAATACATCACACTAACATACGAAAACAAAAACACACACAAGATTGCAACCTCATTCAAGAAATTAAATTACAACATCGCATACACAACAAATAACACTCTACGAAAACATCTCAACACACAAACTACACAAACAAACAAATACAACCATATAGGAGTATACAAACTCAAATGTAACACCTGCAACAACTTCTACATAGGACAGACAGGCAGATCACTTCAAACACGTTAAAAAGAACATATCACAGCCATAACAAAATTACAAAACATCACAAATGCTAACCACACCTACAGAGACATCAACACAGACATGGAAATACTACACATCCAACCAAAAAGCCAGAAAGTAAACATATTAGAACAATATGAAATATACAGACACACAAAAACACACCCCAATGAAATTCTCAACACACAACTCAATTTCAGAACACACACACTCTTTGACTCCACTTTACACCACACGAATACACCCTCACAGAAAACAGAACAAGAGGCGCCAAGACCAACAACGACCAGTTCTGAAGATGACCCATAAATAGGTCGAAACATGTAAACAAGGTACGTTAGAATTTAACACAAGAAAGTCTTATCATACATATTCCGAAGTGATACAGTGTTAAAAGTTGTGTAATCAAGATGTAGAATAATAATAGTAAAATAATAATTATTTCTAGTATCAATATTGCTTTATTATTATTATTGTTATTATTATTATTATTATTATTATTATTATTATTATTATCACCATCATCATAATCGTCTTGCTTCAAAGATTTTATAATTTCTTATTCCACGTTCACAGTTTCTAAATCCATCACTTCAGTGTACACTATTCATATATTTATATATTCAATGCACTGTCTTAATGGGAGTCTGTACACCGAATTTTGAAAAATAGAAATTAAATTTTGGTTGGTTTTTATCGTTTTTCGATAGTTTAATATGTGTAAAATGATAATATGATTTTATTTCTTCTAATTGTCAGCTTTTAGTCCTATCTTCAGCTAAAATACTGTAGCAATTCTTCATGCAAAAATGTTACCTATAGTAATGTCACAAGAGGTCTGAGATTTACCGATAAATCCACGAGCGAAGCAAGATAAGCAAATAAATTATGTATGTAGTGTAATGTGTGTCACGAGATTTTATTGGCGAAAACTTATGCGCTAAGAGTGCTGTTATTTGCCCATGTCACTTTTCGAACGGCTGAATTTTTGTCAGTTATGGCTCTCAATTTTTGAATGAAGTCAAAAAATTACTTTCAAGTGCAATATCTAAGTAGAAGTTATTTTTCATTGAGTGTATAATGCAAGGTTGTGAATATGAGGAGTAATGGAAGAGATGAATAGCATGAAGAAAATATGTTAATGAAGAGAATAAATTGAAGAAGAGGTAAACAGGAAGAGATAAAGATTATAAAAAGAAGGAAAAAGAAGAAATGAGGAAAGAAACAAAGGAAATGGGAAAAGGGAAAGATAGGGAAAAAAGATAAACAGAGATAGACGGACATGAGGACAAGACAAGTTAAAGAAGATAAGGAAAAAAGGAGGAAAAACAAAAAGTGATAAAAATAAGGAAATGAAAAGTGAAAGAGAAAAGATCAAAGAGTAATTTATGTAGTTTGTCTTTTGATCAAGAGTTCAAGAAATTAAACTACAATTGTCAGCATGGTAAAAGAACTGAACTCGGAACATTTGTTGAGAAAGTAAGCATCATCTTCATAATATAGAATCTTTTATTATTCTCTAAAATATTTTGTTTTTAAATGTCTTCTCTTATTGAAGCATTTTATTGTTCGATGAAAAATCATTTTCTCTGATGACATTATCACAAATATTTTCACTGAGAATGTATGATCAATTCCTATTTCAAAGAATGCATTTAACTCAAATTCAGAACTCCAGCCATAGGAATCACAAGAGAATGTTCATCTTCTGTCATCTTTGATTAATATGTCCAATTTTTATGTTTAATAAACATTAATTATGAGCAGGAATTAATATCTTATATACTCAGGATAAGTTTGTGTTTCTCCTCTCATAATTTTTCTAATATCTTACACCTTGGAGGCGCCACAAATATAATCTGCTAACCAAAAATTCAGCTAAAATTTAGATTAATTAGTATCCACTCTGCTATCATTAATTTTAACGCCGATGTTAAACGACTAGTTTAATGAAACAACACTCATTGTGTATGCCGAACTAGACGGAGCTCGCCCATAGTTGAAGTTGTGCTTCCAACTCTCACGGGTTTCCTAGAGATGAACTTTTCAGAATACAGAAGGGATATTATACCAACTTGAAGATAGTGTTAATTAAATAAACTGGTTTATGTGGGACAATCCGTCCCAACTCTAACAGTAGTCCTTTACAAAACATTGTTATGTAGAAGAAGCAACTATATTACATTTGCAAAACTGTATATTCTCACGTTTTACTATGTAACATACTAGATATTGTAATTTCCCTGAAAGGTAAACATTTCTATATTCTGTCTATGATGGGGTGTACATGGAAAACCAGCAAAGAGCTTTATTAATTTGACAATAAACATATACTAGTTTTATTGAGATCCCAAACCTCAAAATTACTTACGACAAAAACGGAATATTATTCACTAAAAATTAATTATTTGTGCAAATATATATAAATTAAATAACAGAAATGGTTTAGTACATTATGCAACGAGCCTATAATGGTAGTAATTAAGACGTGAGTATGTTTGTTTATGAAACGACCTGAATTGTGAGATGTGCGCAGACGCCAAAGTATTGATTTTTTCCGAAACACGAATGTCATTGACCTTGATATAATCTAGAGAATAACATGAAGATTAGGCTGGATATAACCTGGAAATTGATTTAGAATTGAAAAACGAGATGACAAATTGAATTTATTTGAATATTATTTACAAATAAAGCTAATTATTATAGTAACAGAACATAACCTTCTGCGACAGTATTGGATTTCCAGCCTCCGTAACTTTTCGCTAGTTGTCTTTCGATTGCATATCCGGGAATAATCGATACTTGCGGTTTAATAATGGTACAATCAGAACAAAGTTGATTTTTCATTGACTAAACAACTGAATTATAATGAATAGGTGTACTTTAATGAGGTGCATTAAAGGGCTACTACCAGGTGTATAATTACTACATTTCAGCGTGGTCGAGCATAAAATTAGTTATTAAATCAGATCGAAGCCGCATTTGTAGTTCAGCGTTAGCACTCTGGCTTTCCATCCAGACGACTTGAGTTCGATCTCCGGCCTAACCATCAATCAAAGTAAAATCCAGTTAGCGAGTGGTTTGCAATACATTGTTAGATATTTAATTGTCTCCTTGATAACAAGAGTAAACAAAATATATTTATGGAAGAACACAAGAAAAAAATGTGTGAAGATAAAATTCTAAAAATACAGAGGTGTTAATTTAAATTATTCTCAAACATAAATCAGTTATAAAGAATAACAAAGCAGATTGTTACCACCAAACAAATGGAAGGGGATTGAAAACAAGTTTATGAGAACAATAATTGAAGCGGTGAGACCAATAAGCATTCAAGTCCATTTACACAAGTTTCGAGAAAAATGCAAAAAACTTTTTTTTTTTATTTCATACCTAATTATTATTTTTTGCACGTAATATTTCTGGTTGTTTTAGAGATCAAGACAAAGTGGTATACCAACTTTTAAAATCGTAACACTTGTGAAAATATCCAAAATTTAATTTCAAATTTGCAAAATATGAATGACCAGAAGTGTACTTGAATGGTTATTGATCTCACCGCTTCAATTCCATGAATATAATTTCCAGTTTGAAAAAGTCTAAAGCTGTGTTATGAAAACGCAAATAAACATGAACTGTGAAAATAACATGATCTTTAATCTAGTATATTCAACAACATAATTCTTATAGCATAATGATCAATATTATACGTGAAAAATATTAATACAGACTTTCCCTTAAATACAAATAAAATAAACTTCACTGTTTTACTTTCAGGAACGATATCACTTATTATTTTTTGCTTAGAAAATATAATTATTCAGCTTCAGCTAAACTAAGTGAGCCACCATGAACCACGAAAAGTCGCCAGTTCTGTTAGATCTGATCTTAGGTCAAGACGAAATGATTTTTTATTAAAGTTTATTGAACAAAAAAATCTAAGGTCATCTTAACTGAAGGTTTCACTGCCTGAACTCACATTAAATTATTTATACAACTGGGCCTTAGAGTTCTAAATCTAACATTGGAGAGATCAGGAGCATTTTGAGATGTACAGCAACAAATGTTAATTTTCCTAAATCTAACATTGGAAAGAGCAGCAGTACCGTCAACGCAGGCTACTTTGACCCTTAAGGTGTTACTTGAACCCAGAAGAAAAAGAAATGTTTTCGTCGATGTAAAATAACAGTTTGGTGTCAAAAGTTGTGGTCTTTATTCTCTGCGAACTTTCACCTGTACAAATATTTTCACCTAAGTTACTCCAATGGTAAATAAAAATGTTTTTCTTCTGGGTTCAAGTAACACCTTAAGGGTCCAAGTAGCTCGCGTTGACGGTATCTTTAAACTGTGACAAACATTATTATTCCTAAATCTAACACTAGAAAAAGTGTAACTTTCTTTGGAATATGATATTAAATATTACTATTACTAAATTTAATATTAGAAAGAGCACGAGTACCTTCTGATATGTAGCAACATATTCTAACTGTCCTAAACCTAACATTGGAAAGAACAGGAGTATGTTGAAACTATGGTAATAAACATCATTATTCCTGAATTCAATATTAGAAAGATCAGGAGTATCTTAGAATTATGATAATACATATTTTTTTCCTAAATATAACATTGGAAAAAGTAGGAGTACCTTGTTATTGATAACAACAGATCATAATTGCTCTAATCTTAATATTAGAACGAACAGTAGTAACTTGAGACTTTGGCAATAAACGTTATTATCCTTTAAATCTACCATTAAGGAAAGCTGGAGTATCTTGTTATGTATAGCAATAGATCTTAATTGTCCTAATCCTAACCCTTGAAAAGAACAGCAGTGTCCTGAGATTGTAACATAAACATTATTATTCCTAAATCTAACATTAGAAAAAGCAGGAGTAGCTTGAGATAAAGGCAATAAATATTATACCTAAATCTAACGTTAATGTCTTAAACCTACCATTCGAAAGAACAGAAGTATCTTCAGATTATTGCAGTAAACATCACTACTCCTAAATCTAACATTCGAAAGAGCAGAAATATCTTATTATAAACAGTAGTACCATGTGATGTATAGCAACAGATCTTAATTATCACTAATCTAACACTGGAAAGAGCAGAAGTATTTTGAGACTATGGCAATAAACATTATTATTCCTAAATTTAACATTAGAATGAGCAGGAATATCTTGTGATTATAACAATAAATGTTGTTATAAACAGAAGTACCATGTGATGTATAGCAACAAATCTTAATTGTCATAAATCTAACAATGGAAAGAGCAGAAGTAACTTGAGACTATGGCAATAAACATTACTATTCCTAAATCCAATATTAGAATGAGCAGAAATATATCGTGATTATAACAATAAATGTTATTATTAACAAGACTACCATGTGATGTATAGCAACAGATCTTAATTGTCATAAACCTAACACTGGAATGAGCAGGAGTATCTCGAGAATATGGCAATAAACATTACTATTCCTAAATCTAGCATTAGAATGAGCAGGAATATCTTGTGATTATAACAATAAATATTATTATTAACAGGAGTATCGTGTGATGTATAGCAACAGATCTTAATTGTCATAAACCTAACACTGGAATGAGCAGGAGTATCTCGAGAATATGGCAATAAACATTACTATTCCTAAATCTAGCATTAGAATGAGCAGGAATATCTTGTGATTATAACAATAAATATTATTAACAGGAGTATCATGTGATGTATAGCAACAGATCTTAATTGTCATAAACCTAACACTGGAATGAGCAGGAGTATCTCGAGAATATGGCAATAAACATTACTATTCCTAAATCTAGCATTAGAATGAGAAGGAATATCTTGTGATTATAACAATAAATATTATTATTAACAGAAGTACCATGTGATGTATAGAAACAGATCTTAATTGTCATAAACCTAACACTGGAATGAGCAGGAGTATCTCGAGAATATGGCAATAAACATTACTATTCCTAAATCTAGCATTAGAATGAGCAGGAATATCTTGTGATTATAACAATAAATATTATTATTAACAGAAGTACCATGTGATGTATAGAAACAGATCTTAATTGTCATAAACCTAACACTGGAATGAGCAGGAGTATCTCGAGAATATGGCAATAAACATTACTATTCCTAAATCTAGCATTAGAATGAGCAGGAATATTTTGTAATTATAACAATGAATATTATTATTAACAGGAGTATCATGTGATGTATAGCAACAGATCTTAATTGTCATAAACCTAACACTGGAATGAGCAGGAGTATCTCGAGAATATGGCAATAAACATTATTATTCCTAAATCTAGCATTAGAATGAGCAGGAATATTTTGTGATTATAACAATGAATATTATTATTAACAGGAGTATCATGTGATGTATAGCAACAGATCTTAATTGTCATAAACCTAACACTGGAATGAGCAGGAGTATCTCGAGAATATGGCAATAAACATTACTATTCCTAAATCTAGCATTAGAATGAGCAGGAATATCTTGTGATTATAACAATAAATATTATTATTAACAGGAGTATCATGTGATGTATAGCAATAGATCTTAATTGTCATAAACCTAACACTGGAAAGAGCAGGAGTATCTCGAGACTATGACAATAAACATTATTATTCCTAAATCTAACATTAGAATGAGCAGGAATATCTTGTGATTATAACAATAAATATTATTATTAACAGGAGTATCATGTGATGTATAGCAACAGATCTTAATTGTCATAAACCTAACACTGGAAAGAGCAGGAGTATTTAGAGACTATGACAATAAACATTATTTCTAAATCTAACATTACAACAAGTAGAAGTATCTTGTGATGTATAGCAGCATATCTTAATTGTCCTAAGCCTAATATTGGACAAAGTATAAGCATTTTGTGATTATATCAATATATCTTAATTATTCTAAACGTAACATTATATCTTACAAAGATCAGGAGCATCTTGTGATACACAGCAAATACTTTCTTTAAGTGTGCTAAATCTAAATTGAAAAGATCAAGTATATCTCGTGATGAATGAACACCAATAGACTTTAATTCTTCTAAATCTCTAACTCTAGCTCAGTTGTTGTTGATGATTATAATGACAGCGATAACAATGAAGATAACGATAATAACAGTATGTAACAAACGTCTTCTCATCATGAAGAAAATTAGATTCTTCCGAATTGCAATAGCACGTAAATATACAATTAACTTCAAAGTCTTTGTTAACCTTGGAAGTACTCGTCTTCATCATGCATCTCGAAGTACAGTTACCCTACTTCTGCAACCTCTTGCTAATATTGAACATAATTTTACAGGGCCGCCCGCATATAATGAAATAGTGAAGCAGTTTAGTGGATAATAAGCACACGTCGTGTTTTACGTTTTGTATAGTTGGTAACGCAGGCTGAGGGTTGATAACAAAGGCTCCTCACAAGAACTCCATCGAGGCTAACAAAAGACGCTCTGTTCCTTTCTCCACGCTGTTTTTACTCGCCTTCTTGTACAAGCTGTTCTGAATGCGGAGATCTGACAGGTATGCCAGAAGAATGGGGCCAAACTTGGACTGGGACCCAAGAGTCTCACCCGGAAGTCCTTCGCATTCTGGGCACCTGAGGTTCAACTCTTTTCTCTCCCACTTATGGCCACTTCACAGCGCCGTCATATAGATGTGATGGCAAAAGATTTGATAATGGAATGGAACGTAAATGAACGTAATGATGAGAAGAGTTCGGATAACAGGACTTTGGATCTCTAAAATTCTCCCAGTAGGTTATGCTTAGTTACATTTCACAGACTGAAGAGTAGCAGTAGGTAATAACACTGTTTTAAATTTGTGCATTTATTTACACTTACTTCAATCTTTAGCTGAAAAGAGAGTACTAATTACTTACTGGCTTTTAAGGAACCCGGAGGTTCATTGCCGCCCTCACATAAGCCTGCCATTGGTCCCTATCCTGAGCAAGATTAATCCAGTCTCTACCATCATATCCCACCTCCCTCAAATCCATTTTAATATTATCTTCCCATCTACGTCTCGGCCTCCCCAAAGGTCTTTTTCCCTCCGGTCTCCCAACGAACACTCTATATGCATTTCTGGATTCGCCCATACGTGCTACATGTCCTGCCCATCTCAAACGTCTGCATTTTATGTTCCTAATTATGTCAGGTGAAGGATACAATGCGTGCAGTTCTGTGTTGTGTAACTTTCTCCATTATCCTGTAACTTCATCCCGCTTAGCACCAAATATTTTCCTAAGCGCCTTATTCTCAAACACCCTTAACCTATGTTCCTCTCTCAGAGTGAGAGTCCAAGTTTCACACCCATACAGAACAACCGGTAATATAACTGTTTTATAAATTCTAACTTTCAGATTTTTTGACAGAAGACTAGATGACAAAAGCTTCTCAACCGAATAATAACACGCATTTCCCATATTTATTCTGCGTTTAATTTCCTCCCGAGTGTCACTTATATTTGTTACTGTTGCTCAAAGATATTTGAATTTTTCCACCTCTTCGAAAGATAACTCTCCAATTTTTATAGTTCCATTTCGTACAATATTCTGGTCACGAGACATAATCATATACTTAGTCTTTTCGGGATTTACTTCCAACCCTATCTCTTTACTTGCTTCAACTAGAATTTCCGTGTTATCCCTAATCGTTTGTGGATTTTCTCCTAGCATATTCACGTCATCCGCATAGACAAGAAGCTGATGTAGCAACAGAAATTATCATAGAAGACGAAAAGATAAAATGAAGTAAAACAACAAAGATAAAAGTGACGCAATTCTAATAACAGCTCTTCTCATAGAAGTTAGGTTATTTTACGACGCTTTACCAACATCTTGGGTTATTTAGCATTTGAATGAAATGAAGGTGATAATGCCGGTGAAATGAGTCCGGGGTCCAGCACCGATAGTTACCCAGCATTTGCTCATATTGTGTTGAGGAAAAACCCCGACCGGGAATCGAACAAGGGCCACCTGGTTTCGCAGCCAGACGCACTAACCGTTACTCCACTTCTCATAGAAGGAGAAAAGGAACAATTAAGGAAAGTAATACTAACCTAATGCCATGCCCTAAGGAAAGCTAAAAGGGAGGTGTACGAAGAAGTCAATAATTGCGTTTTTACCGATAGCAGCCACCGACGAGCTGATATTGTATCGATCAACAGGAAGAGAGAAAGAGCTCTTATTCTAGATCCCACCGTGAGAATGGAGCAACAGGCAAAATAACGAGGTAGCCACAATCCTCGACTAATTGCTCTGTCGCCAAACACAATTCACAATTCATGCAATAAATACAAATAGATCATTTTCTTAATTAATAACAGTGTATATCTCCAATAAATGATTCCTTAGCATCGCCACAGATACACTTGATTGTACTTGTCACTATATCTTGTCATTAGAAAGTTATTGAAATTTATATTTTCCCCGCCATTCATAAAATATTTTGATATGATACTTCTTGCACAAAAGGAGAGATCTATAACTGAAACTCGATTAATATATTTCAGTATTATTTGTATTTATCCTGGTAATAATGAACAGTTTGACTCGTAGACATTTTGTTTTTTCAGCATTAACTTCCCATGATTTTACGAGAAGATTCGAAGAGAACGGCAGTTACGTAGACTTTCAGCTCCCCACTACTACCATTAATGCACAACACAATGTCAATATGGCGGTTGCTGTCGTCTGCGATACAACGAACTTTTCTGTTGATTTTTCGAGTTCGTCATTTTTTCCGGTTATTATATGCTTATTTAAGTTGTGTTAACTCTCGCTAGTGGTTTTATATTTTATTTTATCCGTCTTAGTATTTATTTTATTATTGTAAATATTTTTGTTTTATCAATATTATTATTATTATTAATGAATTATTTTGTATTATAATCTTTGTACCATTTCCGTCACGATTATTCTATTATTATTATTATTATTATTATTATTATTATTATTATTATTGTTACTATTATTTATATCATCAGCATTATTATTTGAACCCTGTAAAATTTATGTAGACTACTGAACTGTACCCGAGCACGAGCATATGCTCATTTCGGGTATCTATTCATAAGTATTCAATTCAAATGTAAATTGTAAATAAATTTGAATTTGAATTTGAATGCATAGAATTCGCAGCGGTGTGCGCTGTAGCTGATCCTGCTGAAACCAGCCACTCAATCGTTCATTTCTTGTTAGATGCAGAAAAAAAATATTTAGAATTGAAGTTACATAAACGTGTGAAACAACTGTTGCGTCGAAAAATTCTACTCGCATTCACTGCACACCAAACTCCAACCTTTGCAGCGTGGTGAGGAACTTTATGAATAATATGGAGATTTTCGGTAGCCCAGTATCTATTGTTCTGAGTAGAAACGTGACCGTGAAGATGAAACCATGCTTCATCAGTGAATAGCGATAAAAGTGGGTCCACGTCGCCATTATGAACGGACTACACAAACCAATTGCAATAATAAAATTAACCCTAGTTACAGGATCTTGTGGTTGTAAAGCATGAACTACAGTTACCCTGTACTGCTTAAGTTTCAGAAGTTTCGTTGCCACAAAAGCTGACGTCTTGGAAATGTTAACCTCTTGTGCTAAACGTCGCAGTGATTTTCGGGGTGAGTGCTCTAACCGGGCCCTACTTCATCAAGCATCTCTTCTGTCAGTACACGGCGTTGTTGAACACGCTTATTGTTCAAGAAAGATCCTGTACATCTGACTTTATTGACAATGTCATGAATAGTTGACCTGCTAGGAATTCGATCACCTGCAAACCGATATTCAAATTCTCTTCGACACCTTCTTTCACATACGCATCATAGAGAAAAATACGTTGTTCTAAAGTATACTCAGCCATTATTAATAGACACTTTATCACCACGAGACAACACAATTTTACTCACAGCACGCGCACATACGTCTTTCCCTCACGACAGATCCAACTCGACTGACTGGCGTGTCAGCGGTAGCTACAGCGCTACTCTGGCGGCAGACGCGCCAATCTTCATCCAGTCCAAGGTCGCCGCGGAACGGTCCGGCCGAGCTACGAACGCACTGTAGAAAGTATTTGTCTACAAATTTTTAAGGACTCTGTACGTATACTAAATACTCATTTGTATTCTACATATTAATGTGATTGTATAAAAATTGTATAGCAATTTTTTAGAGCAAGTAATATTAGTTTCCAAATTAGTACAGTTCTCATGTTAATTAAATTAAATTCTTGTACGTTTGTAATTCTGGATCTGAATGATCACCTGATCTGTGAGGCAGATGTCTCCCTTTCTTTGTGAGAAGTTATTATTATTTAGTAGAATTTAGTGTTATCAGTTTTATGTTATTTCTGTACTTCCTGATAACAGATTTATTTCAAATTTATTTACAATTTACATTTGAATTGAATACATATGAATAGATACCCGAAATGAGCATATGCTTTTGCTCGGGTACAGTCCAGTAGTCTACATAAATTTTACAGGGGTCAAATAATAATGCTGATGATATAAATAATAGTAACAATAATAATAATAATAATAATAATAATAATATAATTATTGTATTGTGTATAAAATTGTATATGTGTTGTAAATTGCATTATGTATTGCTTATCATTTTACTGTGTATTGTTAATATTGTATATACCACTGCCATCGGGTGCTTGCCTACTTGCAGTGTAAATAAATACATACGTGACAGAAATGATACGAAGATTGTAATACAAAATAATTCATTAATAATAATAATAATAATAATAATAATAATAATAATAACAATAATAATAGTGATAAAACAAATTTATTTACAATATTAAAATAAATACTAAGACGGATAAAATAAAATATAAAACCACTAGCGAGAATTAACACAACTTAAATAAGCATATAATAACCGGAAAAAATGCCAAACTCGAAAATCAACAGAAAAGTTCGTTGTATCGCAGACGACAGCAACCGCCGTATCGACATTGTGATGTACTATATATTATATCAGCCAGAATATCAATTAGAGATATTATGTAGTAATTTTATAGTTAAAAAAAATATGTACGAGTGACTCAATTCCAGCAACAGAATAATATCTTTGGCCAAGGAAGAAACAGAGAAAGAAGTTAAGCTAAGCACTCATAAGAGGCTTACAACGCCGAGAGTAGAAACTCTACTCATCGTTATGTGTGAACGTAAATTTGTACTTTGTTATGGTGACATCATGAATATAAACACAACGATATATAGTAAACCATCTGCACGTTTAAAGAATGAAATAGGCTGCGCGCAGTTTCGCGAGGTGGTGCAGCATTGTCAATTGGACATAATAAAGTATGCCTTTGTGCGACGCTTATGGAAATGCGTTAGCTTGAAGCGCTATTTGAACAACTGCTACTTGACGCTGCAGCCCACAATAATGACCTCACTAGCAGAGCGAATAACGTGCTCATTGTGCAGACTTTTGTCTCTTTATAGCACCGCCGCAGAGAAATACTTGTGAGCACAGAAAATATTTTACGTCTCCTACCTTCATCCCATCTTAATTTCAATTCCTCATATTCTCGACGTAAGCTATACGCCGCTATACTAATCATTCCAATCGAAAAGATCATTTGCGACTGCGTAATGGCATCACTTTCTAGACGTCCTCTTTTCGACCCTCTGGATAGTACTTTAAATCAGCAATGGTAATGACTAGGGCTCGAGAGAATATACCTTAAAACGGCTATTAAATGTAGGCCTATTTGCAATTATTATGACCATAGTAAGTGACGTGAATATGTTAGGAGAAAATCCACAAACAATTAGGGAAAACGCAGAAATTCTTGTTGAAGCAAGTAGAGCGATAGGGTTGGAAGTAAATCCCGAAAAGACTAAGTATATGATCATGTCTCGTGACCAGAATATTGTACGAAATGGAACTATAAAAATTGGAGATTTATCCTTCGAAGAAGTGGAAAAATTCAAATATCTTGGAGCAACAGTAACAAATATAAATGACACTCGGGAGGAAATTAAACGCAGAATAAATATGGGAAATGCCTGTTATTATTCGGTTGAGAAGCTTTTGTTATCTAGTCTTCTGTCAAAAAGTCTGAAAGTTAGAATTTATAAAACAGTTATATTACCGGTTGTTCTGTATGGTTGTGAAACATGGACTCTCACTTTGAGAGAGGAACAGAGATTAAGGGTGTTTGAGAATAAGGTTCTTAGGAAAATATTTGGGGCTAAGCGGGATGAAGTTACAGGAGAATGGAGAAAGTTACACAACGCAGAGCTGCACGCATTGTATACTTCACCTGACATAATTAGGAACATAAAATGCAGACGTTTGAGATGGGCAGGACATGTAGCAAGTATGGGCGAATCCAGAAATGCATATAGAGTGTTAGTTGGGAGGCCGGAGGGAAAAAGACCTTTGGGGAGGCCGAGACGTAGATGGGAGGATAATATTAAAATGGATTTGAGGGAGGTAGGATATGATTATAGAGACTGGATTAATCTTGCCCAGGATAGGGACCAATGGCAGGCTTATGTGAGGGCGGCAATGAACCTACGGGTTCCTTAAAAGCCAGTAAGTAAGTAAGTATAGTAAGTGAAATATGATGCATAAATGAGTAAAGGCAATAGAAAGACTCAGAAGAAGATGAAATTACTACATTCAATTCCATGATGTCGGAACAGGGCAATAGGTCTAAACCAGTAGTGACCAAAACTCGAACGGCAGCGATTACATGCGAGAGGCAGTCTAAGAAGTAAGGAGACGGGGGAGAGGTACTTGGCATGAAAACTACAACCAGTGGTGGTTCGTGCACTAACATTGAGTTCTTCATAAACCCCGCGAATGAAAATAGCAAGCTTTGCTGTATCAGTAATGTCACTACTGTCATCAAAAACCAATAAAAAATATATACAAATTTTCTTGTTAATAATCCACAATGAACACAATCAAAAATTTCCCGAATTCTCTTCAGAATATTTAGTCGAGAAATGTTCATTTTTTTTTTTTTCAAAATCAATTAAGAATTGTCATTGGACAAATTATTTCAGCCATCTTGATCATTATAAAACTCTCCTTCGCTGGAAGGCTTAAGAGAACGAGCTATTTCATTCGCCACTAGATAGCTGGCTTACTTACATTTATTTATGTCATCTTTCTTTTCATGACAATAATTGAAAGCTGATTTCAGTTCTTGGAGTTTAATAGATCGTTTCATTACTACACTAGCACGTAATATTCAATCAGTTTCTTTATATAATTTTTTATTATTATTATTATTATTATTATTATTATTATTATTATTATTATATTAAATCAATAATTAGTAAATACCTGATGACAGTCATCAAAAGATTAATAAAAAGAAATTAAAATGGTATTGAGAGATTCATTTTCCATTTTACACAATCATTTGTATAATACTACGTAATATTTTTTTTTTACTGCATTTCATTACTCTTCATTATACTTTCATCTCATGTTTCTCCTAAATCAAATTGTACTTTATTTTTAAATTTATCATTATTTCGTATTCTCTCCGTAAATCATATTGCATCTTATTTTTAATTTAACCTCTGCTTTGTATTCTGGATTTTACTTGAAGCAAGTAAAGAGATAGGGTTGGAAGTAAATCCCGAAAAGACAAAGTATATGATTATGTCTCGTGACCAGAATATTGTACGAAATGGAAATATAAAAATTTGAGACTTATCCTTCGAAGGGGTGGAAAAATTCAAATATCTTGGAGCAACAGTAACAAATATAAATGACACTCGGGAGGAAATTAAACGCAGAATAAATATGGGAAATGCGTGTTATTATTTGGTTGAGAAGCTTTTATCATCTAGTCTGCTGTCAAAAAATCTGAAAGTTAGAATTTATAAAACAGTTATATTACCGGTTGTTCTTTATGGTTGTGAAACTTGGACTCTCACTCTGAGAGAGGAACAAGGTTAAGGGTGTTTGAGAATAAGGTGCTTAGGAAAATATTTGGGGCTAAGCGGGATGAAGTTACAGGAGAATGGAGAAAGTTACACAACACAGAACTGCACGCATCGTATTCTTCACCTGACATAATTAGGAACATAAAATGCAGACGTTTGAGATGGGCAGGGCATGTAGCACGTATGGGCGAATCCAGAAATGCATATAGAGTGTTAGTTGGGAGACCGGAGGGAAAAAGACCTTTGGGGAGGCCGAGACGTAGATGGGAGGATAATATTAAAATGGATTTGAGGGAGGTGGGATATGATGATAGAGACTGGATTAATCTTGCACAGGATAGGGACGATGGCGGGCTTATGTGAAGGCGGCAATGAACCTTCGGGTTCCTTAAAAGCCATTTGTAAGTAAGTAAGTAAGTAAGTAAGTGGTCAGCCGTAGATGTCTCAAATTGTGGAATTTGTTGTCGTAGTAATTATTTTACCATTCAAGGGAATATGTATATATATATATATATATATATATATATATATATATATATATATATATATATTGAGGCACTTATATAAGAATTATGGTAACACTTGCTGATAAATAATAATAATAATAATAATAATAATAGTAATAATAATAATAATAATTGAGCGTAATGTCTGTAATATCGCTTCTATGTACTATATATATACTACCTGAACCGTTGAGCAAAGCAACATATTACATTTTCTCCGACAGAACAGCGAATAAATTCCTCTTCCCATTCTGTACGAAACCTTCTGTTCCTGCCCGTAGAGACAGAGGGTTTGTAGAGCGACATGGTACCGACACTGCTTACCTTCAGTACATGAGCGAGGCAGAGAGCAATGTACAGGAAACTCCCCTTACTAGTATGAATGTCTTTGATTACACGATGTAATCACGATACCCAATTTGGTCACCGCTGAGTCTAAACCCTATGGCTGATGACGCTGAAATGAACAATAATAAATAAATTAAATTGTGTTTCCTGTAAGAGCCTTAACACTACGAAGGTATAAACTTACTCGTATGTATTGTTTAGTGAAGCAAAGGCAGTTTCTTTGTCCAAAGAGCGATGAATTTCAATTCACTTGATTATTGCCCCACAGGATATTTTTGTATTTTAAATAACTTCTTCACAAGTCTGAATATGTTATCAAGGTGTAGGCTAAATCTATATGTCGTAACCGTTCCTCACAGGACGAGAAACAGAGAAAAGGAGAGGTCTCATGGTATGATGGATTGGCGTATCCTACTGAAAATATCGTGTTTCTGACATCGGCGTATATCCAGAAATTATTTAAATGTTAGTTCGGTACTTTGAAGACTAACCTGTCGACAAAATCAAAACAATGGAATCGATAGTTTCATAAACAACATTATTCCAAAAACAGTAAAATGTTATGTTTTATTTAACGACGCTCGCAACTGCCGAGGTTATATCAGCGTCGCTGATGTGCCGGAATTTTGTCCCACAAGAGTTCTTTTACATACCAGTAAATCTACTGACATGACTCTGTCGCATTTAAGCACACTTAAATGCCGTCGACCTGACTTGGGATCGAACCCGCAACCTCGAGCATAGAAGGCCAGCGCTATACCAACTGCGCCAACCAGGCTGACCCAAAAAGAAGTAAATTTTACATGAGGGACATAAAACAATTTTTCTCCTAAACAGTGAATGCATGAGCGTCTTCAATTGGTGCAATATTAACCTTCCGCACTGGGCTACTATAAGAAGACACTATGGTGAAGTAATGGTGAAGAACTAAGAAAATCCACTGAAAATTACATTACGCATCCAATTCAAAATATTGTGACTCATTTTACGTATCCACTTAAAAATATTGACATTATCTTTACGTATCGATTTCAAAATATTGGAACTCATTTTACGTAGGGGAGAGTCGGGTAGCATCGGACATCGGGTAATATCGGACAGTGAGTTTCTTTCATCTACCACACGATGATAGTACCTGATTGACATGGTTACGTTTCTGTGATGTCGCATAGAGAAACGTAACCATGTCATTCAGGTACTACCATATGGTGGTAGATGAAAAAAACGCACTGTCCGATACTACCCGACTATCCCCTATTCATTTCAAAATATTGAGACTTTCTTTATGTATCGATTTCAAAATATTGGAACTCATTTTACGTATTCATTTCAAAATATTGGGACTCATTTTATGTATCCATTTCAAAATATTGGGACTCATTTTATGTATCCATTTCAAAATATTGGGACTCATTTTATGTATCCATTTCAAAATAGTGGGACTCATTTTATGTATCTATTTCAAAATATTGGTACTCATTTTATGTATCCATTTCAAAATATTCGGACTCATTTTACGTATCCATTTCAAAATATTGGGATTCACTTTACATATTCATTTCAAAACACTAGGACTCATTTTACGTATCCATTTTAAAATATTGAGACTCATTTTAGTATGCATTTAAAAATATTGGGACTCATTTTACGTATCGATTTCAAAATATTGGAACTCATTTTACTTATTCATGTCAAAATATGTATTGGGGTTCATTTTATTAATTCATTTAAAAATATTGAGACTCATTTTACGTATACATTTAAAAACATTGGGACCCAGTTTATGTAGGTATGCATTTCAAAATATTGGGACTCATTTTATATATCCATTTCAAAATATTGGGACTCATTTTACGTGCCCATTTCAAAATATTGGGACTCATTTTATGTATCCATTTCAAAATATTGCGACTCATTTTACTTATCAATTTGAAAATAGTGGGACTCATTTTACGTATGTATTTAAAAATATTGGGACTCATTTTATGTATTCATTTTAAAGTATTGGGATTCACTTTATGTATCCATTTTTAAATATTGGATTCATTTTACGTATCCATTTCAAAATATTGAGACTCATTTTACCTATCCACTTCAAAATATTGGGACTCGTTTTACGTATCCATTTTTAAACATTGGGACTCATTTTACGTATTCGTTTCAAAACAATGAGACCCATTTTAAGTGTCGGTGAAAGGATACGTAACTCTTGAGACCAAACTTACCTAGCCTCCACGAATCAATACAAAATACAAAACTAGGAATCGAACAGCACAATGTCTGACGTTTGGTCCGAGGTTAGAAGTTCTTAGATTTGATACCGATATTGACACTAATTTTAAGTTATGGGCACTAGGAAGACACCTTCTGCAACTGTGTGTTTTATACCAAAATTTCCATATAAACTTTCCGAAATTTGAACCAGAATTCCAAGTGTGAAAAGCTCGACAGTTTAGGCAATGATAAGACATGCGTTCCAACACTTGACTGCTGGCCTATATTCGTGACAGCCCTGAATTATTCTAACCCACCAGTGATGAACGATGCTGATGGATATGCCACATAAATCCCCCCTCCTCCGACCCTCGAGACAACTGCCGAGTAAGAAGCCTACAGCGGTTCACGATCTCAGTACTACAGCCCCAAAAACAATTGACTCTCGGTCGTGACACCGATTATCTAGATCAGAGAGCAATTTGATTTTATAAACGCCTCAGGCCTTAGAAGTCTCCGTAAGGTCTCAACAATTTTGTCCTTGACTCATACCCCCTTACCATTCATAACTCTCTTAGTCGTCAAACGCAATAGACAACTCCTCAAATAAATAATTCTTATTATTTCAGGAAACAATTAAATAAAAACATGTGAATGTGGCAGAGCACCAAAGGAAATAGAAAGGTAGGTGATCTGGTCAAATGGAAACAAATACGTACTCCTTCCATCGGTCCATAACCTGTTTGTCTATGAGTAGAGTAATGCCAGGAACCTAAGGATAATTCAACAGACTGTTACTTTCTAGGAACTGCGGAGCAGAAGATTATAGAGAAATTGTTAGCGAGCTGATTCAGAACTATAACGTGATGGAGTGTCATGTATCTCTCAAAATAACTTCTTGGATTCTTATCTATTTTTTCCTTTCCTCAAAATCTTCGGGTAGTGTGCGACGAACATGAGGGCGTTTTCATCAGGATTTTTCTGAAATGGAAAGGCGCTACCAGGAAAATTGGAGCCCAAATATTCTGTCAGACTACTGCTGAACACTCAAAAGAGATGTTTCTCAAGCGAAATATAACCTACAATTTATTTCACAAACATCTTTTTTTATTATTTTTAGTAGGTTTTTTACGACGCTTTATCAACATCTTCGGTTATTTAGCGTCTGAATGAGATGAAGTGATAATGCCGGTGAAATGAGTCCGGGATCCAGCACCGAAAGTTACCCAGTATTTGCTCGTATTGGGTTGAGGGAAAACCCCGGAAAAAACCTCAACCAGGTAAATTGCCCCGACCGGGAATCGAACCCGGACCACCTGGTTTCGCGGCCAGACGCGCTGACCGTTACTCCACAGGTGTGGACCCACACATCTTAGGTAAATAAATATGATGTTAGGTAAAATGTCAACACTAGAAAAGTCTGAAGTACATTTGATGTAATTAATCCAAAACCCTGGGTGACAGAAATATTATGAAAACAGGTCTGAAATCAGTACGAAAATTTCTATAAGAGTCACTCATTCTTTAACTTTTAACAAAAAATATGTTTAATTTTGTTGATCAGTGAAATTCTGCAGTGCTCGGGAAAAGTGACATAAGTCAGTTTCCTCAAACATTTTTTGATAATTTATTGACAACTTACACTGGTTTATGTTGATTTGATTTTTTTCTGTATGAATTATTGTAATGGGAGAAATACTTATGTCTCTTTTTTCCAAGCTAGGAGATGTTCCGTAAGTTGTCAATAAATTATCAAAAAAGGTTTGTGGAAACTGACTTGTGTCACTTTTCCCCAGGCACTGCAGAATTCATGTATCAAAATCTCTAATTGAGTAAGAAAAATGTTATGCTTCAGAATAATTTTTGTTGTATTTTCTTCAAAACCTACATACATTAAAAATCACAAAGCGCTAAATATATTAATGGCGATCTTTTTCAAGACTCAGAAAGAGATCGGTCTCACGATATTCGAGACAGATGCTATACACGAGTTTGGAAACAGCCGGTACTTCTTTCAGTTGCACGTACAACAAACACTCCCACTTCACAATCACTGGTAATTAAACGCGTTTTTTCAAATGGAGACGTTTACAATAGCTCCCTCCATCCAACTGGACGTGGAGGATTCCGGCTACAGTTTCGAGTACAATTAAAGATGTGATGTATGAACCGCATCTTAATGTGTGGGCTGTTCAAATGTCCACAGGTCTGCCAACTTTGTGGCCCTACCGTTCATTACTCAGACTACCATCTCGAATTATTACAGACAGATCCTGTGAGATTTGCATCTATCTTCCTTTATGTAACATTCATCGGCCTGCTTAAGTGAAGTGCAAACGTGTTCATTTATTATTCCATCAGTGTTCATCTTAACAGTATACCAGTAACTTACCAAAGATCTTTTTGCTTGCGTTAATGCACTCTAAAAGTTTTGCATTAAGGTATATGTACACCCACAAAACGCAAGGAACAACACTGGAGAAACTCCTCTACAACTACCACCAGCCCCCACCACCAAACTAAAACACACAAACAAAACCGCAAACACTGTTGGAAATTTGAATACTGTCTGAGAGGACACACGACAGCAACAGAGAGGCAGATCAATAAAATAACACCACACCATGAAAGTCTCCATAACCATTCAGACGCTTCTGCCACCGGAAGGGGGGGAAAAAAAAGTATGTATGTATGCACAGTGTTCTGCCCAAGAGCAGGTCTTTAACTGCAAGCCCAGCATTTCCCTTTCTTGCTTTCCTCTTAATCTTCCCATATAATACTTTAATGCTGTCTATCAACTGATATCTTTTACCCCGAACTCTTGTCCCGTTCACCATTCCTTAATTAACAAATTAGGCCTACACCAAAATAATTAAAACAAAAAAATTAAAAAATAAAATAAAATAAATAAAAAGCCAATCACTGCACTCACACAGCTACTGGCACTTATGCCAGAAATAGTGTCATACACAGTATGTAAATATATATTAATTGCTATTTATGTACAATGGCTGGAGAGCGCGTCCTGCGCATATAAGACCCTAAAACGGCCTCTGGCTCAAAGCCAGAAATGTCAATAAACATCAACACAACAAAATGCAAAAAATGATAAAAAATTAGAATTTTCAAAATATAACTATTTCAATACAGAATTTTCTCCTCTTTAATTTGATATAAGAATTTTCGATTTATGCCTTATGGTTTTTCAGATAAGTCCCAATTTCCAAAATGCTGCTTCATCAGCCACGGTCACTTACGCTACTTTTGGAGTGCATTACTTTTGGAGTGATCTTCGTAGCAGTCAATCCCCTCGTCCAGCATTGCTTGTAAAATAAACTTCTTTCTAGTTCCAAAATAGATGCATAGATATCTGGGCATGATCATTAGATTGAAAAAAAAAACTTTTTTACATACTGAAGTAATTTATAATCTTTTACTGTTAGTCATAAAACTATAAATTTGTGTGTCAGTGATGTTGTACGTCATTTTAATAAGAGTCCAAAAGTAGAAATTACAATTCTGAGGAGGATGGGCATAAACGCTGGAACAAGCACCATCGCAGGATTTGTTGCATCAATGGAAATAGGGACAAAAATGCCAACAAAAAAAACATTCAACACCTGAAGTTAAAACAAGGAGGAGGTATTTGAGAGGCAGTAAGAAGCTGAAACTGGACCGACATGAAGCTGCTTAAAGGGTGACATGATGATGGAGTCTTCTAGGCTCTGAAAGTTTGTGGCTCATTTCCTGTAAATAGTAATTTTAGAATATTTAATTATTTCAAACATGATATCTCAGCCAAATATGGTGATACCAAGAAGATATTGGTGTCATTTTGAAGCTTGAAATGTCACCCAGTGCCTGACAATGAGTAAAATAACATTAATATAATTAATAATTGTCAATGGATTTTTACATGATTTGTGCAACATAAAATATTATTGTAAGTTACATATATGGTAATATTTAATTAATGTAAATAAAAATAAAAAATAGCTCTATGTCAGGCACTAAAGAATAGTTTTAGCTATAAAACAGTGAAGAAACTGTGGCTCTATCTTAAAAACTGCATGAGCTATCATGTTTCAAGTTGCATGTCAAAATTATAAACAAAATAATTTTAAAAACAATTTAGACATAATTTCAAGGGATCTGTTCACTTCATTCTCTTTCAGGTACCATTCTCAATTGTATAAAAATTTTACAGAGTAAAATTATACAAAACAAATTTTTTTGTATGTAAAGGTGTACATATACCTTAAGAATGTAAACGTTACGGTAAAATCAAAAAGTCATACCATCATTCACGATGGGAACATAAACATAACAGCAAACATACTTGGTAACCATGGAAACATAACAACGACGCCATTTCCTCATATTCTGTCGTATACTTCAGCGCTCCACGATTGTGTACTGTTTGCAAATCACGTAAGCATAAGCATGAAAGTTTGGAGTTTACAAACTTTCATGTTAACGTCTTACGGTAATGTTTATGTCAATGCTTATGTGAATCATTGTGAATGATCCCATTTGGTAGCCTGGGCGCAAACTTCTGTGTTTATGTTACGGTTTCGTTTAATTTTCATTGTGAATGGGCCTTAAAAGTATTGCATTAAGTGTATTAGTTTTCTATTGCTTATTTTACGACGCTTTATCAATTGCTAAGGTAACCTAGCATCTGAGTGAGATGAAATTGATAATTCCAGCGAAATGAGTCCGGAGTCCAGTGCCGAAATTTACCCAGAATTTGTTCTTAATGATTTGAGGGAAAACCCAGGCAAAAACCTCAACCAGGTAACTTGTCCCAACCAGATTTTGAACCCGGGCCCGCTCGTTTCATGGTCGGGCATGCTAACTGTTACTTCACATATGTGGGCAAAAGTGTATTGGTATATAAACGTTATTAGTTTCGGGATATATTACTGAATTTGCTTACAATTTTTTGGGAACTGTGTTCACAAACTTTAAAATTCGACTGTAGTACTGAATAGAACGTCTATAAATAAATTCCACCAACTAACCAACCTACTTTATGCATGATCCTTCGACTGCTGATGTTGGCTTGTTAAGACTGGATATAGGTTTTATATTATTTATATCTTATGGTTGATCTAAAATTCTTTCATATCTTCTTAAATTAAATTAAATTACGTTTTATTTAACAACGCTCGCAACTGCCGAGGTTATATCAGCGTCGCCGGTGTGTCGGAATTTTGTCACTCAGGAGTTCTTTTACATGCCAGTAAATCCACTGACATGAGCCTGTCGCATTTAAGCACACTTAAATGCCATCGACTTGGGCCAAGATCGAACCCGCAACCTCGAGCACAGAAGGCCAGCATTATACCGACTGCGCCATACAGGCCGACATTTTCCTTCTTTTTAACCATGATGATTAGGTTTAGAAACTATTTCCATTAATGAAAATGTGTCTCAGTGAAACGTACAGCAGAGTCCTTATAGGCCAGTTTCTATCTGATTCTTTTCCAGTTCACTGCGGGCTAAAGCAGGGAGATGCACTTTCACCTTTACTTTTTAACTTCGCGCTAGAATATGCCATTAGGAAATTTCAGGATAACAGAGAGGGTTTGGAATTGAACGGGTTACATCAGCTTCTTGTCTATGCGGATGACGTCAATATGTTAGGAGAAAAATCCACAAACGATTAGGGAAAACACGGGAATTTTACTTAGAGCAAGTAAAGCGATAGGTTTGGAAGTAAATCCCGAAAAGACAAAGTATATGATTATGTCTCGTGACGAGAATATTGTACGAAATGGAAATATAAAAATTGGAGATTTATCCTTCGAAGAGGTGGAAAAATTCAAATATCTTAGAGCAACAGTAACAAATATAAATGACACTCGGGAGGAAATTAAACACAGAACAAATATGGGAAATGCCTGTTATTATTCGGTTGAGAAGCTTTTGTCATCCAGTCTTCTGTCAAAAAATCTGAAAGTTAGAATTTATATTGCCGGTTGTTCTATATAGCTGTGAAACTTGGACTCTCACTTTGAGAGAGGAACATAGGTTAAGGGTGTTTGAGAATAAGGTGCTTAAGAAAATATTTGGGACTAAGAGGGATGAAGTTACAGGAGAATGGAGAAAGTTACACAACACAGAACTGCACGCATTGTATTCTTCACCTGACATAATTATGAACATTAAATCCAGACGTTTGAGATGGGCAGGACATGTAACACGTGTGGGCGACTCCAGAAATAACGTAGATGGAAAGATGATATTAAAATGGATTTGAGGGAGGCGGGATATGATGATAGAGACTGGATTAATGTTGCTCAGGATAGGGACCAATGACGGGCTTATGTGAGAGCGGCAATGAACCTCCGGGTTCCTTAAAAGCCAGTAAGTAAGTATAGTTTTAGTAGAGCTCTCTAGGTCGTCCAATGAAACGCTGGGTTGAAAATTCAGCTGTGAGGTCAAAACAGGCGAAGAAGAAGAAAGTTTTATTGTTTAAGCAACGAAATTGAAACCATCGCTTATATTTCAAGATCACAAATTGCTGTCTCTTCTTGGAAACTAAATTGTGGTTTATGGACATCGCTGTATGTAATCAAATTCATTAGCGTGCACAGCATAGCAAGACAAGTTATGGAATAACGTACTTTCAAGAAAACATGCTCCAATAGAGGCTAATTTCTGCGTTCACCAAAGATTAAGTTTATAGACAAGATGTTGGTTATTATATTTCTGACAAACAGAAGAATGACGACGCTGCTAGCCTCGAATTCTGAAAGAAAATGGGCTTATCAGATCAACGTGTGTGTTATTCTGTTATTATGTGACTTCCATCTTCTGGCCCGCCCTTTCAATTTCCAAACAATGAGTTTCTTTTCAACCAAAATTTTGTAAGAAGCATTTCACATCCTTCTCTACAGTCACCTCTATTGCTGCTTCGTGTCGAAGAACTCTAGCTTTTAATTTATTTTATTCCACGTCTTTGAAAACATTCCTCGTTTACCGTAATCATTCATCAAGCCATTGTTTTAAGGTATATGACAAGGGAGAGTTTGTTTAGAGTTCCTATTCCCACCCGGGTGGCCTCATGACAAGGTTCCGAGTCCCTTCTGCTCGTCATAAAAACCCGCGGGTAGAAATCATTCATTATAAGTGAAGCTGAGGAAAAAAAAGAAAACAAAGATCTATCTCACAAGAGTTTTATAGCACTGTAAGCTCACATTTGGAGTTTCTTGATCCAGGGGCATACGTAAGGAGGGGATACCGGGTTTGAACCTCCCCTTTACATTTAAAAATTACATATTTAGATTTGAGTATTATTTTTTAATCCATAATCGTTTCCCTTCTCCAATTTTTCACTGTCAGAGTAACAAAATCTATATCGACATAAAGCATAGTCCTCCTATCCCTCCTTCAATATATTCATCATGCCAGTTTCTTCCTTCATCCTTGGTGAGTTCCCTGTTCCATTATTGTGTTTAATAATTTAATTTATTTCAATATATTCTTTGACTGTTTTCATGAATTTTTCTATTATGCAAAGTAAAGTGTCTTACCTATCATATACTAGTACATTATGCAACGAGTCTATAATGATAGTAGTTAAGAAGCGAGCATGGATGTTTATGAAACTAGCGCAAGCGAGTTTCATAATTTTCATACGAGCTTCTTAATTACCATTATAGGCGAGTTTCATACGACTTTTTATGCTCGACCATATTTCTAACTTGAAATTATTCAGATGTATACATTTTATTTGTATCTGACAAGATCGGAAGTGACCTTGATCTAGGCCGTGAATTGTGAGATGTGCGCAGACGCGAAAGTATTGATTTTTTCCGAGGAACAATAATGTCATTGACCTTGATGTAATCCCGTTAAACTTGATATAACCTTGATTATTGAATTCGACATTGAAAAACGAGATGACAAATTGAATTTATTTGAATATTATTTACAATTAACGCTAATTATTATAGTAACAGAACATAACCTTCTGCGACAGTATTGGATTTCCAGCCTCCGTGACTTTTCGCTAATTCTCTTTCGATTACATATCCGAGAATAATCGATACGTGCGGTTTTATAACGGTACAAAGCTGACTTGTCATTGGCTGAACACCTGTAAGCTGAGTTGTCATTGGCTGAACACCTGTACTTTAATGAGTAGGTGTACTTTAATGACATGCATTAAAGGAGTGCTACCAGGTGTATAATTACTACATTTCGGCATGGTCGAGCATAAAAATAACTTTTGACTATAATATATATATATATATATATATATATATATATATATATATATTATATACTATATATACGGAGTGAGTAAAAAGTTTGGACCAATTCTTGTAGCTTTCTTATTTCTAATTTATAAAGAAACTACTTATGCAAAAGTTGTAGGGTATCAAAAAAGGAATTTTTTGAACATGTTTTCAAGTACTACCCTTTTCATTTATAAAGGCTGTGCCAATGAGTGTTTTTTTTTCTAATGGCACCATGTACTTATTTCTCCATTTTTGGATCCTTCAGGTTTCAATATGTACAAAATCATATATATTTTTTTGCCATTTATAAACTATTGTTTTGTAAAAAGTACCTCTTTAGATTATTTTTATTTATTTATTTTATTGGGTTATTTTACGACGCTGTATCAACATCTAGGTTATTTAGCGTCTGAATGATATGAAGGTGATAATGCCGGTGAAATGAGTCCGGGATCCAGCACCGAAAGTTACCCAGCATTTGCTCGTATTGGGTTGAGGGAAAACCCCGGAAAAAACCTCAACCAGGTAACTTGCCCCGATTCGTACCCGGGCCACCTGGTTTCTCAGCCAGACGCGCTGACCGTTACTCCACAGATGTGGACTCTTTTGATGACAATGTATGTGTACTGAATAAAGGGAAATTTTAATTTGATATAAAAAACAAAGCCCAGAGGTACTGAATTGTGTCTACATAAAATTATCTCAACCATCAGAATCTGTTGCTCAAGAAAGGAATATGAAATTCAATAGAAGTACTGCAAATAGGATACACATTAAACTACAATACTTATAATAAATCATTAAAAAGCAAACATAACAGATGAAGGGAAATCACTGGAGGCAAAATAATAAACACCTGAATCAATAAAACTTGACAAAAAGAAATGTTATTGTATGTACAATTCTCGCGGAATAAAATAGATTTCTCTTACGTTGGCAGTTAATTATTGAAACTGTTTGTTTTGTTTGTTTCATGGCCTACTTCATATGAATACACACATTTATTTTGTGTTACATTATCAAAGCATTTGAAAAAAACATAACATTTACAAGAGGGTATTCATCATTTATGCTGAGTCAGACTTCTATTTGTATGTAAAATTGAATGGAGATTTCAAATATGTAAAATTTAATATAGGATGCCATTTAAAAAGGTGTTATTTTCTTGGAACTCCCTGTACATGAAACAATACTTTTGTGAGAGCGCAGTCATACGGTTTAGTTAGATATCTCCAACAATTTTTGTTTTTGGTATTTTTTCATAAAATGTATGTATGTATGTATGTATGTATGTATGTATGTATGTATGTATGTATGTATGTATGTATGTATGTATGTATGTAATGTATGTATGTATGTATGTATGTATGTATTTATTTATTTATTTATTCACACTGCAAATGCGTATATACTCATCTTAACCCTAGATTCGAACTAAAACCCACGAGTATGATATGTTCATATCTGCACAAGTACCTTTCCACATTACACTCATTTCGCTGTCAACTCACTCACTGCACTGGAACTACGACACATTTCACTGACACTATCCTGATTTCACTAACACTTCAAAAACATTTCGCTGTTCAAATACTTTGCACTGCCACTATAAACTATACAACTTCACTGACACAAACACACTTTTTCACAGATACAACACTTCAAGTAACAAAATATCAATAGTGTATATAATGTACTACCGCCTATTAGTAAAGTTTTTAAGCCTAATTTTAAATACAGTTATTTATTTATTTTAGTAGGTTATTTTACGACGCTTTATCAACAGCTTTGGTTATTTAGCGTCTGAATGAGATGAAGGTGATAATGCCGGTGAAATGAGTCCGGGGTCCAACACCGTAAGTTACCCAGCATTTGCTCATTTTGGGTTGAGGGAAAACCCCGGAAAAAACCTCAACTAGGTAACTTGTCCCAACCGGGAATCGAACCCGGGCCACCTGGTTTCGCGGCTAGACGTGCTAACCGTTACTCAACAGGAGTGGACTTTTTAAATACATTTTTGGTTAATGGTATATTGGTTATATAAAGAGTTATTAGCGATATTCCATACTTAATTAACACACTGTATAATAAAATGTACTGTCGTAATCGCAGTTTTAAACATTTTCAAACTGAGCCTTTGGTACATTTAAAAACCTGTATCAAATTAGCCCGACTTTTTTACTTGACGTTACTGTCATCAAACATGCAGTAACCTGACACAGGTCTGAAAAGAAGACAAGCAACCTATTTAAAAATAAAAAAAAAAAACAATTGAGTGAGTATACTATGACATAACGATAATCGGACAATCAAAATTCGAAGCCCGCGAAAGAAGAATTCTCCGCCATATCTTCCACCTGCACAGATGCACCAGAAATAACACAGTTTACACTACGACAAAAACGAAGCCACTCTTCACACACCTAAACAACATAAACAGGAAATACACACATTCGGCAGTAAATCGCGTATATACACAACACATCTTCGCAAATCCTCCGAGCACAAACAACAGAACACTGGAAAAACTCCTCTACAACTACCACCAGCCCCAACCACCAAACTAAAACACACAAACAAAACAGCAAACACGTGTTGGAAATTTGAATACCGTCTGAGAAGACACACGACAGGCAGATCAATAAAATAACACTACACCATGAAAGACTCCATAGCCATTCAGACGCTTCTGCCACCGGAAGGGGAAAAAAACAGTATATATGTATGTATGCACAGTGTTCTGCCCAAGAGCAGGTCTTTAACTGCAAACCCAGCATTTCCCATTCTTCCCAGTTTCTTGCTTTCCTCTTAATCTCCCCATATAATACCTTAACGTTGTCCATCAGCTGATATATTTTACCCCGAACTCTTGTCCCGTTCACCATTCCTTAAGTATCGCAAATTAACAAATTAGGCCTACACCAAAATAAAAGGAACCAATCATCGCACTCACACACCTACTGGCACTTATGCCAGAAATAGTGTCATATATGTAAATATATTTATTCTCGACCATGCCGAAATGTAGTAATTATACACCTGGTAGCAGTCCTTTAATGCATGTCATTAAAGTACACCTATTCAGTAAAGTTCAGGTTTTCGATTATTCTCGGATATGCAATCGAAAGACAACTAGCAAAACGTCACGGAGGCTGGAAATCCAATACTGTCGCAGAAGGTTATGTTCTGTTACTATAATAATTAGCGTTAATTGTAAATAATATTCAAATAAACTCAATTTGTCCTCTCGTTTTTCAATTCTAAATCAATTTCCAGGTTATATCAAAATTAGTTCATGTTACATTACATCAAGGTCAATGACATTATTGTTCCTCGGAAAAAATCAATACTTTCGCGTCTGCGCACATCTCACAATTTAAGACCTATGAACAAGGTCACTTCCGATCGTCTGTCAGATACAAATAAAATTAATACTTCTGAATAATTTCAAGTTAGAAATATGGTCGAGCATAAAAAGTCGTATGAAACTTGCCTATAATGGTAATTAAGAAGCTCGTATGAAAATTATGATACTGGCTTGCGCTCGTTTCATAAACAAACATACTCGCGTCTTAATTACTATCATTATAGGCTCGTTGCATAATGTACTATTTTATTATTATTTACTAGTCGTACCCGTGCGCTCCGCTGCACCCGTTAGAAATAAATATAAATTAATTACATAATTAAAATAGGACATTTGATCC